>NW_022145602.1:2291424-2415656 GCF_000002235.5 Strongylocentrotus purpuratus | reverse complement strand
TAGGTCCATGGTCTTCATTTGCATATAGTGTATGTGACCACCCTCCCCCGCCCCAGCTCTTGCCCCACCCTCCCCAGATTCCCCAAGTATATATCACCCTTTTGCTCGCTCGTCCTCTTGTTTTATTTGTTTATTATTCTGTTTAAATATACACCTTTTTAGTATTTACACCTTTTCACCTCTTCTCCTCTCTCTCTCTCTCTCTCTCTCTCTCTCTCTCTCTCTGGCTCGTTCCTAAAAGTGTTAAGTAGACCTGTTATTTTTCAGAGCAATGATTCTTGGTGGTTATAACGTTATTCAGTCATTTTCAGTGTTGTTTTTAACGGGTTTTTTCTAGGTTTTTGCCAATATTCTCACTCACATAAACGCGTGGACGATGCCTTCTATTGGAGGGGGGGGGGGGGGGTTAAGATAATGATTTGTTTTCTTCTTCTAATTTAGGTTTTGTATTATCAAACCAGAGATAATTGTTGCTCCGTGAAAGTTGACTAAGTCTTTGGAAAGCGATAAGATGTTATTGTTTTATTTAGTATTGTTATTTATATTTTCTTTTCTAGATCAAAAACACAACGTAACTTTAATGTGGATATGCAGGTGTCTTACCATTCCAAAAATAAGCATACGGATTTATTTATATTATTATTAATATTATTATTAGTAGTAGTAGTAGTAGTAGTAGGGTGTTGAGGTTGTTGTTTGTTGTTGTTGTGATTTGCACACAGTTTTGCTCTAATTTACCACAGGTAATATGAGAACCTTGTAATAAAACTATTTCCCAGATACCGCTTGCCATTTAGTTTACTTCTTCTACCATATATTCATCCGGTCACTCTATGGTACCCTTGAACGGATGATGAGAAAATAATAATGGACGAGGGGGTGATTTAGAATCCAGAGGTATTACCTCTGATCGCCAAGGATTTTACAAATGAGCAAGTGTGAATATGCGTTGCCATGGAAACCTGAAATTGATTGGGCTCCCGACACTCTCCAGTAGCATCATTAGTCTTCAAGAGCAGACCCTCATCACTTCGGTATCATCTGCATTTTAGTTTGCTTGTTTTTGTTTTGTTTGCTTGTTTTTGTTTTGTTTAGTTCTCGTTTTTGTTTGTTTGTTTGATGTTATTATTGTTGGTGTTTTTGTCTCCCTGCTCTCTGTATCTCCATATCTCCATCTCTTTCTCTCTCTTTCCCGATCTCTACTCATCTTCTTCCGTTATATCTCCCCCTCTCTCTCTCTCTATCTCTTTCTCAGTCTCTGTCTTCTCTTTTTATTTCTATTTCTTTCTCTCCCCGCCTCTCTCTCTCTCTCTCTCTCTCTCTCTCTCTTTCTGTACTTCTATATCTCCATCTGTCTCTCTCCCCTATCTCTACTCATCTTCTTCCGTCTGTGCCAATATATCCCCCCCCTTTCTCTCTCTCTCTCTCTCTCTCTCTCTCTCTCTCTCTCTCTCTCTTTCCATCTCTCTTTTTCTCCCCTCACTACCTATATCTCTATTCAATACAAAAAATTCTTCAAGGAATAAATCACAAATATTTGTGATACTCTGCGATTCCCTTTGACGAGAAGCGGCATTCTGTAATTTGATGCTTGTTGTCCAATTATCATTATCTATCATTCCTCACCACCTGTGCCTAGGAGGGGGAAAATAAAGATTCTCGAATCTCGCATCCCGTTGTGACAGATTTGAAATTAATATCCCTATTTGTGGATCACTCTAACGCTGTATGCCTCGAATACTTTGTGAATAGAACTGTCGGAAGCGCGTGTCAGATTAGCTCCAGATATCTTTGATTATAAATATAAAATGTCTTTTTATCCGTCCTTAATTATTGGGAATCATTGATGAGACAAACAACCAACTTCCCCACGCATTTCTGATTTGTATTCAGTACTTCGACACAAAATCGATATATAGTTTTTTTTTGTCTGGAAAGACTTGACAATAAGCGGTTTGGTGATTACCATTTTCAGTACGGATTACTCGAACGAGAATAGCAATGATCATTATGATTACGATAAATGAGATGGTCACCATTTTGCACAAACAGGTCAGTTGCCACTGCTGCATTGTACGTTTAGTAAATTTGGTTTTATTTCTATGAATCAGGAAGACACAAAAAAATAACAAACAAACAAAACAAAAACAATGCCAGACTTCGGTGGAAAGCGCTTTATAAGCACCGTTTGAGTATTATTATTATTATTATTAATGAGATAAATATAAAGAACAATTAGCCATCAGCAATCAAACTAACAATCTTCTGTTAAGTTGCATTTATTGGTACTCAGCATCGCCATGATCGTTTTTAAATCTCTTAAAAATCTAAATTGCCCCCCCCCCTCAAAAAACAAAAAACAAAAAAACAAAAAAATCAAAACAAAAAAATATTTAAACAGAATAATAAAAAAAAATAAAAAAATACAAAAATAAAACAAAACAAATAAATAAATAAATAAAAAATAAAATAAATCAATCAATTAAAAAAAAGAATTACAAAATGAATAAATTAATTAATTAAAATAAAAAAAAATAATAAGTAGAACGACTGATAACGCTTTTGAGTACTTTTAGATATTCGGATATAATTGTAAGTGATTATTTTCTTAATGTAGCCCTATTTTTTTCCTGTAAGTTTTTTTTCCTGGAGCTGCCCTAGGATGGTATTTTCAAATGCATGAAAGGGCAATCGGAGTCTGGTCACGTTCTTCGGTTGATATTACTAATGCGTCTCGTTTAGTTCGTCCGAAGCATGCATGCCCATAACAGCCATTAACACAGTCATGCTTAGTACGACAGATAGTGCAGTGATCTTCATACTCACGGTGAGGTGATTTTAAGAGCAGGTTCAATTCTGGTAAGGATGGATGAAAAAACATTGTTTTATTTTTCTCATATATCAGTTGGAAGAATTTATGATAGAAATGCTGCTTAAAAGGGGTTGCTCTTTATCCATCATATGATCATGCTCGTATACCATTCATCTTATCACTTTCATTGACTCAACAGGAGAAATGAGAAATTTGTTTGAAACAGCGATATTTGTTAAACCTGCTTTCTAATTCAGGTGAAATTGATTAAAAGTGATAACTTTACAGTAATTCTCCCGACAATAACTTAAAAGCATACTTGACATCTTAATATTAGATTCCGGTGCATTTCAAACGTTGGGCAGCTTGGCATACATGTTGAGGTGAGTCAGTCGGTTGGAATAAACGGTTTGTCCCTCATATAGATGGATTTGACATTTATGAGTTGTGGATGACAGACATATCCCGCTTAAAATGTCAAAAATTAGAGACAGGAAGACGGAAGTATCCGCATTAGTAATATCGCTCTACTTGTTACTCTACAATTTGCATGCGATGCCAATTTAGGGCATACCTTTTTCTGCTTGCGATACATGCTAATCAAAGAGAAACTGATGATTTTTTTTTTTTTTGATTTTTTTTTTTACTTTGTGTGTTTGTTTGTTTGTTTGTTTTAAATATATTTTGTTCTAATTTTCTTTAAGATCGCATACCAATTCACGTCAAACGTTTTCTGCTTGCGATTCGTGATAATCAAAGAAAAATCGATGCTTCGGTTTCTCAAATACTCTTTTTTTTTTTTGGGGGGGGGGGGTCGAAAATATTGTTGTTTTATTTGAATATTTTAATCCACATTATTTTGACTGATATTAAACAGAAATTATACAAATCAGTAGGCATTTTAAACATGTTACAAACTTTTTGCTTAAAACAAAACAAATCATGAATAACTATTACTACTTTCATGAGCCCAAATACAGCATTCGTCTCGACGGGTTTTATAAATGTAGTGTAAAATAATGACCTTTTTTTGTTTGCTCCCGACAATTTGAAAAATCGCACCCCCCCCCCCCCTTCCTTGAGCGCCAGGGGGGGGGGGATCTAAAAAAAAAAAGAGTAAAATTAACGTGTTTTACTCTTTTTTTCCAGGGGGATCCGCCACTGGGTATGAGTTAGGGTGAGGTATTATAACGGTGAGTCCAGGGCAGGCCTAATACTAATATTCTATTTCGTTCTGGATTATGTTCCGATTATACTTCATATGGTTTCACCGAATCCTCTCTTTTAATATGGAGAAGAGCGACGAAAGACAAAGTATGTTAAAGAGTCTTCCAAGCAGATGTTTTTATTTCTGTCTAGGGCCGGGGTTGAAGTTATTAATTTGGTTAATGAAAGGAACTGTCGGGGAGCAATCGCCGTAGATGCAAGTGTCAAACAACCAAGCCTTAAGATGGGTCCTATTACGGCAAACCAATATAGTTCGTTGTACATCACGTAAGCAAATCGTCACTTAAGTGGTTCATGTTCTCTTCTTACGACGTCACAGTTTATCCATCTGTCTAGGAATTTACAATCGTATCTGAGACATCTAGCCGTTGGTGACGTCTTAATCAATAACATTTTCGAGGAAAAGAGCGCGTAGCTAGTCCCCATGTACTCTGGCATAGTAACCCTAGAAGCGTTTGGCGTCCCAAAATAACACTGGGTAACACCTCTCCGACCCGATCAAGAATAGAAAATTATAAGGGTGCCATTAAGATTCCGACTCGGAGTATCGCTTGCTCTGAGGCTATGGAGGGAGATTGGAATCATTCAAAGAGAAAAGGGAAGACAGAAGAAAGAATTGAAAGAGTGAATGAGGGAAAGGAAAGAAAAGAATGAGGAGAGGAGAATGAAGAAGAAGAAGGATAAGAAGAAGAAGAAGAAGAAGAAGAAGAAGAAGAAGAAGAAGAAGAAGATGAAGAAGAAGATGAAGAAGAAGAACAAGAACAAGAAGAAGAAGAAGAAGAAGAAGAAGAAGATGAAGAAGAAGAAGAAGAAGATGAAGAAGAAGAAGAAGAAGAAGAAGAGAAGAAGAAGAAGAAGAAGAAGAAAGAAAAAGAAGAAGAAGAAACATAAGAAGAATAGGGATGCCAACCCTTCCCCCGACCCTCAGAAATAGACTTCCCTCTAAATATTGTCAAAGACAGAGAGAGGGAACTACACACTATGGAGTGTGCCTAAAAGAAGAATTACGAATCCCATTTGTTTATTAAGTTGATGAAATACTATGACATGAATGCCATTCCATCTATACCCCAACCATGCCAATTTTAGAGGAAGTCCACCCGGATATTAAGTTTGTTTTAATAGAAGCAGAACATGAGAGGAACAGACTGCGACGTTACAGCAGATTCCGATTAATATTAAGATAGTTAAGAAAAATTGGCAACTCTGTGATTTATCTTGCCAGCTCCTCTCCCAGTTTTTCTGCGCTAATTTTTTCTCTCGAAAGTTTTACTTTCCCTCAAGACAAATTTCAATCATACATATGATAAATAGAAATATAATGATTACACATATGTTTCTATACATCCCCTGTATATGAAACATCTATCCCCTCATCAATGACGAAGTAAAGGGAAAGTTACTGAAATTGTATGTACTGGGCGAATTTAAGAGGAGCTTGTAAGATACGTCATAGTGTATGATGAACGCCTATACACCTAAGTGTTGCCTATTTGTGTTTGATTGATAGCAACTTTCTTATTTTTAATTGATATTTGCTCAAACTTTCCCTGATCTTTTTCTCAAACGTTTCTACTTCTATTAAAGACCGTCAATACTACTGGACCAGAAGGGATTAGACCACACAGCGAGGTCACTGACAGGTGGCTATCTCATTAACTCAGCTCTCAACTAACATAAGAAAAAAAGGATCATGGGGGACCAACAGGCACCGATTGGGGAAGTTTCTATATAGAGGGAGCAAGTAGCTACAAGTAGGACAGTGGGGCTTTAAATCACTTAATATCAGGGTTGACTTCCTCTTTAAAACTGTATGTTGCATCGGCCAGTAGAAGCAGAAATTATACGCTTTTGGACCAACTGCTGATTTCAATTCAAAATGACGTACCGGAGATATTTTCGTTTAATTCTCCACGGTCAGTCTCTCACTCAACCTCCGACTATGCTCCCTTCATCTTACCCTGATTACCCAGACCTCCTAGCTCATCGTTGATACACTCGAGAATTAATCACAGCAGGGGGGCAGAGGAGGACGAGAGGAGTGAGAGAGAGAGAGAGAGGGGGGAGAGTGAGAGAGAGAGAGAAGGAGAGAGAATGAGAGAGAAGGAGAGAGAGAAGGAGAGAGAGGGAGAGGGAGAGGGGGGAGAGAGTGAGAGGTGGCATACAGAGTGAACAAAAATGGAAAAGGAGATGAAGAAGATAGATAAGAGGAGGAGGACAAAAAATATGCGGTATTATACGAGTCGGAAGAAGAAGAAGAAGGAGAAGAAGAAGAAGAAAGAAGAAGAAGAAGAAGAAGAAGAAAGTAAAAGAAGAAGAAGAAGAAGAAGAGAGAGAGAGAGAGAGAGAGAGAGGAGAGAGAGAGAGAGAGAGAGAGAGAGAGAGAGAGAGAGAGGTGACGTGCAGAGTGAACAAAATGGAAAAGGAGATGAAGAAGATAGGAGGAGGAGGAGGAGGAGGAGGAGGAAAAGAATATGGGGTTTTAAACGAGTAATACTAGAAAGAAAGAGATGAAAACATTCAATGAGAGAAAAGAAAAGGAAGGGAAATGAGAGACAGGTCAAAGAAGAGTAGGGGAACATTATAAAGGAAGAGATAGGAATGAATAAGCATGGAAGGAGACAGGATCGGTGGATTTCATGATAAATAGGGGATAAGGTTTAGATTGGGGGAAAGGAGGGTAGAATCTTGGTAGAATAGAGAGATGGAGGAAAAGAAAGAGACAAATATGTGAAGGACATGAAAGGAAACTGTTGGAGAGAAAGATAGAAAGATAGAGAGAGAGAGAGAGAGAGAGAGAGAGTGAGAGAGAGAGAGTGGAGGCGGGGCAAAACAAACAAAGACAGGGAAATATCATGATTGAAGCGAAACCGTATTGAAAGTCAATTTTCAGATAATTTTCCTATTAACCCTTCGACCCCGAGAGTAGACACGAGGTAGGCGGATTCTATAGGGAGTTCTTAGTTTCTCATTCAGAGTCTAATAATTTGGCCGAAGACTTGCTCGCATTCATTAGCCATCATTGTTTCCATAATTACTTATGCGCCCCTGTCAATAATGTTTTCGTTTGAAAATCTAACAACAACAAAATCATGTAGAAAGTCAAAGAAATGAACAACGCCCCTTGTAATATTCGTAGACTTAAAGGTATTACAAAGTTTGGGAAATTTGAAAATTAGCTGGATAGTGATTCTTTACGATTTTGATATATTTGGATGCTCATGTGGATGTATTATAAGCACTAAAACAAATTAGCCCCAAGAACACTTCTGCATTCGAGAAAAATTGAATATCAAATAGCGCTTGCGGCCATACAATGGTAGCTGCGACCATGAAAATCTCAGAGTATCGGTAGATTTTAGTGAAATTAAAATTGTTTTATGGCCTCATTAACGTCTTGACCTTGAAAGGGAGCTATATAGAGTTTATCATTTATAATTTCATAACTTTAGACTCGACTTCAACTGCGACAACGATCACTGCATATTTGTAGGATCGCATATGCTTCCAATGCGTTCATTTCAACCAAATCAATGAGCCCATACCATAACTTTGTATTACCTTTAATGTGGCAATTCGATGTGCTCAGCTGACTAAAAAAAAGTGATCGTTTTAAAAGATGACGACTTTAAAATTCAATGAAATGCAAAGGAAATGTATTATTCTTAGTACAATTGGCTTGTGGGCGCGAAACGAAAACTGTCTATAGATCTACCCCACCTTCCCCCTCTATCTCTCTCTCTCTCTCTCTCTCTCTCTGTCTCTCTCTTTCCCTGTCTCTCTGTCTCACTCTCTCTTTCCATTTCCTCTATTACTGTTTTTAACTATCTCTTCTATAATGCTCTCTCTTAGTCTCTCTGTCTTTCACTCTTTTACTCTCTCTCTCTCTCTCCCTCTTTCTGTTTCTATCTATAAACCTCCCCCATGTCTACCCCTTCCCCAATGTCATACCGTCTGGCGATCTCTATCTCATAATTGAAATCCTGTTCCTCATCACACTCAAGTACTTTACCTAGAAGATGGGGAGGAGATGGTCAAGATAAATTTAAGGTCATGCTGCAATTAAATGGTCAAAGAATCTGTCTGGAAATAATTGGCATATTTGATACTATATAATGTACTACATAGAAATTTACAGTTAGCAATTAGATTCTTCACACCTTTACCAGTTTTGTTTTTATTTTTAGTTTGTGATAATTTCTTTTTCTCCGGATGTATTTGTCCAGACAATGTAACATATTATTAAAGGTTACATCAAAAAATATTCAATAAAGGCCCTTATTCAACCAGTCCACCTATCAATTATTTACAAGGGGTATGAATAAGTAAGTTGTTAACTGCATGTATGTGTAATGTGAGTTTTTGGAACGATCAATATTTATGATTGTACAGTCTACACACAGCCTGTATTCTGTGATGAGATATTGTGATACGATAGAATGGTGACCAAACTATCTTAACTTTCCAGCTATTTCTTTGAGGACTATTCCTTTTCAGGGGGTAATCTCTGCTATGATATTCTTCCGACTGAAACTAAAAGAATGAAAAAAGCTTATACATATTTACCAAAGCTTCTTATTATAAACTTGTATTAGTCAGAAATTGCATCTTGAAGAAAACCATCTGGATATTATCCCGAAATGTTAATTACTGATAATTAAAGTCATTTACAAGAAAACGTAAAGCCATCAAAATCACAAACCTATGTGCCTATACTACTATATCATTGGCATTAAAAGTCGTTAAACTATGGGGAAATAGCATAATAGGTGCTGTTTATATATTCTATATCCTATTGTTTATATTATATGAAAATGTTATACTTCTTGTATGTGTAACTGAATAGTCGACTCCGGATAAATATCTCAAATAAATAAATAGACGAATAAATTGATTAAATAACATACGAATAAAGACAAACACATAGAAAAGTTCAAATGATGGAAACTATTTTTAGTTGTCAAATATTTGAAATGCCCTCAAAGGCACTTCAAGAGCGACCGTTTTCATGTTGAATTGCTTGTATATGTCAGCCCGCCCCTTATCAAACGCGAAGATATGGCACAAATCAATTCTTGTATTTGCTATTACTCAAGAATTTGCTCGGTTTAATAATCATGCTTTGCGACAGGCGCGGACGCATGGGGGGGGGGGAAATCCCCCCCCCCCCTCTGTGTTTAAAAAAAAAAAAATTATAATAAAAAATAATTAAAAATTTTTAAAAAATATGCCAATGGCTGACCTAAAAAAGGTGACCTTACCCCCCCCCCCAACGGAGCAAAATGTCAAATTTCCAAATTTTGAGACCCAAACCCCCCCCCCCCCCCGCTTATTCACTCTTTTTTTTTTAAAGAGAGTACACACACACACTTACTCAAACAAGAAACAAAACGCGAAGATATGGCACAAATCAATTCTTGTATTTGCTATTACTCAAGAATTTGCTCGGTTTAATAATCATGCTTTGCGACAGGCGCGGACGCATGGGGGGGGGGGGGAAATCCCCCCCCCCCCCTCTGTGTTTAAAAAAAAAAAATTATAATAAAAATAATTAAAAAAAATTTAAAAAATATGCCAATGGCTGACCTAAAAAAGGTGACCTTACCCCCCCCCCCCCCCCCAACGGAGCAAAATGTCAAATTTCCAAATTTTGAGACCCAAACCCCCCCCCCCCCCCCCGCTTATTCACTCTTTTTTTTTAAAGAGAGTACACACACACACTTACTCAAACAAGAAACAAAACAGTCAAAGACAAATAATAAACAACAAACAAAATCAATAAGAAACTTGAGCCTATTTGAGATTGGTCTTTAATCTCGATTGTATTATATTTCTGAGAAACTTGTGCGACCCATACATGAAGGTACAGTACTAGCAATCGACGCAAACGCGACGACCGTCTATATTTTGAACGCCATTATAGCTAAGTCACTTTCGATAATGATAGCCGATTTAAAGCTAATTGAGAGAAACGTCTGCCAGCGAAATCAGATTACTGATATGCTATCCGCACCACGTATGTAGCTGACCGTCGGCATAGCATGAGACCAGCTATTGAGGAAGCTTTGGCCGTTACGAGATGGCGGTGGCCGGGGGGCGGTAGGCCTTACCCGGTGAATAAATTAAGAAATAATAAGGACCTCGATTCTGGTTTGAGTTCGGGAGGGGTCCTATGTTTATCTCGTTTTGTCGTCCCCAACATCCCTTTTATTTGTTTACTCTCTTACCCCCCCCCTTCCCTTATTTTTCGACATTTTGATAGAAGGAGAGGGAGTGGTCCCTGTGCCACCCCCGTAACTACGCCCTTGCATCTGACCAGTCGCATTCCACGTCGCGTGTTTCTGACCATTGGCGTGGCGTGCGTCCAGTTATTTGGGAAGCTATGATGATAAGGAGTGTGGGGTGTGCACTGGTCGTACTCCACAAATTAAGTGAGAATTACGACTGTAGGCTAAGTGTGTGTGTATGTGTGTGCGTGCAAGGGGGCCCTAAATTATGTAAATATCCCAATGTGTTATCCACCCCTTCTCCCTGTCTTTTTACTTCTCTTTTATTACCCCCTCTTTATGACGATATTTAATTTTTTCGGGGGGGGGGGGGGGACGTGCCCATTTGTCGCCCCCATAGATGCGCCACTTTATCTGACCTGTCTTCTTCCACAACAAATTATGAAGATGGAAATGCCATTTGTTTCTTTCTCTTCACCGAGATACGTCTTCATTTGGTCTTCATTAAGGATGACGTTTAAATCGAAATGGTTGTTAGCAAAGAGCATGCAGGGGCGAGCCTTGGACTTAATTGGTTACGGTCTTCGCCTATCTCCGCTAATCAAGTAATCTAATAGAAAGACAATCTCGGGTTCTTGGAAGATGTACAAATCGGTTTGTCAGATTTGTGTTTTCTAATGAGAAATTTAAAGCCCCCGTGTTTACCCTTTCCAATTTGTATAATACTAATTGTACTGATTGTTTTCTTCTGTGCATATTTCACTAACAATGCAATACAACTCCAAACTTTAAATCTTGTTCTTTCCATGAATATCTGCCGGGATAATTTCAGTATAATCAAATATACATTACCATTACTCTAGGTAATCTAACGATCTAATCATCATCATCATCATCATCATCACCATCACCGTCATCATCACCATCATCACCATGATCACCACCATCATCACCATCTCTCTCTCTCTCTCTCTCTCTCTCTCTCTCTCTCTCTTTCTATCTCTCTCTCACTCACTCTTAATATCTATACCGTCACTCCACCACTTCCATCCTTCCGTTTCTATTCATTTAGGTCCATGTAAACATGCATGAGGAGCTTCCACCGTGCCCCAGTACTCTCATCATCATCATCATCACCATCATCACTTTCCACCTTCCACTTCCATCAATTTGGGTCCGTGTAAACATGCGTGATGAACCTGCATCATGTCCAATAACACTTATCATCATCATCATCATCACCGCCATCATCATCCTCCTCCTCATCATCCTCCTCCTCATCCTCATCATCACTTTCTTCTCCACCACCCCACGTTCCACCTTCCACTTCTATCCATTCTGGTCCGTGTAAACATTCATGATGAATCTTCACCATATCCAACTACACTCATCATCATCATCGTCATCATCACCATCATCATCATCATCATCATCATCTTCATCTTCATCATCACCACTCTATCCCAATTACACCACTTCCCCTCTTCCGCTTTTGTCCATTTTGGTCCTTGTAAACATGCGTGATGAACCTGCACCATATCCAACTACACTCATCATCATCATCATCATCATCATCATCATCATCTTCATCCACATCTTCATCTTCATCATCACCACTCTATCCCAATTACACCACTTCCCCTCTTCCGCTTTTGTCCATTTTGGTCCTTGTAAACATGCGTGATGAACCTGCACCATGTCCAATTATGCTCATCATCATCATCATCGTCATCATCATCATCATCATCATCATCATCATCATCATCATCATCATCCCCATCCTCCTCCTCATCATCACCACTCTCTCCCCAT
Organism: Strongylocentrotus purpuratus; assembly: GCF_000002235.5. Taxonomy (NCBI): domain Eukaryota; kingdom Metazoa; phylum Echinodermata; class Echinoidea; order Camarodonta; family Strongylocentrotidae; genus Strongylocentrotus; species Strongylocentrotus purpuratus. The sequence goes on along the minus strand of NW_022145602.1, from coordinate 2,403,578 downwards.
TACACCACTTCCCTCTTCCGCTTTTGTCCATTCTGGTCCATGTAAACATGCGTGATGAACCTGCACCATGTCCAATTATGCTCATGCATATGCTCAAATATAGATTTAACATGCACGTCTCCATTCAGTAAATACATTGTCGGCCTGAATGACGATCGAATTCCAGTTCGAAATGTCAGTTTGTGTTTTTGAGGATTTGGCTCGGTAGATTCTCTGTTGCCTAAAAGGCACCAGGCATCTTTCTATTGAGACTATATATAACTCCCATTTATAAATCAAAATGTCATTCATTTCATATGTAAGTATTGATTTTCTTTCATTCATTTTGTCCTCACGTTTTACAGAGTATTTATATAAAACATGTATAAAATAACGATTTGAGAGTAGATTTACGTACACAATATAGAATAGAAGGCTAAAAATCATGAATCTTTGACGGATATTCCTCAAAGGCGTTAACAATACGATGAGAATATTGAAAAACGAAGAGAGAAAAGCGAGAGACGGGGAGACAGACAGACAGAGAGAAAGAGAGAGAGAGAGAGGGGGGGGGGGACAGAGAGAGAGAGAGAGAGAGGGGGGTGGGGCATGGACCTCCAGGGATAGAGACAGATAGAGACAGAGAGACAGAAAACAGGCAGACAGACAGACATACATACACACAGAGCACAGAGAGACATAGGCAGATAAAAAGGCAAGAGAGAGAGAGAGAGACAGAGAGACATAGAGGGAGAGAGAGAAAGAGAGAAAGAGAAATACATAGAGAGAGAGAGAGACATACATACACAGAGAAAGAGAGAGAGAGGGGGCGGGGTGAACTGACACAAAGTAAATTGTATCATTTCATTTCCTATTTCCCTGAATCGCACTCAATTCTCCATCCCGCTCTTGCCGTAATTTCGTGAATAGCCATATGCCAACATCAATTTAGGCCAGTTGTTTCGATTGTCTTCTGGTCCCTCCAGACCTTGTCTGCCTCTCACCTGTTTATCTTGTCACTTTTATTTGCCATATGCGAGGCTCTTCCAGGCATACATTTCAAACAGACGAATCACTCAACGAATAAGCTGCTCTATGATTTTAGTTCCATTCTTGTTTATATTAAGCGTCTCTAAAATAAAACGTGAAAACGACTTTAGGCAGATACTAAATTTAAGGTAACTACTATAAAATAGTATAATAAATATTATAATTATGTGGGCCGTGATACGAATTTATTTTCTTCAAACTTAGTCCGCTACTGAAATTGAAATTGAAATTATAGCTTTATAGCTATAATTATATCCTTGTTTAGACTGGAGGGGAGGGTACTAGAGGGGGATATTAAATATTTCTGAAACAAAAATCAATTTTGCATTTCTGTATCACACTGGATGCTTCTCTTAATAAATAAAATAATGACTTTGTACTTTAAACAGGGGTGGCATTATGGTATGACGGTGGCGCTACCGCCAAAACAAAATGATCGTTGTGAAAAAAAACGACAGAGATTAATACTTGTTGGTGCCGACAAAGGGATCATCGTACGATCAATTTTCGAGATGTCTTGAGCATGATATTAAAGAGTTACATGCTTTCAGTAAAAATACATTTTCAATCATGCTCGACGTGTATGCCAGTGGTGCGTGAGTAGGATGGTCTCATATAACAAAGTATCGAAGGCAGGTTATGAACAATGTTAAACAAACAAACACACTAAAGCAACGAAAAAAATACTAATAGACGAACAAAAACGCAGAAGAAGACAACATTTATATCTTTGACGTCTTTTAATTATTGCAGCTTTTCTGTTCATCCATCTCTTGCTCTTACTGCATTAAGTTCTTTCATCTCTAATTCCTCTCTTGTCGTAATTAATTTTTTTTTTTAATTCTTGATTAATGCTCGTAAGCCTCGATCTCTTTAAAGATGATCTTCAATAAAAGCCATGGCAATAAATTGTGAAAGGAATTGTCGCGACATTTATTGGGAAGGTTGAAAATTGAAAGATAAGAATATAATCATCAAATTTATTAAATTAACTCAATTTCGCTGATATTGAGGACGCAGTGAAATGCGCTGCACACAGATAGGTATGTGGGATTACGGCCTCACCTATACCATCAAAATGTGAGTAGTATATAATGTGTATCTAATATGGTAGTTTATAATGTTTCAGTGCTTGTATGATATCCGTTCATATGGTGATGGAAATAATAAAGAACGAGAAAAGCTTCCAATATTTTTTCGTCTGTGCCAGAAATCAGCCACCTCTTTAAAATCATTGGTTCGATGTCGCCCCCTATCTCTCCCTCTCTCCCTCTCCCTCGCTCTCCTTCTCTCTCTCTCTCCCTCTCTCTCTCTCTCTCTCTCTCTCTCTCTTTCGATCTCCTTCTCTCTCTCTCTCTCTCTTTCGCTCTCTCTCTCCCCCTCTCTCTCTCTGTTACAGCATACAGTTAGATTGCCATTGATGGTTAAACATCATTAGCAAATCGAGCCCATCAATCGTTAAATACATCACTAATTCGGCAACGCAAGAATGAATTAAACTGACCAGACTGTTTCATTACCAAATTGGTTTGCGTGGTTTAACATTTACCGTGCCTCAATCTATCTATCTAACAAAAATACAATTAAAGCGAGACAAGACTAGATTTCACTCACTTCGTCTGATACCAACAGTGACTTTTTAATGATATCATAAGAAGCATTATATCCGTGCAAGAACAGACAAATTATTTGTCTACTTTTTGGAGTGTTTTATCATCGTTTAAGCAACCTTTATACTTTTCTGTGAAGCAAATGGTGACGCGCTTTTTAACTGAATGGAAACAGGAAAATAATAATAATGGGTTAATAATGGAGTCTGTCAGACTTGACACTCCTGGCGCTCCCGATTATTAACCTGGCTTTAGCACGGCTGCCATTACGGCTCGCTAGCATTTCAAGGAATTAATTCATGCCAGGTACCCATTTACATCACCTGGGTTGATTGATTTCCCGAAAGTATTTATTTTCATGTTCTCTACGCTTATCTTATTTACATCTATTCTATGATTGGATAAAATACTTGGGCAGCACATTACATCAGAATGGCTGAGTGTTCTTCCTAGGACGAAATAGCTATTGTTGCGTCACACACATAAACTCTACGTCACACACATAATCTCCCTGTGCAACATGATATTTATCATGCGATAGAAAACACATAACCGAAAAATTGAGGTTTGCGAAGCCACTGTGTTGCATAAAATAACCCTTCCCGCAATTAGTACCTATTGGTGTGTGCTAAACTGCACTCAAAGGCAAATAAAGCAACCGAAGTGTTTAAAAACCCTCTATCGCTGGAGATCATCGTCCGTTTCGTTTTTCATGTTAACCCTCATCGTAACATGATCGTTTCGTCCTTCCCGATAAGATCTCGTCAGCAGCTGACACCACCCTGGGGATGCATCATTTTCCATTGAACTTAGGGCAGTGGCGTATCCGGTCTTAGGGTGGATACGCCCCTCCCCTCTGTTGAGATGCCCATATCATATACGCATAAAAGTCGCATATACGGACGATATAATTTCTTTTCAGGTTGTGTATGTGTGGCTTGCTCAACTATCCAGGCACACGTACCACATCCCCTCGAATAATCTAAGTTGGGTGCCTCGATTACGGAAAGCTTCCTGATGTTGGCATACGCCCCCCCCCCCCCCCTCTCTCTCTCTCTTCTCTTCTCTCCCTCTCTCTTTCGCTCTCTCTCTCTCTCTCTTTTACTCTCTTTCTCTCTCTCTCTCTTACCTTTTCTCTCTATTTCTCTTTCCCATCCTCTCTTTCTTTCTACCACTCTCTCTTTCTCTCTCTCCAACTCTCTGTTTCTCTCTCTTCCACTCTCTCTCTTACCCTCTCTTTCCCTTCCTCTCTCTCTCTCTCTCTCTCTCTCTCTCTTTCTCTGGAGTGACCATACGTTATGTAAAACATTAACTTACAAGCATTGCTATTAAAGAAGTTTTCATGATCAAACGATATCAAGTCCACCTCTCGAAATATCTTCAGTCGTATCAATAAAATAGTCTTTCTGTCACTTTTTGAAATAATAGAACACGACGTACATAAAGCTAACAACATAAACAGGGCAAACTTGTTTCGTCATGCTTACCATTATTGCTTGAGCATGGAAGCCTCGTTTATTGTCTGTATTGATTTGAAACTGAAATTATCAGAAAGTAATTACATTCTCCTCATTTTTCATTTCGCACCTTTTAACCCGTTGACTACTGAATTTATTTGTTGCCATAGGCTTAAAACAGAGGCTACCAAGTTCTAGGAGGCAATGGCTTACCATGCAAGCGGAAAGCCGGCAATTACTTAAAACCACTGGGGAATAACCATTATTCGTCTGCCTACTTTTTCGTTTTAATTACTGCTTGCGAGTCATTCTCCTCAAATTCGTTTCCGCATTCATTTTTAAATCGATATAATTGTTATTCTGCGGTAGGTTTGTTCCAGTAAGGATATCCCTTTTTAAAGTTAATCTCAGGTTTCTGTTAAAGGCATCGTTTAACAATGTTAAATCTGAGGTGCACTGCCCTACGTGTTATCAGTGTCTGTGATATGGTGTAATATTGAAGCCCTAAAAAAATTACGCTTCAAAATGATAAAGAAGTGCCTCAAAAAAGTAAAAATATTTGAGTGACCGGTTTTACCATACTCGTTTTCCCCAATAGACTGTAGTGTTATACAAAATCGTTGGGCAAACGGTTTTCAAAATGTGTAATTCCAATCATAAATATCTTGATAATCAGACAGGCGAACGGCTTGTAAAAGTCACGGGGTTCCTGACTGACCTGCACGTTTATAATTATCATTGCACCATGAGCTAAATCCAGGATTTTGTTTCAGAATATGAGACAGAGTTACCGGATCCCTTTGAATAACTGTTGTAAGAAATTGAGAACTTTAATAAGAAAAGTTATTTATATTCGTTAATGATGAGACTAAGAATGTCAGTACTTTTCTGGATTGTTTGGGACCTCTAGATTTTGAATAAAACTTTGGGGAAAGGGGATATTTGACAAATGCCTCATGTTTGTTTTCTATTTACCTTACATGGAGTTTGGCAGAAAAAGCATTCCGATAAGACAAAATGACTAGGTTTTTTCGACAGACCCGCTAGTTTTTATGTCACAAACTTTCTTTTTTTCACCCATAATGTACGTTTTTGTTCAGATATATTAGTGTTTGTGCTAAATTGTAACACTCAATAGTCAAGATGTTCAAACTAAATTTACCGGTATCCGTGAGTATACTCTCTGGTTCTTTGTATTCCAATATACTCGTCTGTTTGTTTCTCGTGTTATTTTTTTCTTTCTTTGTGTTTCTGTTGTTTGGTTGTTTTCTTTTTCGGTGGTGCTGTTCCCGACACCGCAGTCTCTTATATAAAATGAGAATCTAAAAACAAGGTTGATCATCTAACCCATTTCTTGTGTCGTCCCAGCGGTCCAATAATTAACGTCGGACGTTACCAAATAGCGAAAGATTGAATGTCGATTACCATTGATTGTTTTTAAATTGGATCCTGATTTATTTTTGTCCCCTAGCCAGTACTGTAGTGCTGTCTAGGGAAAGAAAATAATTAAAATAAATAGAGAGGAAAAAATCAATCCTGGGTTTTCTTACTCCCATGATGATTTGAATTACTACTTGAATGATTTCCAAAATCACATCCACGACGACCGCCTAAAAATCGAATATTTATTATGTTTCTTTCTTCATCGTTTTGTTTACTCTGTAATTGCACCGCATCTCTATTCTCTAAATACTTTATAACTTAATTTTATTTTCTTGGCAGTAAAAATAATATTCGAGAACTAAATTGCAGGCTACATAATGAGATCAATTGATTGTCTTCGTCTTCTTCTTCTTATTCTTTCGTCTGGGGCAGATTGATATCAATTTGTTTTAAATAAAGGTTAATACGAAAATTATGGAAAAAATACTATATGTATTTGATTATGGAGTAGACTGTCTTCAAATACGATATTGATGTGCAAGATTAAAGGAAAATAGGCACCATTCATTTTTGTTCTTTAAACCAAATCTTAAATGCTGTTGCTACTGCTACTGACCATACTTCTTCAAACATCACTACTGCCAGCTATACTCGTTCATGTTTCTTTGCGTGTATTTCATCAATTTCTACAACTGTAACATGCGATATTATAAAAGGGCATGTTCTAATATACAAATAATGCACAGCAGTGAGGGCATTAGTAAGAATTATCCACACAAGGTACCGAGTGTGGGTAATTCTACTAATGCCCGAACAAAATGATGTGTATTATTTGTTTTATAAAATTATGACGTGGATCCTTGTTATTTGATCAATCACCCTCATCTCAAACTCAAAGGCCCGAATTCACAAAGGAGGTTTAAATCTAACCCATGGTTTAAATCCTCATTTACATAACCCCATGGCCCATGGTTTAAAATAAGCGCAAATTGAGGCGTACCTTGCCTTGCGCGCGTCTAATATTAGACCTCTGACTAATTGTGCCGCGCTTATTTTGCGCCAATTTTTAGCTAGATGTGTTAATGACCGGTCATTACCATTGGGTAATGACCGGTCATTATCCAAATTACGCGTTAGGCAAAATAAATGCCTGGTCACGTGTACGCTTTCAACCAATCATTTGATTAGGATTTACGTCATCATCTTATAATAACAACTAATGATAATTGTACTATACTATAAATACAATTGTTGATGACATTATGGTTCATTAATGACCTCATTAGAGATCTGTCTACACATGGGTCCGATATCTTCAATACAAATCCAATGTTTTACAGAAAGAGGCATTTTAAAGACAACTATTACTTCCATTTTTTTTATGACGGTCCTTATCACTACTCTCATTATTTCCTCTTTTTCTTCTTCTTCTTCTTCTCCTTCTTCTTCTTCTTCATCTTCTTCTTCTTCCCCTTCTTCATCTTCTTCTTCTTCTTCTCCTTCTTCTTCTTCTGCTCCTTCTTCTTCTTCTTCATCTTCTTCTTCATCTTCTTGTTCTTCCTCCTCTTCTTCTTCTTCTTCTTCTTCTTCTTCTTCTTCTTCTTCTCCTTCTTCTACTTCTTCTCCTTCTTTCATCTTCTTCTTCTTCTTCTGCTCCTTCTTCTTCTTCTTCTTCATCTTCTTCTTCATCATCATCTTCTTCTTTTTCTTCTTCCTCTTCTCTTCTTCTTCTTCTGCTTCTTCTTCGTCTAAATTGTGGGGTGTGTATAAGGTATGTCGGACTGTGTTTGGTTTTAAAAGGCGGTACAGGTTGACCCCCCCCCCCCCCTCTCCCTCCCCTTACCCCCTCACGCTCGACTATGCCACTTGGCAAGACGAGTAAATACTACTATTCGCATTCGGGTAGAGAGTTATATGGACCCAATGATCGCAAACATGGCTATATTTCACCCTCTCTATCGATGTCGAGAGCGGTGAGAGGAAGTTGAATGATACCATGAAGTCCGCGATGAGATGGGAGGAAATTAAGAAAGGTAACCCGTGAGTGTTTATAAGAGAGACCATATTTGGAAGCCTATAATTCGGAGAAGTAGGAGCTGGCGTCTTGAAGTGTATTTACATCGACCTAGGAATGTCCTGTAAGCATCTGTTTAAGAGCTTTTTTGCCATCAATACTCCAAATCATTGATATTTTTTAAATTCAAAAGTTTGTCTGTGAAGTATTAAAACGTGGTTGAGTTTTAGATCGTTTAATGTAAGGCTATTATCGATTCATGTAAGAATTAGTTTGCAATGTTAGAGTCCGCGGATAACGCATGGACTTACATTTTTGATTGAGAGAGAGAGAGAGAGAGAGAGAGAGAGAGAGAGAATGAGAGGGGAGGGGGGGAGAGAACGTAACGAAATAAACATATACAATACTACGGAGAGAAATGTAGTGAGTAAAAGGATGGATGGAGAGGGAGAGAGAGAGAGAGAGAGAGAGAGAGAGAGAGAGAGAGAGAGAGAGAGAAACAAAAACAAGAAAACAGGCCCTTGAACCATCGCCAATGATGCTGGCCTCATCTTTCATTGTTGATGTTTTCTTTTTCTCGAGGTTCATCTCTCAATCAATGCATAATTCATTTCGCCAGTGTTGTTATTGAACTGTTATTGCATTATGCTCCGTGCAATGACCAGCTCAATGCCCTCCAGTCACATAATCCCATGACGTCATAATAGAAAGAAAACACAAGAAAGAAAACACAATCATATCAAGCGATATCTCGATGGATAAAATAAACATACCAACGTTTTTGAAACTTATTACGTTTAAGATAACATACATAATAAACACTTGCGCAACTTTTTTCGAAAGCTATATTCAGGCAATTTCAATAACCTATCACTCTCAAAAATATCTTGTCAAAATTTAACAGAATCTATTCAAATTTGTCTTTGAACACCCGCCCCCCCCCCCCATCCCCCTACACATTTTATACAAAGCGTGCCCATCCCAACCCTAGGTACATATAATTATACATGTACATTACATGCATTTTCCCAATATTCTGTCGCCCATATACTTCGGAAGAAATTTTCTTAACACTTTTCCTTAAACGATCGTGACAATATGGTTTATTCTTAAAAGTGAATAGATAATCTTCGCAGAACTTTATAAATAAAACTCAATTAATCTGTATATTGATCAATAAAGGTCTGAGGAGATCTCAACTTTGTCTATCAAGAATAAACCATATTTTCACAATCAATTCATTAAAAAATAGTATCAAATAATATTCCTCGATCACAAATTGGCAATTGCTAAAAATATTATTGCTGACTTATGAGTGTAATGGGAATGTATAATCATGTTTGGAAAGTCACTTGCGATTTAAGGGCAAGGCGAATGGTTGTGATATGCTATTTGTCAAACATTGAATGGCGTTTATTGGTAGGTAATTTCCGGTCATGAGTATTTTGAGAATCATAGCTGACGAAACAATTATTAAAATCGAATAATATGAGCGTCGTAGACTCTAGTCCAGTCAACTCGACCAATTTCCTGTAATTTCCTGGAAAATATTATTAATGAAGATGACGCAAAAAAGAAAATACATTTGAATCTATTAAACGCAGTGCGAGTATAAAAGTTGGGTAAAGAGATGAGATGCGAGCGAGAGTGACGTAGACAGAGAGATAGAGAGAGAGAGAGAGAGGGGGGGGGAGGGGTATGGAGATGGATGAGAGAGAAAGAGAAGGGAAGGCGAGGCAGATATAAATAAAGATATATATAGAGAGGGGGAGGAGGATATGGAGGGAGAGAGAGAGGGAGAAAGAGAGAGAGAGAGAGAGAAAGAAAGAAAGAGAGGAGGGGGTGACAATAAAGATGCCCATTCTTGTATTAATGGTCTCTTATGGAATGGCGCTTTATTGCCAGTCCAATTTCCGCTATTGAGCATCGCATTGAAAGACGAATGCATTGAAGTGACAATAATAACAAACGATCGTGCCTTAGCAAATTTATATAAAGGGCTGAATCAAGGCTGTACTCTTTTTGAGGAGATTTGAGGAGACAATGTAACCCAGTGTGACTAATTCTATGAATTCAATATAATTTGTTTTAGCGAGTACTTGTCTGTAATTCTGTACAGAGTGTGGTAAACAAGAAAACACTTTTGCCTTATCAGTGTCCAAGCTAATTTGTGTTTTATCCACCTCGTACAACTCCCCCCCCCCCTTCCATCGCCCCCCCCCCCCCCTCGCCACCTTCTCCCCTCCAAAAAAAGGACAATGTATATTATACTACCCTTTTAGACTACCCGCTCCCCTTCTTCCTCTTTCTCTTTATCTGTCTCTTTCTGTCTTTCTCCTTTCCCCGCCCATACAAATGTGCTATTTATGTAAGAAAATATTCTTTAAAATGTTTTTATTACATGACATTTTTTTTAGAAAGAGAGGGTGAAAGAGAGAGAGAGAAAGAGAGAAGAAGAGAGAGAGAGAGAGAGAGAGAGAGAGAAAAAAAAAAGAGAGAGAGGGGGAGGGGGGGCGGTTCAAAGATACAAACTTACAAAATGAATTTAAGGTTCTCTTTATATATTTATTTCCTATGTAAAATTGCAAAACCGGTGACTAACAGGAATTATGAGTATGATGATGTGTTAACGTATTTTGACGTTCCTATATGCGCGCTATGGCCTAGCCCAACCAAGGCAGACAGTTTGACCCGCCTCGATTTTCATGAAACACGCCACTGATACACACCTCAGTCTCACCAAAGACACCAACTTGAAGTAATTTGTATCTACTTTGTGTTGATATATACGACCTCTGTCTCAAGAAAAAAACATTTCATACAACAAGAAGTAATAAATTGATATGGCCTCGAATGATCGGGAATCGGTCGGGGTGGAATTGGTTTGGTGACTATAAACCGACTGTTTCTAGGCCATTCAGGATAATATAATGTTTGCTAGGTCTGTTGTCGGTCTGGGTCTCTTTCATATAAACAGTTGCGATTAATCGCAGCTTATTTGCAATTGATATCAATCGTAATTATGTACATCATAGATAAGTGACTGCAAACTTGCGATTTAGCAGATGAATTGCGATTGATTCGGCTCAATCGCAACTGTTAGTAAGACGGGGTCATGGCTTCAGGCATGTCTTTATGACTGTGTTAGGTATGAAGCCAGACCGGGAGGTGTGAAAAGCCAGTGATGTGTTCCCTGAAAGCTCGGCACGGTTCTTCCCTCGGAGGAATTAATTCCCCGCCAAATTTCACAACGAGGTAGCATTTCATTTAGCGGCATGTCATTAAAATCACCCCCCCCCCCCTCCCACCAGGCCAGTGTACCGTGTCATGCTAATGAATTAATGTTGCAAATGGCTGTAGATTATAATTTTGACATGGTTGAAGGAAATTGGCTCAGGTTAACCACATTGGTTATGGTGCAGAGATATGACTGGCAGAAACACTTTGATGATAGCAATATTTCGTCCTTGTGTAGCGAATATCATAATACTCTCATGGCTGTAACGTCTCTATGCGCTTGTATAGTTTTCTTTTATAAACAGTTTTATGGTGCAAAATAAATGCTATGAGTTATTTACAAACACCATCATTATCATCATCAATAATAGATTCATATTGTTCATTTCGTACAACATCACACCCCTCCCCGATATTTTGTTATTCCGTGTCTCCTTTTGTTTTAGTGCCATGGCACGGAATCGAACCTCTTACCTATTGATCTACAAAGCGGTGAACTATTGTAGAATGGTTACCTGAAATTGTGTCATTAATGAAATACGCTCATTTAACCTCGACCATTCCCAATATAGACCAGTCCACTAACTGTTCAAAATAATGTATGGATGTTTCTTTCCAAGTACCTAGAAACGATTTATTCCATTAACCTGGTTTCAATAAATGAACTACAAGTTACTCGGAATATAGTCTGCATACATTATTTGTTGCTAAGTCGGACACGCCTCGGGCAAGCTGTCAGGTTGTCAAGAACGACCTTTGTTTAAAAAGTATGCATACAACTTGAATATGTTAGTATACCGGTCTGTTGCAAATCCTCGAGCTTCAGATTCACTTATAGATGTCGTACATGCAAAGACCTTTTGCGGGTCGATATTTTGAAAATTATTATTATGTTCTTTAGGCGTTTTGGAGAATGCTCTATATAACTAGTTCCTTCAATTTACTAGAATGGCATCAACGACAATTCTCGTTCGGTGAACATTAATGGTTGACATTTTAGGAAAAAGCTTCATATTACATAGAATCAATCCGTTCATTCGCCAAAGGCATTTTGTGTGATCCTGTACATACAAGCGTTAGACCCAGATGCGGGTACAAAATGAACGAATTTCGCTGACGTATAATAATTGGTTAAAAGCATGTGGATATTGGAAGAAATTACCGCTTTGGTTTTGATCCTGAAAATCTACAAATGAGTATCGGAAATTTTCCTTAATGCGTAACTCGCAGAGTCATCGTGGAGTACTACATCAATGATCTAATACCTAGTGCTAGAAAACGAAACCTTGGGGAAAATTATGCGAGTAAAAAGCGATAAATTTGTGTTTGTGCAGAAGTATTTATGATAATAAAATGAAATGAAAACAACGTTTTATGAACCTTAATTTGTCTCATATAGCATTCCAGAGATATTTTATGTTGTCGGTTTGTTTGTTTTACCAGACTGATAACGTATGTATGCGTATGACCAGGGGACCTGACTTTAGGTCCTTTCGAAGGGACTTGCCACTTGGCGATAAAGATAAATAATGCCTTATCGCGCGACGACGTGGTTTCGAACCCGGAACCTTCCGAATACGAGATCGCTGTTCTACCACTGAGCCATGGTTCCCACCAGCTTAAATATAAACAACATGTCGGGTATCGCTCATACGATCTCATTTTGAAAGAAACTGGTGGAATTTATTCTGAATGATTGGTTTGATACGTTGTAAACTATAGAGGATGACAAAAAAAATAAAATCACAGAATACGGAAAAGCATGAACACTTGATCAACCTCGGACATAGGTACATATTACTCACGTAAGTAAATATTTTACATTATGTGCAACCTCTAATGTTGTTTATAAACCCTTCCGAGCCATATAATCATGAAATATAAATACATTTAAACTATGTCAAGAACATTTCTATTCGCGATACATTGTTGGCTGCTATGGTTTCATCTTTACCCTTGAATATACTAAAATAGAAAGCTCACAAATAATATCACCTGAAGAAAAAAAACAAAAATGGTTACAATTTCAAGCTTTTATAGGGATTGGGTAACTGTGCTTCAGATTCTTAAACAAATCCTGGATTTAGCTCATACTACAATCATAATTATAAACTTTCAGGTCATACATGAATCCCATGACTTTTGCAAGCCAATCGCCTAACTGATTAGCAAGGTATCTATGATTGGAATTAGAAATTCCAGAATTCGTTTTCCTAACAGTCTTTATATTAAACAATACATTCTATTGGCAAAAATGAGTATGGTAAAACCGGTCACTCAAAGATTTTTAAGTTTTTGAGGCACTTCATGATCATTTTTAAGCGCAATATTTTTAGGGCTTCATATTACACTATATCACAAACACTGATAACACGTAGGGCCATGTATCTCAGATTTAACATTGTTAAACGATGCCTTTAAGTAATTGTATTGCAACATCTTATTTTTCAAAAGGATATAATTTAACTGATGCAAAGAACTAGCGCAAGCAAGCGGTCTTTACTTCTATTGACATTATTTGTACTTTTCACAAACTAAAAATAATTTGTAATGGTCTACGATCTCGAGTTTGCTATTCATCACGCCACAAGACCATATCATTGTGAGAATAATATGTAATACAACAAGCAAGATTTAAAAAATAGTAAAACCACACTCTAATCGTCTCGTTTTACATGAATAATCTTATTAACGTTTCCAGTTGCTTAGGCACTTTGTTTGAATAATTATGACATTTCTGATAGCGAAGGATTGTAATAAAGCGGTGTATTCCATCATAACCATAATTGCATCTGAGCGAAAAATCGAATCCGAAATTAGAATAGTGCAAATTTTCTCTGGAGGCATATTTTTGTTTAATAATGCATGACAGATTGATACTGATTTGACGTTGAGCATACATAATGTCTATAGAGAGATACGGAAAGTTTTGCCGTTCTCGAAATACATCAGTCATTATGGTTATCATTATTATTCTCATCATTATTATTATTTTTTTATAAATAATTTATTTCTTTATTTGTGATTATCATCATTATTATATATACAGTATATTTAGTGGTTTTTTGGTTTTGTTTAATGTTTAAGATTGGCATGAATGGTGACGACAGATTACAAGAGATAAAGCCACTGCGGTAATTATTGTTTCCATCAATTAAAAATAGCCTATGGCAAAGTTTATCTATTTGTCCCTCCCCGGCCTATATGCGCCTTGGGCATTATATTTCAAGCGGATTGAGTACATTAAAAATCGCATGGTTATTGTTTTACAACGTGTATGCATTTAAATGTACATCGTTGAGTCAGGCGCGTTGAAGAGAAGACAATTGACGCATTTGTGTAGAGGACTTGGATGATGAGATGAACTGGCGCATCAAAAGCTGCGCTAGTTACTGACGCGGTGCTATAGCTACGTCAGTCTAATACTACGTTTCATGCGCCACGGGCATCATACATGTAAGTAACCCCACAGTGGCCTACATGTCCAAAGAGAGTTTAACTTTTGCTTTTATTTATAGTCTAGATTTAAGAACACAAACTCCTGTGCAATCGATCGATGAAACGCCATCAAAGTCTCATAGCTCCATTTTTAGTATAAAAAAAAGAATAAGCCTAAAAAAATACAGTCAAACCTGTCTAGTGGCCTCCTTTCTATAAAGTTCACCTGTCTATAGTGGCCATGTATTCGTCTCCCTCAAGAAAGAAATATGTGTTGTAGAACCTGTCTAGAAAGGCCACCTGTTTACAGTGGCAATGTTCTCTGTTTTCCGTTGGTACATTGCCTCAATAAACCGAATTGACATTGATAATATTGATATTAATAAAATAATTTATTTTTCGTGAGGTTATGATCTACGTTGAACTGCTTTTGTTGTAATCTTGTTATGATTACTTGTAACTTTTGTGATTGTATTTGATTGTTTCAATAAACCACATAAAAAAGCGGGAAGAAAACAAAAATCGAAACTGTAAATTGATTAAAAATAATGGTGAACATGTTTAAGGGTAATCTGGCTCCATCTATTGAATATTTGTTCTGCTTGAGCTCAAACGTGCATTTATTACATACTTATTCAAATATGAATGACTGAATCAATAAAGGATCGCTATCTGTAGTCCCATCCGTACGAATTGATGGAGGGTATTGCGTCACGTGGTCACATTGGCCTACTTATGCTTATACGTAGTAACACAGAGCGAACCCTAGTGGATGTTGAAAAGGAGGGCAAGTCGTCTCACTGGGAACGATGTATAATGCATCATAGGACGGGGGTCTGATAATATCTTGTGCCTCGGTCCAACCTGGTCACATTGCTAATCCGACTCCACATCGACCGGATCGACTTTGTGCCCTAATAATGTCTTAATTTATAATAATAATAAAAAAAGATAGTAATAATGGGTCTCGTTTACCCAGTGTAGTCTCATCAGTTTTAATACTTAAACAGGTTCAATCCATAGATTGAATTTTCATAGTTTCACAATCATCAATTAAAATTCAATCTATAGGTACTAAAACTGTTTTCCCCGAGGGCCCTGCAATCATATTACTAACCCGACTTTGTTTGATTGCATTTAATTAAAGTTACAAGGTTTGATTAATAAGAAAAACCAAGATAACAGCTAAAAGCTGGAGAAAAAAAACATAGTACATGTAATAAATGGGAGATAAAGAGGAAAATAAATGATAAGAACAATCAGAAGTGAAAGTGCTATGATAAAAAGAAGAAGAAGAAGAAGAAGAAGAAGAAGAAGAAGAAGAAGAAGAAGAAGAAGAAGAAGAAGAAGAAGAAGAAGAAGAAGAAGAAAGACGAGGAGGGGAGGAGTAGAAGAAGAAGGAGAATTACACAGAAGTACAATAAGGGTTTATAATTGATAGATTGAAAAATTCAGTTCAGTATACACTGGTATAAAAGTAAAGAAAAAACGGTTAATTCCGTTGTCGGTCTGAGCCCCGTCTCATAAAGAGTCGTTATTAATCGCAACTTATTTCTGATATATATAAATCGCAACTATGTACATAAAGAGATATGCAAACTTGCGATTGATTTTGTAGAGGACTTGCGATTGATTCGGATCAATCGTAACGTTTTATAAGACGGCCCCCTGTGGTCGGCTTCATCTTTGTAAATGAGGTAATACCCGACTCCAAACCACCCAATAATCGTCATGATTGGCCAATCGGGATGATAAGTATGGTATTGTATATTTTATTAACTCACGGTAAAAACCATAACAATCAAAACAGACTGCTTTTCAGTGAGTCCGTGCAAATTGTTACAAAAACAAGTAAACTTAACACAATTATATTGACAAACACATATAGAACACGTTTAAATATAAATTGTACTCATCAAATTGAAGAGACGAACCATTTGTACCCCCCCCCCCCCCCCCCTCCTCATGAATGAAAAATCGATAGAGCTGTTTTGTCGGTCTATTGCCAGTCTGTCGCTGATCTATCTTATGTGACTGGGGTAGTATCCTCATCGCTATCCGATCTTATCTGCCTAATATGCAATAGTTGGCTTTTCAATAATGCATCTAGCCCTGCGTCACAAACAAAGTATCGTGTTTCTTTGTTTTCGGAGATCCTTGGCATCACAATGCTCTAAGGTATCAATCGAAAAATCAAAAACAAATTTCAAAATTATTCAAAATAGAAGCATAAAGCGCCACAAGGAACAACAGTTGTTTATTACAAAAATATCATATCAGTCTTACTAAAATACACATGCTTATAAAAACACATCAGAGAATATCCCGAAAGGCACGGAGGGTATTTCTTTTCTTCTTTTCTTGTGAAAATCCATTTTTCATGTTATTCTCTTACCCCAGATAATGAAATGAAAGCTTCCGGCGCCCAGCTAGTCGTTATCAGTTTAATGGGCGTACCTCTCTCTCTCCCCTTTGACCTAAATAGGTATCCATTATCTTGATTAATTGGATTTCATTTTTTTTTAGTTATGTACATTTTTTTTCTCTCTATGTTCTAGACTCCGGGTGTATAGATATTTTCATACAGTGATTTTCTTCTATCTTATAGGGGGGGGGGGGTTGCGTGGGCTTTGGGTAATGTCTCTGAAATGCACATAATCGTTGCCTTTGTACGCCATTATATCTCGTACAGTATGGTCTAATGATTTAAATAATAATACAGCCATGATAATATTATATCAGTTGCGCCCCATTTTCATCGAATGATCTCAAACACCTAAATGCATTATTATGATAAAGTAATCTTCATGCTTGATTAGATCATGAGTAGTTAAGGCCATGGCACACGGGGCGTCATTTCAATTGCATTATTCCCTTGCGCCAATAGAGCTTATTTAGAGCATGGATGCGTCAGTAAAGGCTTGTTCCAATATGGCGCGGTAGACTGCTGCGGAGATAAGGCGACCGCGGTTTCGTTAAGTTTGAATGAATGGCAACTGCGCACAACGCCCCTGCACCTCTGAGCTACATTTAACGGAGATAGCATAGGGTGAAGGAAATAGTGTAATTCTTTTTTCTGTAAAATGTTGGTGTACATGTATATAATGTATAGGAAGCAAAAATTATACCGCCCCCACACACACGCACACATACACACACTCGATCCTCTTCTCGTCAGTTCCATTATCTTTCTTGTAACGCATAGCGTCACAGTGAGTTTCATTTTCAAAATAGAGTAAACCTGAAATGAAAAACACTTGTAGTATTGTTTTTCATATCATTATATATTTTTTTGAATATTTACAAAGTGCTATCAATAATGATGTATTAATTTAAATGATAACATCAATGATAACTGATCAGCAGTCTGATTTACCATACACGTTGACCGTTTTATATCAGTTTTCCGACGCAGGGATAATCATCCCTTTTTGAAAGATTGCTCTGGCGATAATCTTGTCATTGTTTTTTTTCCTACAGTTACTGTGGCGAAGTTTTTTTTTAATGTGAATCATCTATTCAAACTCATGAATAACATGACCTTTTGTTTCGCCAAGTTGACGACATCCCGGCCTCATTGTTTTTCCTACTCCTGATTGAAAAGGAGGTTAATGATTAAAAGGCCTGGAGCTGATTTCTTCGTGTTTATTTGCGCCGGAAAATCTAACAGAGATCGTATCATTACCTCATTATAACTTTTTTGTCTTCTTTTTTTTTCCTGTTTATTAGAAACCGATCATGTGTTATTGCCTTCGTGAAGTGTATACTAATTATGGCACGATATGGAAGGCACACTGTTGACAATTTAATGTTGAAGGGTTAAAGGGATCCGGTAACTTTGTCTCAGATCCTTCAACAAAATCCTTGATTTAGCTCATGCTGCAATCATAATTATATAACCTTTATATCATTCAGGAATCCCGTGACTTTTACAAGCCGATCCCCTGTCTGATTATCAAGATATTTATGATTGAAAATCGAAATTTCATTTTGCGTTTTCCTAACGGTGTTCATATCACTACAGTTTATTGGGGAAAATGAGTATGGTAAAACCAGTCACTCAAAGATTTTTACTTTTTTTTGAGGCACTTCATGATCATTTTGAAGCGCATTTATTAGGGCTTCAAAATCACACCATATCACAGACACTGATAACACGTAGGGCCATGCATATCAGATTTAACATTGTTAAACGACGCCTTTAAAGGCAACGGATTCGGTTGATATTCATGGAGTATTCGTCAGAAATACGAAATAAAAGATTAGCATGATAATCATAGATATACATCATCTACTTGAGATATGAAACTATTGCATTAGCATGGCAACGGGGTCTTGTAGTTATAGTAGTGGTGGCTATTTTGCCTGACTGCTAAGAAAACATTAATGCTTGTTGGTAAGCAACCAGAGGACCGACGGCTTTATGTCCTCTCTGAGAGACCTGGTAATGAGGATTAATGTCTTACCAAAGGGCACTAGCGCATCGACTTGGTTTCGAACCCGGGTCACCGAATTACGAGACCACTGCTGCTCTACCGACTGAGCTATTGCGCCTTGATTTCATCAGTTGTATTATTGAAGAAAAACAAACTTATTTATCATTAGAGAAAGAGGGGGTGTGAAAGAGGAAGAAAATAAGAAAGAAAGAAAGGGAGATAAAGGGGGAAAGGGGGAGGGGGAAGTCAGACAGAACGGGAGAGAGAGAGAGAGAGAGAGAGATGAACCAAGGTATTACAGTGAACTCGCGTGGATATCTTTTACACATGTTTTTAAATATAGTTTCTATATCTTTTACACATATTTTGATATATAATTTTCTTCCATTTACTTTTCTTTGATTGCTATGTTTTTCCTTCTACAAATTCTACTACCAAGGGACGCCAACATTATTGCGGTTTGTCTTTTAAATTGTTGATTTCTTTTCGACGTTGGCGGCAAAATGCTATTCTGAAGATTGTATCGGTGTACATCTTGCTTGCCATGATTGTTGTGAACATATTTTCATTTTTCTGTCGGTTTTTTCATTAAACACCTCTACATTATCTTCCTCCTCTTCATCATCTTCTTCTTTATCCTCTTTCCTTTCTTCTTCTTCGTTTTCTTCTTTTTCTCATCCATCTTCTTCTTCAACCCCTTCTTCCTCTACCTCTTCTCCTCCTTCTCCGCATCCATCTTCCTTTTCTACCCTTTCTTTTTTCTTTTCCTTCTTTGTTCTCTTATTCTATCTTTAGCCTGCAGTCAATCGTCACTTTCATCATCCTCTATCAATCTAGCTCTAAAGGTCTAGAAAACCAATGATTAGTCCGAGCTATGTTCGTACTCATGATCCCACGTCTTGCTTACTCCGATTACTTTTATGAACATTGGGGATGCCTGGAAATAAAACATACTGTCTTTCTGTTTTTCGTTTTGGTTGATGCCTATCAACTATTGCAGTCATATTGATAGTCAAAGGGGAATGGGCAAATTAACTTGTCCTGCCATATATCATCTTCCAAAGTAGCTAAACATACAGTTTATCAACCGATTGGTTGGTTGGTCTATTTTTTTTTTACTTGACTGCTAAAAAAGGAACGGTAGGATTGTAGGTTAAGCAACCAGGGAACCGACGGCTTTAAGTCCTCTCCAGGGTACTCTGTAATGAGGATTAATGCCTAATCAAAATGTATTAGCGCATCGCCTTGGTACGAGACTATTACTGAGCCATGGAGCCTACCTGTGTTACCTGTGGGGGAGGGGGGGGGAGTTGTATTGTTTATAGTTTGATGGCAAAATGTTTGTCCCCGTTTTCCATGACATCGAAAAAAAGAAAAAGAAAAACCTTGACTATGTACAATCTTTTTCACGACTTCGAACTTTCGAAATAATTCACCTAATAACTTAGAAGCACCAACTAACTTGGCTTCTTGGCTTTTCAAGCGATTATTGAGTTTAGAAAAGTGAACGGCTCCAGGATATCAATTACCTGGCGGGAAATTGGGCAGGTTGCGTATCGAATTTCTTAATTTTGAAGTTCGATCCTCTCCCTATACCCCAAATAAGAGATTATAATTATAGGGTCGCTCTAGCGAAGAGAACCTCGATACAGGCCTACGGGAAAGTGTGTTTATAGACTGGGACTGCTAAGTAAAGGGAAATCGAACCTTGGTAATGAATTAATTTGTACGAAGGCAGAAAAATAAGGCTAAAGAGAAAGGCGAAAACTTGAAATAAATCGGATAAATGATGAGGGAGTTACCAATGTTTTAGATATGATATCACTAAATCTACACAAATCTCAATTGTCACCGAAGCATGGTCATAGCCCAAATTTTTGGAGCACCGACATACTGCTAAAATTGTGTTTTAATAGATGTTCCCTTTTGGTTCATGAGATATATGTGTATAACCATAATAACAAAAGAAAACATGAGTCATTTTTATAGAAAATAATAGTCTGTGGGTGTACTATTTATGACTTAATAAATTTAATAAATTCATATTCGTATTTAATAATATGCGTGTGTGGGCTCGCGTGTATAGGGCTCGCGCGTGTGTGTGTGTTTTAAACAGCATGACTACATATGTTCTACAATAATTGTCTGTATAACAATTAAAACAAAAATAGTTGTGTTTGTTTTATGTAATATTTGATAATTTTTATAACATTGTTTGTATAAATCAAGTCTAATAAAAAAAAACACTATACGATTCAATTTAATTTTAAATTTAGTATGCAACTCGACGTATTTATTTATAATTTTCTTATTTCGTTATTCGTTTACAGCTCTGGTAGTACGATACCTGACTCACCGATACATCGGCGACTACGATCCTGATCTAGGTGAGTGATTTAATAATATTGGTAGGGTATCTGGGGAGGGGGGAGGTACTTGGGCACTTTACCCTCCCCCAGTTGTATATAGTTGATGCACAGTAGTGTAAAAGTGAAATAGTCTGCCCACAACGTCTCCTTCTGTTGAAAGTGCTCACGAAGTACCACTATTAATTTGATTTGATTAGATATGATCATTAATTACCTAAATTAATGTCGTATGGATACAGCACATAAATATGGACTACATACATATTGGGTAAATTGAACTAATGGAATAATAATAGCATAATGTTATAATGAGCTGAAAGTTACTTTATAATAGGATCGCATTAAGTACACCTGGATTAAGAGTGACAACTCTATAACAATATCTTACCAAAGTACTAGCCAGCGTTGGGACTCGAACCGCGGACCATTTTGATCCACAGTCTTGAAGCGTATCCACTAGACCACGAAACTCAAGCATCCCTGAGCCTCAAATCTCGCCGGTCCTCTTATTCATTATGAATGCTTCTAGTCCACGTGTTCCCTGTCTGCCTAACTAATTCCACCCTAATGCAATTATAGTATTTAGCCTACATCGCAAACTAAAATAAAACGTGAAAGGCATACATTTTATTAAACTCTCTAATCTTCTTCCCACCCTTTTATAAATTTCTCCTCCCCATATCCACTTAACGCCCGCAAGCAATATAACCCAATTTCTAAAATGTTTATTTCATACAAGCGAAGGTATAGTCACTTCATGTGCGGGGATGAAGGTAGATCATTGTGTATGTCGGGGGGAGGGGGATGCCTTAATTTTCAGAAGATTCAGTTAAACATTTCAAAATAAAAGAAAAGAAGAGAAAACATACTAAAAACATCAGTTATGCGACTTACCGACAATGCTACGAATTGAGAATGTATTAATAGAAGATTTTTTGTTTTCAATTTATTTAATTATCATTGATATATTATTGATTTTGTTATAATGTTTTGATTTGTTTCATTTTTATATCTTATCGTTTATTTGTATTTTGTATCGCCATAACAAAAATACATGAATGTAAGTTTCATAAAATTAAAGTCTACATTAAATCTCAACCTATAACAAATAAAGAGAGAGGGAGAGATAAAGAGAGGGGAGACGGGGAGGGAGAGAGAGAGAGAGAGAGAGAGAGAGAGAGAGAGAGAGAAGGGGCAAAACGAAAATCTGTGATATTACTTTTATTTTCGGCTTTTATATAGACAGATCATCTTACAATAGACGGATTGCCCTTTAACCAAAACTAGGCAATACAATTTGAAATATCAATGGCGGTCGTGGTGGTTGTAAACGGAAACGGTTTCCTCGTATCAAATAGGTTAAGTGCGATATTAATCAAAGTGAATTCTGTTTACTGTCATGCACTGGAGAGAGAGAGAGAGAGATAGAGAGAGAGAGAGACAGAGAGAGGGAGACAGAGAGAGAGGGAGACAGAGGGAGGCAGAAAGACAGAGAGAGAGAGAGAGAGACAGCGAGAAGGAGACAGAGGGAGAGAGACAGAGGGAGAGACAGAGGCAGAAAGACAGAGACAAAAGAAGACTGGGTGTGGGGCTGTGGGTGTGTGCATATGTGGGGAGGGGGTGCGTGTGCGTGTGTGGGTGTGTGTGCGTAGACAGAAATTGATGTGCTGCCCACGAGGCGCTCATGTTATCTTTACATTTAAAGAAAGGGGAGGGAGAGAGAGAGAGAGAGACACACACACACACACACACACACACAAACACAAACACACACACGCGCGCACACGCACACACGCACACACACACAAAGGGAAATAAGCTGAGTCAAATACAAAGAGAGAGAGAGAGAGAGAGAGAGAGAGAGAGGGGGGGGGGAATTCTGGCACCTTCTTGCAGAATTGATTAGAATGAATTCGCTGATTGAAAGAACTCCCGTTCGCGGAAAATGGTTGTTTATTGAGAATGGTGTAGCGTTGGTCAATCTATTGAATTGAGGGATAAAAAATTATTGGGAGGGGGAGCATCGGTCATGCTCGATGGATGAAATTTAAATAAACGATGCCACCGATTTATAGGATGTGATGTGGTAGATCATCCTATCGTAATCTTTATTTTTGCAAAGAGAGAGAGAGAGAGAGAGAGAGAGAAACAAAGGATGATACGAAAACAACGCAGTTATTCATTTACAAGCACCAAAATAGAACCTACATGTATACACTATCTTAATTTACTGCTTTTATCCAGATGGTGACAGTTTGTACCATCATTATTTCCGGGAAATGTTCAACAAACATGTTGTTTGCGTTGGACCTCATACTTTTAAATAAGAATTCTGGAAATTCTTAATTCTGAGTAATCAATAGTTTTAATAGGAGTAGGAAGGCTTTCGCTTTTTTCACAGTGTGACGTCACAGTACGAGCTGGGAATTTATATAATTCGTTTTTTTTATTTTTTAAATAAGGGTGTTTGTGTGGCTTTCTTTCTTTCTCTGGCATTTAATGACCATAATCTTCCAATAAAAGCCATTTATGTAAACATGTTGTTTTGTATGGTTGGGCATAGCGGTGTTAAGTACAAAGCCTTCAAATCTAAATTTATTTGTTTTCATTGTAGGAAAAATGTAGTAAATATGGTTATTTTAATCACTGGTATGAAGGCAATTTAAGTATTATGGCATTTTTTTATAGGGAGACTTGCGAAAACATGTTGTTTCATTATTTGGACTTATTTGAAAAAAGGAATGAAGGCTTGTTTTTCCCTACTCGGAATGTATTATGTTTTCTAGAATGTTTTTGTTTTACATGGTTTGAAAGTTTTTGTAAAAGTAATTGTTTTCCATATGATATGAGTACAATAATAATAATATGTTTGTTTCGAAACTGCAACTGAGCAATTGACATGAGAAGACCCAATCATGCCTCTTCCCTCTTCTCTCTCTCCTTATTTCTCTCTCTCTCTCTTTCTTTCTCTCTATGTCTCTGTCTCTCTTTCTCTTTCTCTCTCTCTCTCTCTCTCTCTCTCTCTCTCTCTCTCTCTCTCTGTTTCTCTGAAAAAGCATGGCTCTTCGAATGCCTTCATATTCTAAATATGTCATGTAACATCGTAAAAATCCGGGTAGGATTTTTACCCCATGTGTTCGTGTGGTCCCATATACATCTTTCTGTGTACAGTGTTTGTAACTTTACCAAGACTTGGCGAAATTTCTTATCATTTTGATGATTCCAGAACCTTGCAGTACACACAAATTCTTAAATGCTAGATGATCGACCTTTTCTGGTAGATTCCACACCGTTTCTTTTACCATGCAATCGCATGACCAGAACTCAACTTCATCTTTAAGTAAACGATAGGCTCTTCCTCTTTCCATGAATGCTCAAATTAAACAAGATGACTAGAATACGTGGATGGTGATGAATGATGTTGATAGATAAAATAAATTGTTGATTTTGTCGATGATGAGGGAGTCCGGGACACTGTTGATGTTAACATGACTTGGTGGAGAGAGCTGAAGAGCGAAGCCGGATGTTGCAAAAGCACGATGCAAATAATATTGTAAAACAGCATCTGAGGAACTAACACTTCAACACGTTCTGCTTCTAGTTAGTTTCCTCTTCTCGTGCCTTTTCTATTATATTTGTCGTTTCATTGCATATTTTTGTAATATAGTTATTCATTGTATTATGTTTTGCATAAGAAATAAAATCATTTAAATCAATAATCTATGACACTTATAATTAGGAGGGATGAATTAGCGGTACATGTATGCGAAACCTAATATTGATATGCGGGCTAAATATATAATAATAAATAATATATATATACAAATATAACGAGAGGGAGAGAGAGAGAGAGAGAGAGAGAGAGAGAGAGAGAGAGAGAGGGAGAGAGAGAGAGAGAGAGAGGGGGGGGGAAGTATGAGAAATCTGATATATATTTTGGGAGGTAACATCCTTATGATTGAAAGAGGGAGGGAAAAGGAGGGGATAGCAAAAAGGAAGTATGAGAGAAAGGGGTGGGAGGAGGAGAGAGAGAGAGAGAAAGAGAGAGAGAGAAAGAGGAAGGAAGAGAGAGAGAGAGAGAGAGAGAGAGAGAGATAAAGAGAGAGAGGTGACATAGGGGATGGCGATTATAACACAAGCTGGTGTGATCTATAGAGTAAATAAAGGCTTCGAGTACAGCATCTATCACCCAACACAGAGGTGGATTACATACTGACCTGTCAAACAACACTCAATTTATTACGAAAAGTAACAGCCACCAATGAGGAGGTGTGAATGAATAGTTGAAATGAGGGTCAAGATTCATCGATTATAGCCGAAGATTTATAGGGCTCTTCTCCCAAATGAACAGTCGAGAGGGAAAAAAGTAAAGAAATAAAAACAATAACAAAAACAAAGTTCAACTGCGTACGTGCGTTACGAAGCAATTACAACATTGTGCATTTGAAATATATATGTTACTATACTGAAACAGTTCTCTTTATATCACAGCGATATTATTTTCTTTCTTTGTTTCTTCATGTTTCTTTGCGTTTGTTTGTTTTGTTGGTTGGTTGGTTTTTTGTTTGTTTGTGTTTTGTGTTTTGTTTTTGTTTTTGTTTGTGGTTGTTCATCTTCAAATTCATTCTTTTCTTCCTCAGCCAAACTTCGAAAACGGACATTCTTTTCTACTGGCAACCCAGTCTAATTCGCGAAATCGTATATTCCATCTCTACACTAAAAGTCACTTTCAATGTCGTGCTCAAGTTTGCCTCGCCTCTCGTAACTGCGTTACCGTGTAAACATTCCGGAGATTAGAAAGCTTGTATCCTGCACCTTTCGTATAAATATTGCACCATACACATAGTGGTAAGGAGGCTGATTGTGTTTTTTTTTGTAAGAAAATAAAGTAAAGAAAGAACAGAGAAGGGTTGTAACTTGATTTTATGTGTGTTCATTGCCAATCTATGAGTCGAGTGAAATCGAAAAAAGGGCTAAATTACCATTCAGTGGTGACCCTTTACAGATACCGTACCTATATGTAAAAGCAGAAGTTTATAATAAATATTTATTGATCGCTGATCTCAACTTCCAGGGTAACGGTGACCTGACGATTGATTTATTAATCTCAAGCTTCAACCTTCCTGTAAAAGACCCTTTAATGGCCTTTTAATCCATTATTGTTATCGAATTTTTCATCTTATGTTGAAGGAGGCCAAATTCGTTTCATGTCTTTCTTTTCCACTTTTCTTTTCTTTTTGTGTGCGTATACTTCTGCAAAAAATAAGGATCAAGGAAAGATACTAGAATAAAAGGGAAGAAACAAAATGAAGATAAAGTAGAGAAAGGAAAAGAAAACACTCGTCTGGAGAGCTGTAATGATTTAGACATCGGGGCAAAGCTAGTTACCATGCAATCGAAGCCGGGCTGACCAGATTAAACTTTAAAAAAAGCAGAAACACGAAGTTGCAAACCATCCAGAGACTCCTAATAAATTGCGTTACTGATTAGTTAATTATATCATTACAAATCTTTATTCTCAGTTTTCTTATGTATAACTGATTTTCTTATAAAATTGAAGATATTTATGGCGTATATATTCAATACTGAATGAACGCCATTAAACATTTACCTACAACAACAACAACAATGATTTAGATATCAATGAAAGTATGATTCATACTTTCATTGATATCTAAATCATTGAAACGGTTATTGCAAATATAACAAATTGAATGGAACTCTCATTTTACTGTCAACCATATTTCATTATTATTTCTATTCTTCTTCTTCTTCTTCTTCTTCTTCTTCTTCTTCTTCTTCTTTCTCTTTTTCCTACTTCTCCTTTTTTATCAAATCAGTTTCATTACTGAATGTTTTAATTTATTATTAACCTATTTGACATTGCAAATGCACTATTGGCATGTTTATTATGTTGCAGTTTCATTCGTAAATTCAAGATGTATCAGCTTTTAGCTGGGATATTGATTTTTTTAAAATCAATAACCTCGTGAATTAAATTAATAAAAAGGTAATAAAACAGGAGGCATCATGGATTATGGCGAAAAAAACATGACTGAGAAATGCAGCTATCAGAAAAACATGTTGCTTTTAAATTAGTAATTTAGTTACTTTTTCGTTCATAATCAATATCTTTAAAGCTCCCCATCTCTCTCCCTCTCTTTCTCTCTTTATATATATCTCTCTCTCTCTCTCTCTCTCTCTCTCTCTTTCTCCCTCTCCTTGTGCTATGTCTACCGACTTGTTGTCCAGCAAAAACTGTTTCCTTCCGGGTCTAACATCAGATCATTCATCTCTCTCTCTCTCTCTCTCTCTTTCTGTCTCTCTGATTGCCTCTCTCTGTCCCTCTGTCTCCATCTGTCTCCCTCTGTCTTTGTCTCCCTCTCTCCCTCTCTCTCTCTCTCTTTCTCCTTTTCTCTCTCCTATATGGACATAATATATACAAATATCCTTTCGTTCAACAATGGAGATAGTACCTTAGTGACAACGTTTTAACACTACTCTCTCCTCGGATATTTTTCCCTTTTTCAATTTCATAAAGCTTTCCCAGGGTAGCTTTTAATCATATTTTTATTTCTCTTAATGCTTTTACAAGCTTTACAATCAAATGCTCGGCGTGGAGTCAGGTGTTATCCCCTTAAGTAAGATCCCGTTATCAATTTCTGACCCGAAACGTAATTATGATCCATTTGTCGCATTATTTCCACTGAAGTATCACGAAATGCCCACGGCCTTCAAACTAAAGTGTTAAATTGCCATTTAAGGGTCGAGGACAGCGTTTTCGAAATGGAAGGCTTGGTATAGATTAAACACAATTATATGCAGCTATGTATTTGCATAACCCGTTTGAAGAAAAAATATTTGCATCAGAGAAATTGCTATCAAGTCCTAAACTACACGCGTTCTTAGTTATGAATAATTATTTCGTAAAGGCACGGATCTTACTCTGCTTGGGATATATAATTGACATTTACGTTGAGGAGTACATTCCTGTCCTCAAATCATTAAAGCACACGAACTACTGATCATTTCCTTTAACATGTTTTCTCGATAAACAAATATTTTCTAAAGGACCGGCAATCGTACGCTCCCTTTGCTTGATTTGATGCTAATAAAGCGCGGCATTTTACGACAGCGTAAAATGGAAACCACTTTGGAAGATTCATATTTTGTCCCACCGACGCAGGGTATACATAATAGATGAGCTGATTGCGCCATGAGCGTCATTGAAGCATTGTATCATAACGTTGCCGCCATGTTATGTCTGGTCAGAGGCCCTCCAGCCTGAGAGCCCTTAGAGTACATCAATCTGATGGTTCGGGGCTCCGGGTGGCCTCAGAGTCAGAGCCCTTGGGGGCGTACATCAATCTTTTGTTAAGGGTACAGTATGGCCTGAGAGTCCTTGGAGAGGGGGGGGGGGGGATACATCAATATGATTGTTTGGGGCTTCTCATGGCCTCAGAGCCCTTAGGGAGTATACATCAATCTGATGGTTGGGGGCTCTAGGTGGCCTCAGAGCCCTTGGGGGCGTTCATCAATCTTGTGTTTAGGGGCACAGCATGGCCTGAGAGTCCTTGAAGGGGGAAGGTATACATCAATCTGATGATTGGGGGCTCAGCATGGCCTCAGAGCCCTTATGGGGTATACATCGATCTCCTGAATGGGGCACCGCATGGTGTAGCCAGCTAGTTGAAATCTTTAGTAGAAGCGGCAATCTGATGCCCGGCCGGGGGGGGGGGGGGGGCGCAGGGGGGCATATAATCATCTGCTGTTATTTAAAAATGAAAATTACTAAAGGGACCTTGAACCTCAGGCATTGGTGAAATATAAAAATTGTTTATTAGATCACTGTTTTCTTGTGACCTTTTAAAATCGTTTTTTCTTCTTTTTTCCAATGACTTCCAATCTCGAGTCTTTTCACTGGCTATACCCTTTTGTCATTTTCTGTTAGAGTGCTCAGTACCCTAAGAACCAAAGTAACCATCAGGCTAGGAGACGGAGTGACGGTCCGTTCGCCTTCTGAAAACTTTTCTGAGGTGTTAACTATACCGTCAGCCCATGGGAAAGACAAGGACGAGACCGAAATTAGGCCTTCTCGAAACTTTCCAAAGATTTACTTGACCGACAGCCCACGAGACTGACAGCCACGAGCCCTACATGTCCTTACCTTATTATGCATTGTCATTTATTCCTTTGTTTTGTCGGTCTTTTGGGCTGCTGTCTCGTGAAACTTTTTGTTAAGGTGGGTCCCGTGGGCTATCGGCAAATGGGATGACCTCGGCCAGGATCACAAGTTAGACTTCAGGTAATGATAACTGATGATCATGGCAAACATAGAGTTCTATAACAGGTAGGGACTACTCTTGAACAAACAGTCATTGCCAAACATATCCCAATGTTTATGTTTTCTTTATTCATCTCACCCGATCATGTTTCATGTTTTTGTATGTTGACTTGATGGACTTTAATAAAGTTATTGTGCGACCCTCATTTTTAAGCCTTCTTTGAGGAACATTCTGCCCGAAAAAAAACGTTGAAAATATAAATCGACTAATACAGCACCCTCTAAAGAGGTAAACTAATACTTTGACAAATCGAGTGCTTTGTTTGTTATGGTTTCATGTTGCCTGAGAGACGCACATCTTTCTCCTCAGCGTTGGAGGGGTCTCGATCGTTTTGGAAAAAACAAATAGCTATCATTTATTCTAGTGAATTAAAGCAATAACTGTTTCACATGATGTCGGTATGTCATGTATGTTGTCACTTTTTTAATAGCTCGTTTGTTTTTCACCTCTGGGCCCTTTATTCATCTCTCTTGTTCGTATTCCTCTCTCCTTATCTCTCTCATTCTTCTCCCTTTCTTCTCTTTCTGTTTCTTAATTTTCTCCTCCTTCTTCTTCTTTTCTCCTTCTCCTTCTCCTTCTCCTCCTCCTCCTCCTCCTCCACCTCTACCTTCGTCTTCTTCTTCTTCTTCTTCTTCTTCTTCTTCTTCTTCTTCGTCTTCATCATCATCATCATCATCATTATCATCATCATCATCATCATCATCATCGTCGTCATCATCATCACCAACTTATTATTATCAGTCCTGTATTAGGCTGTATATCGTTTTGAGGGATGACTTTTTTTCCATTGATGCCAAAAACGACATTTTGATTGACAAAGTATATATGGCAAATAATGTCGCCGATTAATAGTTTAGGATGTCCATAAACGGCTATAAAAGCCTTTAAGAACTGTCATCTACGCATGGCTCTGATAAATCACCTCTCTATTTTTATCGCAAGATGAACGAGCATCTGAACGTGTTCGGTGAAAGTTATGTTTAGAACGTTGCCGTTTTAAGGATGTCCATCGAAGTAACAACGATTGTTTGGAGTCAGAAAATTCTTAATACTAATAGTAATAGCCCTTGGTATGAATTGACTTTGCCATGTAGATAAATCACCTCCCTATTTTAGCGAAACATGAATGAGCACCCAAACATGTTTGGTGAATGTTATATTTAGAACCGTTTTATGGATGTCCATCGAAGGAGCCACGATTGTGTTTCATCGACCCTGCTTGATGTATGAGCTCTTGTATATAATTTGTACATACATTTGAACTGATTGAAGATCCTCCTTTGGTGAACCCACCATTTACGATGCAGTCAGACGGCCTGAAGATAAATTATCTAGTGATCTTGGTGATCTTTACTTCGTTCGTTTTCTTGTAAATGTGCTATTTCCTTCCTTATCCCGTTATGGTTATTTAAATTACCACTTTCAGCATTACTTTGTAGGGTAACACTCTAACATACCGATGTGCATCGTGACAGATAAACTTAATGTTGCTCTTCTACTTCTAATAACAATAATTCAGCTTCTTGGATACAAATTGCCTGCCTTTAAAGGCATCGTTTAACAATCTTAAATCTAAGATGCATTGCACTATGTATTATCAGTGTCTGTGATATGGTGTAATATTGAAGCCCTAACGAAATTGCGCTTCAAAATGATCATGAAGTGCCTCAAAAAAGTAAAAAATCTATGAGTGACCGGTTTTACCATACTCGTTTCCCCCAATAGACTGTAGTTTTATAATAAGCCGTAAGCAAAAAAAAAAAAAAAAAAAAAAAAAAAAAAAAAAAATGAAATTGAGATTTCAATATCTTGATAATCAAACTGGCGATCGGCTTGTAAAAGTCATGGGATTCCTGACTGACCTAAAGGTTTATAATTATGATTGCAACATGACCTAAATCCAGGATTTTGTTTCAAAATCTGAGGCAAAGATACCGAGTCGCTTTAATGACGATATGCCATATAGTTTCTCCCAGTACCAATTAGTCTACCATGGCTTGTCCATGGCTCTGTAATGGATAAAGGATCATCCTCCCGCAGGCTTTGGAGTTAATCTCTCAAGTTAAGCGGTAAAATTTCAAAGAGGAGAAGTCATCGTTTCCCTATAGTTTGAAGGCACAAACCCCTATCGGTCATAGTCGATAGCAGTGTCTGCACTGCGAGACTATGCTGACATCATACTGCCTCTACAGGCTCTTTACTTTACTTGCTCCATCGGAGCCTGACAAAACTAGGTTCTACTAGGCTTTAATAATAATCGTGGCACATTGTCAAATTCGAGTCTGTGCTTGCATATTAGTATCTTGCCGTTTGTTGGAACGTAATGCATGCATTAGTTTAAAAACCACTGTCTGTTAATAACATTATCATAATTGAATTGCGTTCTTTAATTTACTCTAATGATAAGGATCGTAATTGTATTATTTCATTTGGAAAAGGACATTAAGAAAGTAGTTTGGCACTTAGTATGTAGTAACAAGATGGTTTTATTAGGTTAGAATAATCTTATTATCGCTATCATTTCATTTTCAACATGGTTCGTAACTTCATTCTATATAGCCTCTAACACGCGACAGTCACGGACAATTTTCTATTCATGATTTTGACTGATACGTCTGGGTTCTTCTGTGAAAACGATCCGCTGCTGTCTCTATATTAAGAACATATACATCATAATGTATCTAACCGTAAATTGCACTCGTCTGCGACGCTATGATCGTAACACTTGCGAAGGGTGCAGGCAATGGCTACGTTTACACGGGACTATTTTAGTTTTAAAACTTTGACTTTGAGAAACCTCAGAGTGTTAAACGACGATCTACTAACAGTAACAAAGAATCATACGGGACACCCGGCCCGCGAATTTTTTTTTTCCTACGAACTTTGAGCTCGCGAGGGGAACCTGCGCATGCGCACTCGCGAAGGAAACCAGCGCATGCGCACGTGGAATCCGGTAGGGTGGCTAATAGGGTGATAGTAATTATACAAATCATTCTTTTGGAACTCATCGCTAGCTCAATCGGTATTAAGACAGCGTGATACCAATAGAACGTTGGAGTTGACGTGAGGGTTCAAATCTCAATTTATTTATTTTTTTGCTTTTATAATAGTGAGGCAAAGCAATAAATAATCAAAGTCCAATTGTTTGTGACCTCTTTGCATGCGTCAAGTATAACAGTTCGTATGTGCGCATGCGCCAGGTATAAAAGTTCGTAGGAAAATTGTTTTCGCACCCCCAGCCCCCCCCCCCCCCCCACTCTGAGAACAGACGGACCCCATGCGTGTTACCAAAATGTCCGGCAAAGGGGTACTTTTCGTGCGACAAAGTCCGGCCCGAGAATTGTAAAAAAAAAGGGGGTGTTTTAACTTTTCACCCGGAGATTTCTTTAAAAAGGGGATGTTTTTTTCTTTTTTTTCTCTCATCTCTTTGGACTCCTGAGAAATTATTCCGAATTTAGGGGGGTACATTGAGCATTTTTCATGAATTAGGGGGGTCTCCAAGGCAGGAAAAGCCCGCGAAAGGGGGGTTCGGAAATGTTGGCAGTCCTCAGATAGGGGGTGCTTTCAAAAAGAGGGAACAAGCATTATGCGTACCCTAAATAACACTGAGTGGGGGTTTTAACGAGGGTTTAGAGTTTTAAACTACAAGCCAGTCTAGCGGTTGATGTGTACCTATACCTACACGCTGGCGTAACCTCTTGGTACTTAGTAGGATTCTTCCAAAAGACGCCGTAAAGGTGTTTAAACCTCATCCCTGCTCCAACTCGTGTAATCTATTTACCCATCATAGCTCCTTCAACATGTACAATATATTACCTCGAAGTCTAAAACCAAAATCTTAACTTAGTGTGTGAACATATCTAATACGACGTCGGCCTGCAATGCTTCTTTTCCATTCTCGTAAATAAGCTCGAGATCGAAAAAGCAAGTCGCCTCTTTTTTGGCGCCGCTGAAGACAGGCGAACATAATTATGACTCGAAGGCAGTGCGTATCGGCTGTATCAGTGTATGTATGGATGCAAAGCCATATTAAATTTGACAGAGTGACAGTTATCGTATAATATATTTATAGATGTAAGTCAACTCATGCTGACCGACTTTGTACTCGTCTGTGGGTATAAAGGCATTAGGATGCGACATTTATCAGGTTAGACGAAGCTAGCTTTATGACATTTCGGTTTTAGTTTCACCGAGGGGCTTAGAAAAGAGCAAGAACCTTTCACTTCGCCTGTTTGCGTATGAGTGCATGTGGATTGATGTGCTGAATATGTAATCGAATGCTATCATTATACAGCCAAAGGACTGATGCAAGTATTATTTAAATCTTGAAGTCGCAAAGAAATGGGTTTATACAGTATTTGAGAGATTCGTAACATATGGGCATGTATTGAGAAACCATTTTATCTAGGTAATTTTTTGGACAACTTCTTTTTAGGTTTTCAGGCGTCCTTTCAATTATTTATTTCTTCTGTCTCTGTCTGTCTTTCTTTCTCCGTAATCATGGTAATTCTACATGTACGTTGTTTTCCCCATCAACATAAGCTGAGCTGATACACTCGAGTGAAAATCTATCTTTTTCTTTGTTGTTATATTGTGTATGTCGTTATGTTTAATTTGGGATATTTCGAATTAAACTTGACAGAAAATCAATCAATTTTGGAGACAGAAAGTTGATTAAGAGCACTAGAGATTTATGTCACGTCCTTCATGTATGTCACGTCCTTCATGTATATCACGGGCTAAGCGGGTATAATGAATGCATGCACAGCCGTAACCCCCTCCCCCCCCCCCCCCCACCCGAGAATGTTGAAATACAAATATTCGGGCAACCGTCACCTCATAGTTGGGCAGCGAGATACCTGAAT
This sequence comes from Strongylocentrotus purpuratus, assembly GCF_000002235.5. Taxonomy (NCBI): domain Eukaryota; kingdom Metazoa; phylum Echinodermata; class Echinoidea; order Camarodonta; family Strongylocentrotidae; genus Strongylocentrotus; species Strongylocentrotus purpuratus. The sequence continues at coordinate 2,369,395 of NW_022145602.1, read as the reverse complement.
ATCCTGTGTATTTGAGAACTAAATAATCGGGCCGTAAGAAAGTGCCCCTCGTTTAAGACATTTAAACATGTTTAAAGTTGGGGTCACCCCCCCCCCCCCTCCGCCACCGCCTTTCCCTTAGCGAAATCACAGTGCCCGCAAGCCTGTGGATGCATAGGGAATACCTTTCAACTAAAATAATTTCAAATAATGCATTGATCATTAAGCCACCATCATCCTTCGCCCCTCCATTTGCGTTTGCCGTATGAACAAACAATATTGTTCCCTCTCCACTTAAGCTTTATTTGGGCACTGCAAATGTGATTTCTGATTGCTATTGAAATTGCCATTTATGCAATTAAGAATGCCAGGCACATATACAGTGGATTACGTTGCTCGAGTTTGTCATTATCTACCAATTACCCCTGAAAACGAACCCTCCGTTACTCTAAACGCTCTATAAAATAATAAATTACAAACCCACCTCCCTTTCGTCAATGTTATTTGACTATTAAGATAATGACCAAAACGCCCAATGATACATCGAAGCAAAACCTGAGTTTATATTATGGATGGTTGATAAAACGGGGAGGAGGAGGGGGGGGGGGGGGGAGGGGGTGGGAGGGGGAGGGTGACTTAGCAGATTTTGCAGATTAGTCCAAAAACACCACATAGGATAGAGATGTGTCTCTATTGACTAATATGATTATGGTCAAAATGATACAATTTGATGGAGAAAGAAAAAAAAACTCAATAAAAAATACAATATAAGGTAAAGGGAATTTTTAAAAGATAGATTGGACAATTTTGTTTCAATTCGATGTTTGATGACGGGGAAGTTCTGTTGAACAGAAAACTAGCGATCTGTTCAGAATACATCAAATGTAACAAAAATAGAGGCAGGAAAGGGGTAATAATTCTGGATGTTTCCATAATTATGTAATTGTTCTCTTTCGAATCGTCTTTGTGTATAAGTCATAACAAAGCATTATAGTCCCTTTATCAATCTATATTACCTTGATTTCCTTATACTTCCTATGCTCATTACTCAGCACGTATACATTTCCTACCAAAATTGTTTGGCAAATGACATTTATTTGTAATCTTGAACATTCCGTGTATTACTTTTGTTTGGTTTTGTGAGAATTCATTTTATCTTTAACCTCATTTTGTGATTTTTGTGTTTGCCATAAGCTTGTTAAAATGGCGCATTTGCTGCCGGAGGATGTGAGAATGGTCACATGTCCTGGTGGGGGTAAACATGGTAATTAGCACAGCGCAGCACGCTTGTACATAATGAGCTGATTATAATAGACAACCCTGGTTTGGGATGATGCGAGGTTGTTTACATGGCATATTCACCTCCCACAGTGACACTAATGAGGATGTTCGTATAGCGTGAATAAAACACAATGTCCAATCTGTTTTCGCAACGTTTCCGGGTTGATTTCAGACTGTATGCACGCTGCGAGAGACTTTGATTATTTTCTATTGAGAATATAGTTGAATCTTAAAGGTATAACAAAATGATTTTGTTACCTTGATGATTAATCAATATTCCTGCCGGCTACAAACGCATGTCTATATCTTTTTTTCTCAATGTCATCGTTTGACCAGAACTCAACATTTATCTTACTTTCGTCAAAGCATATTTTCCAACAATCCACTGATTTCTCTAATAATTGTTGGTCTATATTGATCGAACCTTATTTGTACGTTTTTTTTTCTTTTTCTTTTCGTTTTTTTTATTTTAAAAGCAAATAAACAGATAGCAATAACACATATACAAACAACAGTTTGAAACAAGTACCCATAATACTACATGTATACTAATGTCCATCAGAAACAATTTCCGTTAAATAAGTATAATAATCAGTATTAATAGCATTGGCAAGTCTGACACTTTTTTTACTCTGATTCTACATGACAGTATGTTGTTTTGTTTTTTGTTCTGTTCTTTTGATCTTTAATCTTGTTCCTTTTTTCCTGTATGTGTTTGTTTTAGGGGTAGGCTTTCATATAATGAATCCCTCCTTTCTGCAGCTTGCCTTTCTGCCTATCCCAAGTCTCATGAATTGCCATTGTTATTTGCTGTCACTATCTTGTTTTTTATCATGCCATTCTGTATTTGTATGTTTTAAATGTTTGTATGAAGAGCGTTGAATAGCCTTTGAATTGAATTGAATTTATATTTAGAGTGAAGAGCCATCAGAGGCAAGGACCTCCATAAGAGCTTTAAATAATCTCTCAATTTAGAGCTTTAAGCCATCTGCGCGTGGACAGGTGACTGAAAATAGTGTGCGTGCTGCGGTGTGTGTTATCGACGGGCCGAGCGTGGGTGTGCGTGCCGCGGTGTGCGTTATCGACGGGCTGAGCTTGGGTGTGCATGTTTGGTGCGGCCTGTGTTTATTTGACAGACTGTTTGTTGTGAAGTAAGCAAGAACAATTTCCCTTTCATAACATCGATTTTAAGTTGTCGTAGTCGATTGAGTAATGCTGTGAAAGGGGGAGGCTTTCTAAAAATACTTGGCATTGACTTGCAGACGAAGTAAATTCAAGATGTGTTTCCCCAGGCGGGTTTTCCAGATAAATCTGGTTTTCCGGTAAAATCTGGAATAGTTTACCTTTTGCTTTTCAAGATGCTAAATCTATCGGTGTCTTTAAACATAATTATTTACAAGGACAAATCTTTCTTTCTCTCTCTCTCTTTCCTTCTTTACTTTCTACCAATTTCCTTATATCTTTTCTCCTCTTCTAATCTTTTTGGTGATATTTTAATGCCTTTTATTAAAGTGAGTTGATGCTTTTTCGCTGTTAATTTCAAGTATTACATTGTCGTTTTTTTTTTTTTTTTTTTGTTGATTTGTACTACTTTTAATGCGTATTATTCTTATATATAGTGTTATACTGTTCTTACCCTTACTTGTGAGCTTTGGTGATATTCATTATTTATATTTCCGTGTACTACATTTTTATTCTGTTCAGGACCATGATGTAAAACAGATTTTGTATCTACAGTGTATATCTGATTCATGTGATCCTGAATAAATATATTTCACACAAAAAATATTTAAAACAAAATTGTCGGTGTTTATCAAATACGAACTTTCTATGTAGTTTCAAACACGTAACTTTCAACTATTTACTGCTCGTAATATGGTGCCATCTGCCTTGTTAACAATGCTTTCGCTAGAAGCGTTATGAGAATATGCTCATTGCCTGTATTTGACCTGTGTTTTGGGTGAGGTAGTGGGCAGATATTTTTTTTTTTTTTGGGGGGGGGGGGAATTCATGACTTGCCTCAAAATCAGCAAATAGAGGAAGTGATAAAGTACTCACATTTTAGTAGATTAAAACAAGAATTTCAAAGAAGCGAAGGTTTCTGGGACCTACTACATACCGCAAAAAAATTCTGCCAGGAAGTGAGTCTACTGCATACGAAAAGGGTGTTGTTGTTTTTTCTGATAATTGTAACTAATTTGCTTCATTTTGCTGTCTCTATTATAATACTGTGTGGTGCGAAGGGTAGACATTGATCTACTTAACAAAGAAATATGATACGAAGTAAAGAGCCACTTTAACGCGAGGTTAGGATTCCAGCCCCGTGGGCCATGGCAAGCATGCCGATGACATTGAGGTAGTGAATGTTTAAATTCACATAGTAATGTTAAAACTCTCAACTTGAACTTGTGAAGTTGTAGGCGCAAGAACATTCGGGTAATTCAATCTCTCCGAGTGGGAACGGTATACTGCAAGCACGCCCTGGCAGCCCCGGGCACTCGGCTCGATTTCCCGCTGTGTGAGACGGAAGACCCGATAGGGAACGTAACATGACGACTTGTTTGTGAGCCGGCGCCGCTCTCTAATATCCTACACTCTCACTGCTTATTGGTCTTATTAACCTAAACTAGTAATTACAGGCTTGTGTTCCTGTAGGCCAACGCTGCACCGTGAAATATTAATAAGGATTAATCACAATTAAAATGGAAAGATCTAATTGGGTCCGATCGCATGAAGCGGATTAAAGGGGGAAGTCCACCCTGATATTGCTTTAACAGAAGCAGAAAAATGATAAGAACAAGTCCGGAAAAGTTTGAGATAATACCGATTAGAAATTGAAGTTGCGATCAATCAAACACAAATTGGAAACTATGTGACGTATTTTGTGAGCTCCCCTCCCATTTTTGTTCTTCTATACATCAAATTTCTTAAACTTTCATTTTTGTTTCGTAATTAATGACAGAATACATGTAGATGGGTTTCCATAAGTGGGTTGTTTAGAAACATGTTTGCAATAACTTTATTTAGGGTGTATGTATGTTTGAAAAGTCTTGAAGGAAAAATTATTATCTCCGATTTTTTTTTAGTACAGAGCAATTGGGAGGGGGGGGGGGGCTCGCCAGATTTGTTACAGAGCTGCCTCTCTTTTCTATCTTTAATCAGAATTCGATCCAGCTTTCAATGACCTCTTATTTTGTTTCTGCTCCTGTTAAAACCAACTTGATATCAGGGTGGACTTTTCCTTTAATATCGACTAATCATAAATACGAACGAAAAGATCAAAGTGGGTCCGTTCGCATAAAACGGTTTTAACCCAATATACCTCGTCATTGGATTTTACGTCGCACCACGTGCGAAGCACTATAATGTACCATTATGCCTATAATGAAATAAATATTAAATACAAGATAGAATATTTTAGGGGCCTAATCATAATTTGTTTCATTTCAAGGGATAACAAGTGGGGGGGGGGGGGGTCGTTACCCTCATTAAGGTTGCATTTGTTCACGATTTTCTCGTACAGTATACGTAGACCTTTTTATTGCCATAATTTATAAACTTATATTAAATCGAGAAAGGGTATCCAGCTCATAAATAATAAACAAACAAATATATCAACAAATTATGTTTTCTACACACCATGCATATTTGATGTTTTTTGTTTCATTTTTGCTTTGTTCTGTTTTGTTTTGTGTTTTTTTAAACGAGAGAATTTTACATGTTTGATTCATTATCCCTCTCACCTCACACAACACACGATTACTCAAAACAAGAAAATATTTAATATCGAAAAACAATTAATTTACCGATAAATGAGGTGGTTTTATTGAATCTCCCATTCCGCCACTTTTCTAATTCGCATGCGCTCAATTAACATACATGAATATGTATAAGGTTCGATAACAGTGTTGTTCAAAAGCATCCGCTAAGCTTTCCAGCTCTCCTGGGGGCCGTTTCTCGAAACCGTCGTTAGTCTAACTTCTTATAGACATCCAATTGAAACGTGTGTTATAGAATTAACACGCGTTTCAATGGGATGTCCACGAAGTTAGATTTATGACAGTTTTGAGAAACTGGCCCCTGAATTGCTAGATGATCGTTTGAGCCACTGAGGTTTCATTTGATAGTCGACGCTCTAGGCACGGATCAAGTTTATCCTCCCCGGGTACCAAAATGGGGAGAAAAAATATCAATGATTGGAAACGAGACTATAACTCCCCCATACAGAAATCTGTTTGTTACTCAGATTCATCTGTATTTGGCAATTATTAATACCCACGTGATTTAACCATTTTGTTTTTAATAATAATAATAATAATAATATTCTGCTTTTGTTTAGCGCTTAATACATCAATGATGTCTCTAAAAACTTTACAAATATATCAATACCCCGGTTACCGAGTTCAGGCCTGCCTCACTCTTAAAAAGTAAATATTTACTCCTGAATTCACTCCTATAAGTAAATATTCACTCCTGAATTTACTCCAAAAAGCAACTATTCACTCCTGAATTCACTCCTAATAGTAAATATTCACTCCTTGATTCACTCCTAAAAGCAAATATTCACTCCTGAATTCACTCTTAAAAGTAAATATTCACTCCTGAATTCACTCCTAAAAGTAAATATTCACTACTGAATTCACTCCTAAAAGTAAATATTCACTCCTGAATTCACTCCTAAACGTAAATATTCACTACTGAATTCACTCCTAAAAGTAAATATTCACTCCTGAATTCACTCCTAAAAGTAAATATTCACTCCTGAATCCACCCCTAAAAGTAAATATTCACTCCTGAATTCACTCCTAAAAGTAAATAGTCACTCCTGAATTCACTCCTAAAAGTAAATATTCACTACTGAATGATAAACGCCTATAAACCAAAACAACAACAGCAACACAATTGTCATGTGCGTTGGGATAATAGTGCAGTCATCGAATATTGAAGGATAGTTGTTTTGAAATGAGGCAGAGCAGCCCATGCTATGTTTGGAACTAGATAACCCTATCTTCGAGCAGGCCAGTGACTACATCTACCTAGAACAAAATGTCACTGATGTCAGATGCGAGTCAGATATCAAAAGAAGGATTGAAAGTGCACGAAATACATTCCTGGCTATGAAAGACTAATTTTAAGCAAGAAATGTGAAAATTGAACTATTAAACATGTGCTATGAGATTTATAATGTTTTATGTCTGTTGTGTTCTATTGTAGGGAGCAGAAACGAGAAAACGTTAACATGTTATCTTTCATAATCCTCCTGTTTTAGTCTCTTAATCTACAAACCTTATAATTTGAATATAGAATATTTTCTTGTTGTCTTTGTTGATCCATCTTTGTTAACATAACCTTTCCTATTTCCAAGACATTCTCCATGTAAAATATTGCGGTCAGTACGGCATTCTCTGCTTTTCTTTATTTCACCGGTTCAGCACTCCATCTTCCTATCCTCATATTCATATACCGAATTTGCCCTTGGCTAAAATATATGTGAAGACCACCTTTTACTTTCAAAACGTGGAAATAAAGAGATTTGGACACAGAATCTCTGTTTAAACCGTTACCCGCAGAATCGGGTTTCGCTACCTCAGAATTATGGTACGCCTGGTGTGCATTTGTCGTGTATCCTATTCTCGGCTTGTTTTCTGTTTTTGCTCACGACATTTTTTCGTCGGTGTCCCCTTTCTTGCCGCTGGTAAAATATTTGTCGCATAGCGTCAAGAAGTTTGAAAGTCTATCCGTCACCGTTGTCACTTTTTATTATGTTTTTAACGCTAGCGCCTCGGGCCCGCCAGCAAGCTATAATAACAGTGAATGTACATGATTCTTTCAAGAAGCTTGTCAAGTCGTATTAAAGTTTCCAACTTTCGGCTCTCGCTGCCACTTCTGGGTATCGATTAAGTATTTGAGAAGTTTCATTCGCATGGTTTGTACTTGCTGGTATGTTCCTTTATCGCATGCACGTCATGTACTATTAAAAATTATTTTGATTTAGGATTTGTTACAACATCCTTAGTAAATGCTCTAAAATTGCTTGGGAGATGTGAGGTACGGTGTAGCTAACACTTCTACGCTTTCCTTTTCTCACTAGCTATGCTTTATACATACATCCATTCGATTCTTCGTCTTCATCTCCTTCTTCATCTGTTTTTTCTTCTACTTATTATAGTTTAATATTCTCCTTCCTCTTCTTTTCCTCTTCTTCTTTTTCTTCTACTTCTTTTTCTTTTTTGTCTTTTTCTGCTTTTAATTTTTACTACTACTAGTAGCATCATTGTTATTAATGTTATTGGTATCATATTATCTCACCCTCTCCCTATCTTTCGCCCCCTCTTTCTCCTTCTTAATTTATTCTCTCTATCAATCTTTCTCTCTCTCTCTCTCTCTCTCTCTCTTTCTTTCTATCTCCTTATTCTCACTTCCCTTTTCTCTTCAAAATTCCGTCTTTAAACAAAGATGTTCTCTCTTTATTCATTTATTTCTCTATAAATTATGTTTATTTATCTCCTGTCTGTGTCTTCTCCGTCTCTCCCCCTCGCTCCTATTCCTTGACACCTTTCGATCCCTTCAAATTACACTCCATCGCGTATGCCCGACATCGCACGTCGCGAGAATCATGAGTTTTTCTAGAGTCGCCCAATTAGGAAAATGTGACACATTGGATTTCGTTTTTCGTCGCTTCCAAAATGAAAGCGAGTACGACCATGTTTATCTAGCGAGTGGAAGATATCTCGGTCAAGCTAATTTGATGTCTCGATTATACAACAGGGGCAGGGTGTCGCGGCAAACAGTTCGTGTAGTTATACCCTTGATTTAATTCCATTTTTATCTCAGGCAAAATTTAAAGGGATGGATCCCTTCTTATGAAATGAAACTGTAGACAGCCGAGTTTGTTTGAGAGCTTTAGACACCCCCCCCCCCCGATGCTGAAATGCACGAGGAAAACCTCCTGATATAGAAAGTATCGACAAGTCTGCTTTACAGCCAGCATGCACTATGCAACCCCTTCTCTCTGTCTGTCTGTCTGTCTCTGTCTCTGTCTGTCTCTGTCTGTCTCTCTATCTCTCTCCCTCTCTTTCCCACTCCTATCTGTGTGTGTGTGGGGGGGGGCACAAACACGTACACCCTCTATTTCTACTTTTGTAAAAAGTGTGCATCCCCTTCTCTTTATAATTATACAGTCTAATATAAATCTACCCTTTGTCAATCTGTCGCAAATGAGCTATGCAATAACACATGGCTTTTCGTTTACATTATTAACGTTTGCTTATGAATTTATATTGTTAAGATAACCATTTCATATTTCTATCATTTTCTTTTTTAAATTATCCTGATTCTACATAAGATTTAAATCTGGAATCTCTACACGAGTCCCTACACGAAAACATACAAAATGATCATAGAAATATTCCAAGGTCTACCTTGCTCTTCCCACCTACGACCTTTCTTTAAAGACCGTCAATACTACTGGGCCAGAAGGGATTAGACCACACAGCGAGGTCACTGACAGGTGGCTATCTCATTAACTCAGTTCTCAACTAACATAAGAAAAAGAGGATCATGGGGGGCCAACAAGCACCGATTGGGGAAGTTTTCTATATAGAGGGAGCAAGTAGCTACAAGTAGGACAGTGGGACTTTAACATCTTACCAAAATAACATTGATGGATTTGCTAAGGAAACCATGTCATTGGATCTAGTTTACTCTCTCTTGTCTGCGATGCCTTAGTGGCTCGAGGCAACCACTTTGCCAAAGCCATTTTTCACTTGAAACGTGAAACGGGCGCTTCCGACTTGTAGCGCATCGGTCACTGTCGGGTCCGGTTGAGAGCTACGAACTAGAGAGGTCCTTCATGGCAGCTTCATGTTTCTTTTCATCAGTTTTGAGAATAAGAAATTGCGGAATCCATGGAATGGCATCATGACAATTGACGAGATTTTCGGAAACATTCCCAGCCAAAGATAGCCAAAAACAAGAAAAGAGTGAAAGAGAGAGAAAAAACAACAGCGCACCAAAGGAATCCCCTCCGCTTTTAAACTCGTTTATTTTTTAATGGAAACTTGTCATCATGTTATAATATGCGTCTTGTTGATACTAAAAAAAGAGAGCAAAAGAATACACACAACAAAAGTGTGCCTCTAAAATAATTGTAATTTTTAAAAATCAGGAACGAAAATGCAAACGCGTGATGAATAATTCTGTTATGTTGCTCTGTGATTGGTCAAGGCACGGGGAAGGCTATTGTATTATATTATGTGTATCATACTTCGGACAAAACTGTAAAAGGAGTTAATCAACCCCCCCCCCCTCCCCTCCCACCTTCCCTGTTATTTTATTTTCTAGAACAGCGCCTTGTTATTCCCTCTGATTGACACGAATCGTTTCTCCCATCATCCTCAAGAGGGTTTACTTGGAACAAGTACCCTGTCCTCAATCATACAAAGTTGTTTACCATCTTCCCAACTCCGCTACTCCGTGCTGTCAGGTCCTGTTTACTCAGAATTGATTTACTGAGTCTATGTGATGACTCGTAATTGCAAATGCATACACAAACTCACTCTCTTTTCCTCACTCACGCTCCTCCTTCTTAGGGTGCGTTTATGCTTAATTTTGAAGGCAGAATGAGCGACTTGAAACGCTCATCGTAAACGCTCATCGTAATCGTAGATTCACGGTGTCCTGTTTATGCTCACTTCTCTGGCTCCTCCAAGCATGATTCTGGCTCTGCAGCTGGATTCGCAAACCTGCACTGCGAATGCTACCTTGACAAATGATTGTGCGTGTATGCTTCCCCAGAATCGACTCATTCTGGCCAGAAAAAGTTGAGCATAAACGTACCCTTACACACGCGCACACTTTCTTGGTCATTGATGAAGACAGAATGTATGAGGGCGTTATTACATTTGTAGCATCAGAGGCATCTCCTCTGTAGCCCATACAGTTGGAATGATTTTCCTTTTCCTCATTTCATGAAGTGATTGTGAGACTATGTTTCTTCTTGATAGATAAGGTTTATAATCTTCTCAGAATATATTAATCAATCTAATGAGTCATACAGATTGATCAATTGAGTTCCGGGAAGATATGGACGTTAGCTCTCAGGAGTAAATCATATTGTGACAATTATTTCAGGAAAAGAGGAAAGGAATATAATTATCAACTTTAACTTATCAACAGTGTAAACGCAGAGTTTGGCTACCTTGGTTTTCAATTGGACGCACCATGGCGTATCATATTCTTTTTATTTTGAATTTGCCCAACAAAGCAGCATTCGCCATATGTGTCCAACAAGAATCGAATTAGGCCAAATAAAACAAAAAACATGTTTAGCGTCCTGCCTTTTTGAAAAATAGGAAGGAGGAGGCCCCCCCCTTTTTTTTCCCCTTCAAAATGGCATCTCCAAATGGCCACTAGGTACATTTTCCCTGACAGTCGAGCTAATTGTCAAGATGGCCGCCGGGATTTTTTTTTTAAATCAGAAATTGATTATTAATTTTCGAGCAGTATTATTTTGTTCATGTTTTAAGTCATTGAAGAAAAAAAGGAAGCGGACGGGGACGCTAAACATGTATATTTTGTTAATGGCCTAGCTGATGGCTTTGTTTAATTGCTAGATGAGAGAGATCGTTATGCCACCGGAAGTTGCTCCTGAAAGTTCGCTCATTTCATTGGAGCTTCCAACAACTCCCGCCCATGGAGAAGATTGTGCATCCGGAGCTCCACATTTTTACCAAAGACTGCACACGCTTTCGCGTATCGCAGCTATCTCTCTAGACACGCTATGCTTCATTATACAGTGCGTCCCAATAAAAACGAAACCGAGAAGTATCGATGTTTTATCATAACTTAAACACAACCATAATTAATGAATGATACATATTTGGAAAGCTTAGAGTCTCCTCTTTCAGTTGATGCTACTCACGTGATGCATATATTACGCATGAGTGATTAAAAGCAATTTGAAGGAAGGAAACCGAAAAGTAATTTGGCGGGCGGTATCTGAATTTCAAAGAAAAATGCATATTTCCAGAAAGTTCATTTTCTGCTCTTTCATATATGATACCTCAATCAAGAAAAATGAGCCAGGAATAACAAAGTTCTGTTTGTTTAAAGTAGCCCTTGCATTTTCATAATTTTAACAAACGAATCCGTTTTCACTGGGTGCCTGCCGTAGCAAAAAGCAGATATGACAAAAGACTTAACTCCGTTTCGTTGACAATCAGCCGTAGACAAGAATCTTCATGCACGGCTGATTGTCAACGAAACGGAGTTAAGTCTTTTGTTAATTTCGTTTATTAATACGACAGGCAGCCAGTGAAAACGAATTCGTTTATGGAAATGCAAGCACTACTTTAAACAAACAGAACTTTGTCATTCCTCGCTCATTTTTTCTGATTGAGGTGTCATATGAAAAGGCAGAAACTCAACTTTTTAGAAATGTGAATTTTTCTTCGAAACTCAGATACGGCCCGCCAAATGTCTTTTTGGTTTCCTTCCTTCAAATTGCTTTTAATCACTCATGCGTAAAATATGCATTATCTGAGTAGCATCAACTGAAAGAGGAGACTCTAAGCTTTCCAAATATGTATCATTCATTACTTATACTTTTGATTATGTTATGATAGAACATCGATACTTCTCGGTTTCGTTTTTTCTGGGACGCACTGTAGTGTAGACATGTTTTACAACCTCTATTTCATAATCTTCGGCATATAAACAGCAACGTCGGTTTACTTTGAAAATCAAATAAGCGAATACTCCGGTTGCATAGCAAGTTGATTTATGTAAATTCTTTGAATTGAGTCGTACAAATATTCCAAGCTGTTGCGGAAATTCAATTATCTCATTCTTCAGAATCCGTTGCATATAACCAATTATATATTCAATTTACTGCCTGAGATATTCGGAGAAGTTGAAATCGGTCAAATCGTACTACATCTTCACGTAAGTTTGAATGAATATCATATTTTCGTTACGCTGACCAGAGAAAATTAAATTTATGATGTCCGAACGTCTTTTATTTCGTCCTTCATTACGTTTGGTGGGTTTCTTTCTTCAAATCAGCATTATTATGTCTTCTTCAGAATCCGTTGCATATAACCAAATATTTAATTTACCGCCGTGAGATATTCGGAGAAAAAATAATCCGTTTAATTCGTACTACATCTTCACGTGAGTTGAATAAATATCATATTTTTGTCACGCTGACCAGAGAAAATTAAATTTATGATTTCCAAACGTCTTTCATTTCGTCTTTCATTACGCTTGATGGGTTTCTTTCTTCAAATCAGCATTATTATGTCTTCTTCAGAATCCGTAGCATATAACCAAATATTTAATTTACTGACTTGAGATATTCGTAGAAAATTTAATCCGTTTAATTCGTACTACATCTTCACGTGAATTGAATAAATATCATATTTTTGTCACGCTGACCAGAGAAAATTAAATGTATGATTTCCGAACGTCTTTCATTTCATCCTTCATTACGTTTGGTGGGTTTCTTTCTTCAAACCTTCATTATTTTTGTTTCTTCATTAATATGTATTTGTTTTGTAATGTCTTGTCCCTAGTTTTCCAACTACCCTTTTCCCCGTAAGCTCCTATTTTAATCCTGTGCAAAATCTACTTTTCTTTGTATTCTATATCGAACTAGGCCTCTTGTAAAACAGTCTTGGCGTATTTTGGGCTGAAGGCTCATACGTCATGACATTTGCGTTTGATTGATAACAGCTTTAGAAATTATTTTGCCTTTCTTTATCGAATTTTCTCATTATACGCTCATCTTTTTCTCTCAAATCGCCAACATAATCCCAGTTGGACTTCACCTTTAATAAGTGGCTATTAGAACTGCACAGGAATGTACAGAATGATGTATAATGGAAAAATTAGAACACCCTTTTTGTTAAAATGATACAGTTAATACACCATAATAGTAGCAAAGGGTTTTCCCCTGTACCTCTTAGAAAATGATATTCATTCGTAACAAACATTACTGAAACCCTGCTCCATTCATGTATTCATCAGTTAACATTGGTCTTCTGTTATATCTGAAAATGTATTTCGTTAGATCGGAAAAAGCGTTACGATATATCGCAATGGTGTTGCTACATGTCCATATCTACCCTAGATCGTATTTACTTTCAACCGTCAGGTTTCAGAAACTTGAGTCTGGTAAAAGCTGTCTACATAATATACGAATCATCGATTCTAACTTGAACACCGTACTCGTCTATCGACTTCAACGGCAGCGGGCGGAGTGTAGATGAGTGGTTTACGACGTGAAAAGATGTTGGGGCTCGCACAATGCACTCTTTTGGAGCACCATGCCAGCGCGCAAGCGTGCATATGTGATCATATCTCCCTAAATTAAATGTGTCTGTTTCAGTTTTGTCACGATTTAAAACTGATATTAGAATAATATAAATGATGTTAATATTCAATCGAAGCAAATGATAATAATGGAACTTACTTGATGAGAAAATGAACCCACCAATAATTGAAACACTGCTCATGAAGTTAGATTTGTGTTCCTGCTTTTTTTCTAAAGTGATTTTGAGAATATAATTTATTATTGATTGATAAATAATTGATAATAATAATAATGGGTTCTTGTCAAGCGCTCATATCCGTCACACTTGACACTCCTGACACTCCCGAATCTAAAGAATCATAGTTCTTAGTCAAATAAGTTCTAATAAAATTCCTTCAATAATAAACCATTATTGCCAGTTACCCCCAGATACCACACTCATTTCATGATAATCATCCCAACTTTCATGGGAAACACTTTACCTCACCATATAACTTTGTGACTCTCTGTATTTCTAGTGTTATCTTTTCTGCTTTACATCTGTCGTCACGTAAGAGGGTATACTCCACCTTGGAGATGGTAGTGCGTTTATGATGCCCGAGTTGAAAAGTTGTTTGTTTTTTTCCTACCTTGTTATTGCTGCTATTAATAGATTCCTATTGTCAGGATTATAATAAGGGCATATTATTATCTAGTAAAGTCATTCGTTTAATAACAACTATATGACGGTTGGTTATCTATCTTTTCTCTTTTTTTTATATTCGCAGAATCAGTTTACTCCCAACCTACGAGGATAGATGATCAAAGTATAACACTTCACGTGTTGGATACGGCCGGTGACTTCGTAAGTACATGTGAAAAACTTCGTAGTGACTGCATCCTTTATGGCACGTAGACAACCAGGCTGGCAAATGAGACGATACTAAATTCTAACCATCTCCTTAAGATGAGTAAGATTGAGCACTAGCCTATAAACATACATATGCCTCGTGAAAACAATTTGCCTATATTGAAAAGTTGGTTTGTATGGAAGACACTAATATAGGGTTGTTTAATCATTATAAAACGTTAAAATCTTGCTGAAAAACACAAGCGACTAAAAACACTTGATATGGGTGAATGGGACCACAAAAACATATGGCTTTCAAATTTGTCCCATGTTGTACACTATAGTTGATGAGGTGTATACTTATTAAGGGCAGAGTATTCATCAATAAACTTACATGTAACTTATTTAGGAATGGATCAATAAAAAATTGATGAAGCATGTCGCTTCTTGAAAGAGTTATGTTGAAGCTGTACGTATGTTTAATTCCAATATGTACATTAGGTCTATAGGTTGTGATCTCAGTGGCCCGAATTCACAAAGGAGGTTTGTCGACAAACCTATGTTTATGTGCGTCATAATTATGACGCGTTTCGACGCGTTTTTGCAAACCAGATTTGTAAAAAAAAAACGCGTCGAAACGTGTCATATGACGCACTTAAAACTAGGTTTGTCGACAAACCTCCTTTGTGAATTCGGGCCATTAGGTTTACATGGGTCACATGACTTCACCAACTAAGGAAGTCCTTGAGTCCTTGGAGATTATTTGGTTTCGAACTTTCCCTTTTGTTTCTATGTTCCCAGGACTTTGAAAGCCAGACTCGAGTAGAGCAGATGCGTAGTACAGATGCCTTCGTGCTCGTATTTTCGGTCACCGACAGATCCAGCTTCATCTACCTCCATAAACTAAAACGGTTCATCTTTAAATCCCGTCGTGACCTCGACAAGGTCCCCACCTTGATCCTCGGAAACAAGGCCGACCTCTGCCACCTTCGCAAGATCACAAAGCAAGAGGGCGCACAACTGGCAAAGGATTATGGGAGCACGTACTGCGAAATGAGCGCGAGCGAAGGGTATGTGCCCATCGTCGACGCATTCCACGATCTCTATCGGGAGTTCTACCGGGCGGAGAAGCGGGCCAAGGTGCGGAAGATTACCTCCAGGTTGCAGCTGCGACAAACCATCAAGAATTTTACGGACAGGCATCTGTATCGATCAAGAACAAATACGTTATAGTCGTCAATAAAATTAATAGTGCATGCTGAGATGAACGATGGATGTATCGAGTTACGGATCAATATGCGGCAAGTTTTGGGACAGTGTTCGAGAAGGCTAACAACAGACTTGCAATATTTCAAATTTTGCGAGAACTTAAAGGAGCGACTCCTCGCATCGAGATCAAGAAAAAGCGGCTTGCGATCCGCGCGCAATATGCTTGCATGAGCGCGGTCTTTTAGATTACATCATGGAACTCTTAAAGTGGCTGTAGCATGACGAGAAAATGGGTCTTTCCCATATGGCCTGACTCGAGCCAATCGGTTATAGTACGACTACGGACGACGCGACCGCAGTAGGCCTATACGTATTCACGTGCGTGCAACATACGCGAAATCGAAGCGTGAAGAGAACTTCGGTCTGTTTTGCGAACGCTAGCGCGCTAACCCAGTTTATCAAGTCCATTCGTTTACGTGCAGATAACCAGTATTTGCCAAGCTACAGCCCCTTTAATAGCTCCCTCCCAAGTGCAATCTCCATGGGAGGGATCTATTTAGGGCACCAAACAAGATTGACCACTCAGTAACCGTTACCAGTGCCGTAGCTATTTCTCTCAACCTGCTATATATGGGGGCAGAGCAGTCCATACTCAAAGGCCCGAATTCCCCGCCCCCCCCCCCCCCACTCAGTGTTATTTAGGGTACGCTTATGCTCGTTCCCTCTTTTTGAAAGCACCCCCTATCTGAGGACTGCCAACATTTCCGAACCCCCCTTTCGCGGGCTTTTCGCGGGCTTTTCCTGCCTTGGAGACCCCCCTAAATCAGGAAAAAATGCTCAATGTACCCCCCTAAATTCGGAATAATTTCTCAGGAGTCCAAAGAGATGAGAGAAAAAAAGAAAAAACACCCCCTTTTTAAAGAAATCTCCGGGTGAAAAGTCAAATACACCCCTTTTTTTACAATTCTCGGGCCGGATTTTGTCGCACGAAAAATACCCCTTTACCGGACATTTTGGCAACACGCATGCGGTCATTTCGAAACCTGAGTGGGGGGGGGGGGGGGGCCGGGCCTAATTCACAAAGGAGGTTTGTCGACAAACCTCCTTTTGTTTCGCCAAACCTCCTTTAGTTCTTTACAAACCAGGTTTGTAAAAAACGCGTAAAAACGCGTCATATGACGTACGAAAACCAAGGTTTGTCGACAAACCTCCTTTGTGAATTCGGGCCAAAGAGTTTAGCCAACAAAATTGGTGTCACATTGTCACAACATGGCGTATAATATTTCTTTAAAATAGTATTCGCCGTATTGTTGGCCAAACTCTCCCTTTGGACGTTGTGTTGTCGGCGTGATATCGGTCTTGTCGGTGTGACTGAGGTTTCCGTTACACTTTCTTTACTACCTTCACGTACTCGTCACTTTTACAAATCCACTTATTTTCTGTAAACCATAAATTGATCGTATAATCAGAAAATATAATATGCAGTGTCTCGCACACGAATCACGTGCGCAAAAAATAGTAACTGTAAGAAAATCAATTTAGACATTTTCTGCACAATCGTTTACTACATTATTTTCACTTGTTGAATATTAACTCAAGTTTGATCTTTCAAGAGAGGATTTGGCGTTAGGCCTATTTATTGAGATTTACCGGTAGTCGTAATGAGTACCGACGAATAGAGATGTATTGCGAACTGTTTATTGTTCTGTATTGTAAACGTATAATAAAATTGACATGTTTGCTTACATGTATTATATATGAATGTATTTTAAATAGCTCACATATTAATTAACGTTATATGCACTCTATCGCGAAGCTGGTTTTTGCGTGAGAGGGTTTTTTCCTCTTTAAAGTGTTTTTCACTTATCTTAAGCATTTCAAATACATGTTTATTTCTGGTGCCTGCTCATATAGGCATGAAAGGCGCTGCCTATACATTACTCTACGCATGCGCACATACATGTCATTAAAATCCACCAATCACCAAAATTTCGTCCGAAAAACTATAAAGGCACCGCATCTTAGAAGTTACAATGGGCACAATGTTTTAGCATACCTTAGGGATTCATTACTATTATTAATAGTCTTTTCACCATGATTAGTATTATTTTATTTAATAAATTAAAGTGAAATGTGTGAGACTCTGTATAGATTTTATTTTGTCTAGGTCTAAGCGTTATCGAACGAGTAGCATGGCTTTATATATCCGTGTACACTTATGCCGAACTTGTCTCGTTAAAAGAGGATAATTGATTGTCCTCCAATAATGGTTGTCTGGCTTAGTAATAGTTACAATGAAGCTGTGATAGGGGAAACTGCGTGACTGCCATGGACGAGCAGATATATGAAATACATGTACAACGTCAGATGGACATATCTATATATTATCATCATTTAATGGACATAATAAAAATATAGCATTTAGGACACAGCCTATTGGAAAGGGATATAAAAAAACATTTTTATTTCGTGTGTACATGTGTGTGTTAAGACTTTCACACTTCACCCAGAATGTGTGTTATGTTGCAGAAATATAAGATTAAGGAAAAGTTTTAATTCCTGATTCTCATAATAATTGTTTTTTAAGGAAAATACATTGGCCTATAGTTTTATTCGATTACAACTAATTTCATTACGTTATTCATTGCAATCACTATACTCCGACATCATCATCACCATCGTTATTGCTTTTGTAATCAATTCTCAGCTCAACGGTATGGTTATTGTTTTATTAATCAATAATGAATATCTTTTGTCAGTTTTGTTATTGCCTTCTAAATGTGATTTCATTACCAAAAAAGTAAAGAAATAACAGATTTATTGGAAAACACACATCATGAAACCTGCCTGGCTTTTCTTTCTTGTATCACTCTCTGTTTTGTAATGACATCGTGTTTTACTGAGTATACATGTAATTCATTTTTGCTTGATGCATGACGGTATACAATTTTCTTTTAACCAGAAGCCTAGCTCCAGACATCTCCCCTCCCACTCTTCGATACAACCCCCCCCCCCCCCTGCCAACAAAATAGACAAATAAATGAATATATAAATAACGATTTTTTTTCCCTTAGGGGGGGGGGGGGTTCCTTTCTCGCTCTCTTTAATTAATGTGTACCCCCTTGTTCTCTCTATATTGCAAACTCATGTGGAAAAGGGAAGATGAACTAGATTATTTCCCTTCCATAAATCGTGCTATATTACGCGATTGCAAATTTTATCTTGGAAATTTCCTGTTGCAATCATAATCATAAGTTATAAGCATGTAAGTCCATCGGGTTCCCCACCCCCCCTTTCTCTTTCTCTCTCTCTCCCTCTCTCTGTACGGAAACAAGAGGTGAAAATAATACTTTTCCTTGTAACAGCCATGTAACATAATCGTCATCGAAGGAGCGAATGATGTGGGATTAGAAAGGAAGAGGGTGTATTATTGGAGGGGAGCGAGAGAGAAAGAGAGATAATGTGTGTGTGTGTGAGGGCGGTCGGTAGGGGGTTGGGGCTTGGTACGCAAATTCAATTCAATTCAAAATGGTTTATTTCAAATAAAACTTTCATCGCGGCGTTTAACCGAATTACAATAGTTTACAAACAAAATTAATAACACATAATGTAATATACAGTGCGTCCCAGAAAAAACAAAACCGAGAATCGTCGGTGTTTTATCATAACTTAATCACAATTATAATTAATAAATGACACATAATTTGGAAAGCTTAGATCCTCCTTTTTAATTTGATGCAACTCATATGATGCATATTTTACGCATGAGTGATTAAAAGCAATTTGAAGAGAGGAAACCAAAGAGTCATTTGGCGGGCGGTATATCTGAATTTTAAAGGGAAAATTACATTTCTAAAAAGTTCAATTTCCCCCCTTTCATAATGACACCTCAATCAGGAAAAATGAGCCAGGAATAACAAAGTTCTGTTTGTAATAAAATAATGCTTGCATTTCCATAATTTGATCAAACGGGTTCGTTTTATCTGGCTTCTTGCCGTTGCAACGAACAGAGTTGACAAAAGACTTAACTCCGTTTCGTTGAAGATCAGCCATGCACAAAGAACACGAAAGACCTGATGCAAAACAAAAACAAACAAAAAGGTGGTGAAATTGCCAAGTCTGAAGGATACAAGAAAAGGAGGATCATTTTTTTAATTTATTTATTTATTTTTGTATATATTTTTTTGTTGAAAAGGAGGATCATTCATCGTTTACTTTGGTTAAGTGCACGGATACGGAACTGGACTATTTTGCATTGATTTCGTTTAGTTTTACATCTAAGTTCAGGAATTTGGGGTTTACGTCTTAGTGTTCTTGACTTATATTTTCCGGAGGGAAATACTGTTTTAATTGATCAGTGCAGAGTAGGGACTTTTGGAAGAACGACAAGCACAAACTCATTCTTCTATCAGAGAGAGATTCGATTTTCATCTAGGACAGTGTCATAAGTTGAGTAACGTGCACCGATAATCACTCTCAAAACTCTCTTTTGGACTCTTTCTAACCTGGTGATTTGGTTTTTGGTGAGGCCTCCATTCTATACAGGGGCTGCATATTCAATGACAGGCCTTATGTAGCACATGTATATGGTCAACAAGTCAGCATAGGGTAGATCATGACGTTTAGTCTAAGCATATGAATTTTACTGTTTGCTCTCTTTATGATATTATTTATGTTTTGATCCCATTTTAAGTCCTTATCTTATTATTCATCTGTTGCCAAAAGTGTAGTAAAATTCCTTCAGACTTCTATTCGCCTTCCTCTTTCATGTTTCTGCCTAGTCCAAATCTGGCCGATTTGTTAATTTTGATCTCTACCACCAAAGCAATGCGATCTCTCCCTACATCAATGTACACGCTGCCAGCCGAAGATGGCGTGATCCTTAAATTAGGACGCCCGGCGAAAAATTCTCAGATGATGGTGAGCGTAATATTTCGTTGATAACGCCATCTTCGGCGGCTTGAATCAAGTGCAGGGAATATAAAGAACCGGCCAAATTCTGGACTAGTTTCTGCCATGCCTTCTACCTCTCTCTCTCTTCTCATGCTCGCTCATTCTCTCTCCTCCTCTTTCTCTCTCTCTCTTCCTTTCTCCCGCACTTCTCTTACCCCTCTTCTTCAATCTATTTATTCACCTCTCCTCAATCCCATGTCCCTTCTCCTTTAACAATACTTCTTTCTTTCTTCCCTGATCTATCAACAAAATACATGAATGTTTCAAATTGTACACATCTCCATGGAAGCATTAACAACAACAAAAAAGGAAAAAATAGAGCAGAAACGTTCTTTAAATTTGAAATAACACACAATTATTTTATTTTTCACAAAAATACATTATATAGACAATGTATTTCCAATCAAAAGCTATCAAATTTATATAAATACCTGGCAATATGTACAATATAAACGTCATTTGATTTCAAGGATTAGGATGACATATATACACAATCTAATACTTTCCTTCTTCTTCTCTTTTTCTTCAAGGGCTTTATTTAAGTACAAAGAAAGCATACTACGATAATATCACACATTTTGACCATTTTTTTTACCCCTTTTATAATTTGGGATCATCTGCACAAAAAATGTTAATAAAAAAAATAAAAAAAATCTTATATTATCAAATTGTATGCAATGGATAAAACATAAAAGCAGTTGGTGATTTGAAAACAAGTCTATCTGTGATGCTCAATGGAGAAAGACCAACATTTAAACAAAAACAGCAACAAAAGCTAACAACAACTTAAGAAACAATTGTGCAAACAGGGGGGTGTTTAATAAAGCTGTGTGTAAAAGTTACGAATGACCTTACAAATCATTTGAATATGAAGAGCCAAATGGGATGCCCAAAGTTTTTCCCGACATTATAACAAAGTGTGACTGTATTTCCCATAATCTCAATTAAATTGTAGCTAAAAATACAAATTGCATTAAAATGTTGTGTTAATAATGATAAGTTTAATCTACATTTACATATTTCAACTTTAGCTTATTGAATTAAAAGGATTTGAGAATCCCATTTAGCTCTTCATATTCAAGTCATTCGTAAAGTCATGCGTAACTTTACGCACAGCTTTATGAAACACTCCTGATACACTTTTGAAACTAAACGACATTGACATGCTAATATCGTACTAACATCATATCTTAAAATGTACCAATCACCTGAAAAACAATCGAGTACTGGGGGGTGTTTCATAAAGCTGTTCGTAAAGTTACGCATGACTTTACGAACGACTTGTATATGAAAAGCCACATGGGATGCTCAATCATTACTGATAATTATTTATTAACTTGAACTGTGCAGATGTAGATTAACATTCTTATTATAACAACCATTTTTAATGCAAAGTATATTTTTTGCCATAATTTAATTGAGGTTATTGGAAATATCAGAAAAAACTTTGGGCATCCTATCTGGCACTTCATATACAAGTCGTTCGTAAAGTCATGCATAACTTTACAAACTCTTTATGAAACACCCCCCAGATAGAACATACCGGTATTATAACATCAACCTTTAACAAAAGTTCACCCGTCTTTCAATGGGCTCATCGTTTATAAGTATGAAGAATATAAAGGAAACCATAAAACCTGAAGTACAGAACCCAAGTCTAACTTGGGTTCCATGCATGTGTCATTCAACTTCAAGCTTGTACGGGTGGAATATTTCAAGCTCACATTATTCATTTGTATTAGGTCTTTTTTTTAAAAGACGTTGTCTTGCCCTTTAGGTGCCATCACCTGGATCGGTCGGTCAATTTGTTTTCTTTTCATTAAACATTTTTTTTTCTTCTAAAAAATCGGTAAAAAAACCCTTAATAAAAAGATGACCGTAGATTTTAAGATATTGGGGTCGGTCCCAAAGGTCAATACAACAACATTTTTTGTAAAGCCTTAAAGTATAATAATAATAATAATAAAAGGCATTTCTATAGCGCCGTCTATCTAGATAATTCTATTCCGAGGCGCATTATTATTACCCGGCTTTAGCCTAGCTGCCGTTTATACAGCGCTCCAACATTTCAAGGAATTAATTCCTGCCAGGTACCCATTTACATCACTTGAGTTGAGTGTGGCAAATGTAGATCAATGTCTTGCCAAAGGACATTAGCGCTGCGGCGGGACTCGAACCGCGGACCTTCTGATCGACAGTCCGGCGACGTATCAACTCGACCACGACACCTCTACAGTATACACCATAGCGCGCTTACATAAGAAACACAATCATTTTTCAGATGATTGGTACACCTTAATCTATTTTACAGACAATACTCAAGGCATTCATTATGGAATCAAGGTGATGAGGGCCTATCAATGAATCATTTCAAGGTTTTTTCTTGGCTGGCAATACCCAAAGAAAACAAAAGGCTTGCAAATTTAGTCACACATTCTATTTCAAATGTCTGAGTGACTATTTAACATCCCATGTACATAAAGGTGACTTTTTGTTGGTAATGATTATATTTTTAAAAAGTTGGTAAAAGATTTAAAATAGGAAATGAAAAAGAAAATTGAGAATATTTCCAATAATGAAGACAAACTGTGATGGGATTAGGTCACATTTAAATCACCCCCCCCCCCATGACAGAAGTGAAAATTTAAATTTACGAAATAAAGGAATCTCATTTTATACTTAAATTTTCTGCTAGATCAAGTAAAATTTTGCATCGGGCTATGTTAAACTGAAACATGGTGAAAATTCACAGCAAAATAGAGTCGTTTTTTCATTCCTTCAAAGCAGTTTCCCAAGACGAGGCAGTATCTGTAGAAATACATCATCCTTCGCTGCTGGGGGCGTTTGACAAAACTTTTCATCAGTGACAAATGACAGTTTGTGTTTGGTTATCAGCAGATTTGTCACTGATTTTTGTCATTTGTCATTGAAAAAAGGCTTAGTGAAACACCCCCTGGAGTAGTACTGGGTGATGACTAGGAGCTAAGTACCGTCTGGACCTCTCATCTTACTGTTTGATTTGCCCTAAGAAGAGAAGAAATATAAAACATGATATTAAAGATAAGCTTGAGTTCTGGTAATGATAGAAAATAAATTCTCACAGAAGCCAACAAAACTTACATTGAATGTTCAAGATTATAAATAAAAGACATGTGCCAAACAATTTTGGTAGAAATTGTATAGAGGCTAAGTAATGAGCAAACAAAGATAAAGACATCAAGGCAAGTAGGCCCAACACCATGTGCTTAACACAGGTCACTACAGCTATGTGCAAATAAGAGTTGTGCTTTTTATTGAAGATGATTTCCAGCAAGTTTTTGTGAGGTTGTTTTTATTTTACTGGTTCAAACAATCAATCTACTCACTATGAATATGATGGACAAAGAAAGCGGACAAAATATACAGTTTCTCAGGTAGACAAAGGAACATCCCTTCACTGCTATTATGTAAAAATGTGTAGAACAGGTGAATATGCATGTGACACCTGTTCTGCACATTTTTACATAATAGCAGTGAAGGGATGTTCCTTTGTCTACCTGAGGAACTGTATATTTTGTCCGCTTTCTTTGTCCGTCATCTTCATAGTGACTGCAGGGTCAACAATCCTATTACAGCCACGTTCTCTCGACATACGATGCCAATACCAGAGCTCAAGCTTATCTTTAACACTTCAGTTGCTTCCTTCGCCTCTCTGCATGGTCTCCCATTTGCCACACGTGCACTTTTGCACAAAAACAATACAGGTAGACACCACTTGATGAATAGATTGTTTTGTGCAACACAGTGACTTTGTAAAATTACCCAGTTCAGGTCTTGATGAGCTCCATTACAATCTTTTAACACCTGTATAGATTAATGTTGCACGGAAATAGTTAAATAATTGTTATGGCTTTGGTAAATCCCTTGATGAATTTAAAGGGGCACAGGGAGATTATTTGTGTGGAATACAAAGAGTTAATGATGTATCACAAACAGGAGATACACAATTTGAAAAGCTAAATCAAAGGGAAATACTTTGTAATATGTATAAATAAATTAAACTATGGTGATTGAATCTATTTACCAAAATTATATTTTCATTTTCTTTCGATTTTGTTTTATATACCGGTACATTGCATTCAATCAAATCTGTATACAGGAATCAGAGAAGGCCGACTTCTGGCAAAGGGGAAAAAGTTGGTGACAAAAGCTGTTTCAAATTTGGTCAACAATGGAAGAACGTCCTATATCAAGCGTATGTTGTACCTGATTAACCTTGGACAATGAGGATTTCAAAGTATTACAGAATGAAATCTAAGCTTCACAAATTTTGATCCAAAGTTTAGCTTGCCTCTGTTTGAATTCATGTGTGATTACAAGAAGTCCACATTGCTGTGTGTGCAGCAGTGTGTTGGTGTGCGTCCTAATATACTGTACACGCAACGGTGTGTGGCGATACATCCATGTCTTTGTTCAGTGGACACTTTCAACAATTGTTACAAGATTCAATCACATTAGTTTGTTTCACTCTTTACCATTGTTAAATTTTCAGAAATCACTAAAAATAGAAAAGAAATCAAACACAAAGTCGCTCAAAATCCATGCAAACGAGGACACAGATTGAAACTTGTGCATATTGCTGGGTTTGCCTGAAGCATGCTAAGGATGCCTTCATCTCATTTGTATTTTTCATTCGGAGTCGGAAAGGCATTTACACTGTGTTAAAGGGGTCGTTTAACAATGTGAAATCTGAGATACACGGCCCTATGTGTTATCAGTGTCTGTGATATTGTGTAATATTGAAGCCCCAACAAAATGATCAAGAAGTGCCTCAAAAAAGTAAAAATATTTGAGTGACCGGTTTTACCAAACTCGTTTTTCGCAACAGACTGTAGTGTTATGCAAACCGTTTGGTAAACACAAAATTTGGTTTCGATTTCCAATCATAAATATCTTGATAATCGGACAGGCTTGTAAAAGTCATGGGGTTCCTGACTGACCTAAAGGTTTATAATTATCATTGCAGCATGAGCTAAATTCAGAATTTTGTTTCAGAATATGAGACAAAAATACTGGATCCCTTCAAAATATACGGTAAAGGAGGGATAAAGATACTCTGTGCAAAGCAACTTACCTGCCGAATGAGATGACAGCAATTATACTGAATACCAGTTCAAGCCCCAGGAAGCAAAGAAGCACTGCATTGAGGATTAACTCCGCTCGTAACACGTAGGTCTGCCACAAGATGAGATAGAGGGCGCCAAACAGTGTTGCCATGGATAACGCCAAGGATACGGCAAGATGGACGACCTTCTCCGTCAGGTTCCCTTTCTTTCCTACAGAACAAACAAAGTAACTGATAAGTAATTGATAATCCAGTTTTTAAATGGTGTCATATATCTTTTCCAAAAACAGCAGGTCAACTGCAAAGTGCTTA
Organism: Strongylocentrotus purpuratus; assembly: GCF_000002235.5. Classification (NCBI taxonomy): domain Eukaryota; kingdom Metazoa; phylum Echinodermata; class Echinoidea; order Camarodonta; family Strongylocentrotidae; genus Strongylocentrotus; species Strongylocentrotus purpuratus. Next base: position 2,343,415 of record NW_022145602.1, on the reverse strand, counting down.
GAGAAGTATTTTGTATCAAGCATTTTATGGGTCTAGATTTATTCTTCCCATTTAGTAGCCGAATCATTTTTGTTGTACTAGAAAGAAAGACAAAAAATCTTACCTGCATTAAAAATACATTTTCTTTTGTCTATTGTTATGGAGATTATACAATGTACATCTTATACTGCTTTCAAACTGGCTTCTATCGGAGTCACACCGATGAAAATACCGATTGAATTTTCCTTATGTAAACTGTCGCTTTCATACTGCCGGTGAAATTCACTCGCTGTGGTGAGCCCTTGCCGGAAGTGCAGAATTATTACGTAACTATTTAGCCCGCGCCCTATCTAGCTGGCATGCAGCATGTCCAACAAAAAGTCAACAAACACAGCTGGTTACGATAAAGCGCACGTACACTGCAACATTAGACCATTTTAATCGCTGTTTTCTCCCGAAGGCATTCACAGTGGCTGATTAATAGGTGTCACACCGATAGAATGAGAATTTCTCCTGCAAATTTCTCCTTGAGCAGTACAATTTAATTGCCTATTTCTCTTCTTTTCATCGGCTATTTAATCAGCTTTTTCTCCTCTGTAGTGGCCGTTTCATAGGATGCGTCCGGATGCATCCGATGAAAATCAGGCCAGTTTGAAAGGGGTAAAAGGCAGAAAGACTGATACTCTTTCTTACCTAAGAACAACCTGACATACTCAATGGCAACTAAGAGGAAGATAAGGACCCATTCTCCAGCCAGATTCTCTGTGGGGTATGGTAGTACTGAACCTGGAAAAAAATGAAGACCAAAATAACAGTAAAGTTTTCTAGTATGAGGCCAGGTTAAAACAAGGTTTAAAAGGAGGTTTCTTCATAAGATTTTCAGCAAAGTTCATTATTGATGCTAATTAAAAAGACAAAAAATAATAACAAGTTTGATATAAAAGTCTAAACATATTTATCACTTTTCAACGAAGAAGACAAAAGACTGCATGCATGTCTGATCATCAACAAAACAGAGTTTGTTGTTTGTTGCTATGGCAGGCAGCCACTGAAAACGAATTTGTCTAATGAAATTATGGAATGCAAGCACTACTTTTAACATGCAGAACTTTGTTATTCCTGGCTCATTTTTCCTGATTGATGTGTCATATGAAAGGGCAGAAAATGAAAATTCATATTTGAAATTCAGATACCATCCGCCAAATGACTTTTTTGTACCCTTTCTTCAAATCGTTTTTAATCACTCATGCATGAAATATGCATCATATCATGAGTTCCATCAAATAAAAGAGGAGGATCTAAGCTATTTAGCTATTTATTTATTCATTATAATTGTGATTAAGACTAAGTTATGATAAAACATTGATAATTCTCGGTTTCTTTTTTTCTGGGACCACTGTATATAAGCTAGTGAATCCTTGCTTCTGGTTTGTTATCAGCAGATAAAGCCAGATATGTTGCTAATTTTTGTCATTTGTCATTGAAAAACAGCTTCGTGAAAGGGGTTCCTGGACAGGAATAGACTAACCTTTGTAAATGTACATCAATGCTTCACACAGCCAGAGAAAGGCAAAATACCATCCATTCAAATAGAAGAGTATTTGTAGAGGCAGAGATGAGAGCTGAGTTGGAAAGCTAAGGATATCATCTCTATACAGAAAAAAAATGTTTAGTGTAAAAACATCCTACCAATCCTGCCATTTTCCTTCTTTCTGTTTTAATACTATACACATGAAATATAAATAATTGCCTAATACAGAAAAACATCCAGGTCCCTATTCCTCTCCTGGGTACGGAGTGGCAAATGTAGATTAATGCCTTTCAAAGGTCATTCGTGCCGTTACAGGGATTTGACACTTGCATTTCCAGTCAAGTGCTCAAACCATTTTGACTAATTACGACACAATTGACATGGGAAAATTTCTATGAACTGAAAAAAGTTTTGTCAATTTATCCATATTTAGGGAATGGGAGAGATTAAACTTTTTGGAGGATATGGTTGCAATTTGTAGATAACTGGTTAATAGCTTTCTCAATCAGTAACCTTCCTTTTTGCAAAGCCAGATCACGTAAGAAAGTTCTTCCATATATTTAGTGTAACATTCAACAAAATCTTAATAGAATACTAAACCAACTACAAGTAAATACAGTTCTGTAAAGGATACAACAGCTATCGTTTTCCCTGCAAGTGAAGGAAAGAAGGAATTTGTCATTAGTCATTGCAAGATAAGCCTGACTAGCCTGTACATTGTCATACTCATTATAGTCAATTGAACTTCTACCAATTAACACCCAATATTGTATTTGATTTTGAATATCTTTATAGATCAACATGAACCCCATGAACATGAAGAAAGAAGAATCTCTCTATTAGTGGCAGACCAAACTTTGGTTGATTTCATACAGTCTAGACAGAAACATCTGCTTGCAAGATTTAAACCAAAACACTTTTTGTCTTTCACGGCTTCATGGCGAAGCCTAACGTAGTCTCAGCGGAACATATGCAAAATGGATAAAACTTTTGGTCTAGATTTAATTTTGCTTTCAAAATGAGACAGATAATCATGCCAGGGATCAACTAAAAACACTTACAAGTGGAAACAACTTTGAACACGCCATTATCAATTACAAACACAAGCGACTTGAAGGAGAAACTGATCGACTAATCAGGCTTGCGACTAATTAACTTGCCCCACTAGTCCTACTATCACTAGTGATAGTATCACATTTCACATGATAGAGTCTAAGTCAAAACTACATAGAAATAATCCTCATTTTTGTTTAGTCCTGATCATGATAATACTTAATAGTTAATTTCTAAGTCATTACAGATCAACTTCAAGCCTTCATTTTGCATTTTGGGGGCCATTTTTGTATTGGCCGAGTGTACAGCAACAACCATTGGTATTGGTTGTTTGAGGGGACAAACAAATAATAAAAATAACATCAACAGACAAGTGACAACAATGCAATGTTAATGACAACAACAGGGATTTCTTCAACATTATTTCCATCTTGCGATATTGCATTTTGAAACAGGCAGAGGTCTACCGTCTAGTCTAGCCTTGCTTGGCCCAGGTATATAATAGAATTCTGGGCGCTTGCTATAGATCTATACACACTCATGTTGTGTAGGCGTTGTGGCGTGCACCTGTAATCCAGCTAAGTAACAGTAACAATGGAAGTTACAAACTGATTCAGCCGAGGACGCAGGTTCGAAATTGAGTCACGTCTTTCAGACGGTGACGTTTAAAGGTCAGTCCCCAGACGTAAAAAATCATATCTGATTAATACACGTCTGTAAAAACCTAATACACACACACACGTACACTCTCATGTTGACATTCTAAACTGGGCTCTAGATACCAGTACGGTCATCATTAATGGTCATACTCAGTACCACGATGCTACGATTGTCACCCCAGCGCGTAAGCGGGGATCGTTCATGAGCAACCGCTGACATGCGCAACGAGTGAGGCGTCACAATTGCAACAAGCGGCCATGGCCATTACAAACTGCAGATTTAAAATAAACAGCCATATTATACCTCTCCTAGGTGCTGCGCTGGTAGCTGGAGCAGAACTCGTTCCTTCTCCATTCGCCATTTCAGACCTTTTCCGTATCTGTTCCTATAAGAAATTAATTCCTCAGCGTATTGCGTTGACTCCACTATGCTGAATGAAACTTCCGACCATCGTTTCCTTTCGGTTTACGAATCACAAGTATGGTGTGGTAGAGACGCCAAATAACAATGGAATAATAATCATTTAAATGGACGGCGTAATGCACTAGAACCCAAACACATTGACCGGTGCACGAACTGAAAAAATAGAACCATCACAATGCAAGCTAAATGATACAAGCTGTACATTCTGAAAAGAGTATTATAGGCTGTACATATGAGCTCCCTGGAGTTGCTCTCCACCATATGCAGTCGTCTCTCTGCCCTTTCCTCTTCATCTCGATCCCTTTCTCCCAATGTATCTGTCTGTCTGTCTGTCCGTCTCTTATATGTCTATCTCTCTCTATATATCCCCCCTCTCTCTCTCTCTCTCTCTCTCTCTACCCAAACCCCAAATAAAACCCGCTTTCCCCTCTCACAACCCCCTCCTCTCATTCTAATTCTTGACCATCTGCTATGGACTGCTACAATGAAGCAAAACAAAACACAAAAACATAATACAAAAATAAAAACAAAGCAAAAGAAAAAAATATACAGACAAAAAAGAGAAAACAAAAGAAACACTCTGAAAGTGAAAAGGGGTCACATGCTGGGATTTGCATGGGAGAAATCTCAAAAATAGAAGGGCCAAAATGTTGTTAACAAATCATAATTGAAAACTCTCTTAAAGTATGGTGTCAAAATATTTATTATTAGCAAAACTGCAGTCATTTTTCTTTTCAAATGACAAATTTTGCATGTGGCAGTGAATTATTCGGCCCATTTATTGTGTACAAAATTAGGGCTTCAATTTTCAACCATCAGCCGAGGATAAATCCAGTCTTTTGATCTGAAATTTTGCACTTACTTTCATTAACTCACTTGCTGCTACAGATAAATTTCAAGAAATCTTTCTGAGGGCTTGCAAATCCCTGATAGGGAATTTATAAATATCTCCTAGCTCAAATACACCTATTAACAGAGGTGTAAGAAGGACAAATGATATGAAAAGTTGTCCGTCAGTTGTTAACCTGGATACAAGGATCAATGGCAATCAATCAACTCATTGTGGCATTATCAATTTCTAATTTGGAAAAATAGACCAATGTGGATAACTGTATACAAATGACGCACAGGTTTGAGTGCGTCCGTAGGGATTGTGTGCACAAGGTACCTTTGTATAGTTTTAGACCAAATTCAAAGGTACCGCGTGTACACAATTCCACTGACCCACGAATTAAACCTGTGCATCATCTGTTTTATAAGATGGGGCCCCAAAAATTGTCAAAAATACAAAATTTTGTTATTTTACAGATTAACCGGATGCATGGCAAAATCATGCGTCCAGCAAATTTTTTTTACCGGACGCATGATTTTTAACTTATCATATTTCTTTTTGTATCGTTTATCATGCAAGCGGAAATCGGGCAATAACTTAAAACCACAGGGGAATAACTATTTATACAGAATAAAAAACAAATCTATATTTAGTTCATATTACAATATAAGTTTATTTCTCATCACAATAAATACCATGACAAATTTTACATACATACCGGTATATATTTTTCAATACTCAGTCTCACTTTACAACTTTATACAAAGCATGACCATGACATAAATACATGTGTTCGTGTAAATCTTGCATGGCTGAATTTTCAGAACGGTACAAAAGTTCTATACACTGACAAGCCTTACTACATTATAGCCACTGGAATATAATTACACATATAATAAAAGTCACATTCTTAGATGAGGAGGGAGTGGGAGTGTACTCCATAGCAGTATTTTGAGGTTTGGAAATAACATGCGAGTTGCATTTCCCTTTAAAGCCTTGCTGCACTAGTTTAGCCAGGGGGATTAGACCTCCCTGCATGGTCACTTGCAGGTGGTTATCTCATCAAATCAGCTCTCAATTAACATAAGAAAAAGGGGGCCATGGGGATCAACAGGTGTCACGTAGGCATTGTTGGCTATATAGAGGGTTCAAGAAGCTACAAGTCGTGCAGTCCCGCTTTAAGAAATAATTACAGTGAGTTTGTATTATGATGCATCCCTGACGAAAAGAATATTATAAATTTTCATAGATTTTGTGTTGATATTAACACCATTTTTTTCCAATTGATTAATATTTATAATTCAATGTAAGTAATTAATGAGCAATTGTTTTTGGAATGAGATAACACACACTTAATAGCTTTTGATCCACATTCCACTATGAACATCACGGACAAAGAAAGATAACAAAATATACAGTTCCTCATTCTACCCTCAACAATTGCTGTGGTAGACAAAGGAACATCCCTTCACTGATATTATGTAAAAATCTGTAGAACAGGTGTCACATGCATGTTCAGAGGAGGTGATAAATCATTTGTGAGCGTTATTATTGTTATTATGCAAGCGTGGAAGAACATCAGATAAAAATGTTCCCTGAAATGCATGGCTCTTCAAATGCCTTAATATTCTAAATATGGCATGTAACAGCATAAAAATCGGGACAAATTTTTATGCCACAAGTTCGTGTAGTCCCATATACATATTTCTGTGTACATCAGTGCTTGTAATTTTACCAAGACTGGGCCAAATTTCTTATCATTTTGATGATTCCAGAACCTTGCAGTACACACCAATACTTATATGCTACATTATCAACCTTTTCTGATTAATTCCACACCGTTTCTTTCACAATGCAATCGCATGACCAGAACTCAACTTTATCTTTGACAAAGGTTATACCAAAACTCTTTAATTAGAAACTAGCAAAGTTGGGTACACTTTTCTTTTATATGCACTGTAAACAGTACATTTAGTATAATATCTAGTAATGTACAATTAAATTATTCATACCCTTACTGAGTTTTGTAATTTGTTAAGTTATGTGGAAAAATTGATTTGTCCTGATTTATGTTTCTTGAGAATGTGACATATTCAAAACTTACATCTGAAGGCATTCAATAAATGCCCTAGTTATTTTAACCGGTCCACTTTTCATCCCTGAGTTACAAAAAAAAAATCATCGTTTAAAGCCTGTCTGCACTAGTTTGGCCAGGAGGGATTAGACCTCTCAGTTTGGTCACTGGCAGGTGGTTATCTCATCAACTCAGCTTTCAGTTATAAGAAAAAGAGGATCATGGGGGACCAATGGGCACCGCTTAGGCATTATTTTATATACAGAAGAAGCAAGTAGCTACAAGTAGCGCAGTGGGGATTTAAAAGGGGTGCTAATAAGGCCTTAAAAAAAGATGTTATATTGCCCTTTAGGTGCCAAAACATGGGTTGGTCGGTCAGAAATTTAAAAAAATGAAAACTTTTTTTTTTCTCAGTTTTGAATGCTTTAATACATTTTTTTCTTCTAAAACACGGTTAAAAAAAACCTTTTTTAAAAAGCCGACCGTAGATTACAAGATTTTTGGGTCGGTCGCAAAGGGCAATACAACATCTTTTTTTTTTTAGGCCTAATTAAGTTGCTAACTGTTAAAGATGAAGTTGAGTTCTGGTCATGCGATTGCATTGTGAAAGAAACGGTGTGAAACCGATCAGTAAAGGTTGATCATCTAGCATATAAGAATTTGTGTGTATTGCAAGGTTTTGGAATCAATAAAATGATAAGAAATTTGCCCAAGTCTTGGTAAAGTTACAAACACTGTACACAGAAAGATGTATATGGGACTACACGAACATGTGACGTAAAAAGCCGGCCCCCCGATTTTTACGATGTTACATGCATATTTAGAATATAAAGGCATTTGAAGAGCCAGCTTTTCAGGGAACATGATGTCTTATCTGATGTTCTTCCACACTTGCATAATAAGAATGAGTAATGCTCACAAATTATTGTTCACCTCTTCCCAGAACTCAACCTTCTCTTTAATCATAACATTCAGTCACCAACATACTGTGAGGGACCAAGGATTAGACATAAGAGTAGTCTTGTAAACATACTTGTAATTATCAAATTGTGTTTTCTTTTTGTCAGATAGAACTACATGTCTCTTTCCATCAGGTGCAATCTACACACATGACATAGTCAACCAACTCAAAATACCAACATGGCAAAAAGAAAACATATATCAGTTAAAGACCCTTTCCAATGAAAACATATAAATTTATATTGGTGGAAAGCTGAATTAACATAGGATACAAATATAAATGAATAACAAATATTTTCCCTTTGAGTATTGCACAAAAGTAAATTTAAACCTAATTTTAAGCACCCCTCCAGATTATGGGTCAACAGGGGTCAAATTTGCCACAGTTACGGTGACATAACATGTGGACCTGATCGGCTTGCCTATATAGCTGAGGCGATAAGCTGTGCTTAATAAGTGCAAAGGAACTTTGAGTATGCATACTCCACATCTTTTCTTCGGACAGAATTTGATTTTGGGGCAACATGCATTTTTTAAAGATTTGAATCCAAGATATCTCTGGCTCATCATTCAAGAGTTTCATACATTTACCGGTCATTTTATCTGTATTCTTTCTAATATATCATGTTTACTATTCACCATGTAATGATGTTTTCATGTATATGTATGTCTTTATATTTGTTTAAATGTTATGCAGGGCCCCCATGTATAACAGTATCCTAACTACTGACGGGGCTACCCTGTTGAAGAAAAAAAAATACAAATACAAATAAAATACAAAATCAATAAAACTTGAAGAAAGGTGAGTGTCACTTCATCTTGAGTTTATGGACCCATGAAATTTCCTGAAAAAGGGTCGTAGTTTCACAGAGGAATCTGGGAATCAAATAACATGAGGCAAATTAAGCAAAAATATGGTCCATTTTGTGAATTTGTACTTTACAAGGCAAAATTAGGGTTCTATTTCAATTTTAAAGGCAATTGTATAACTAGTTTTAGGCAAAAAGAGGTAGTTTTTTGTAAATTTTTCTCTTGTTAGTCAGCAAATAGGGGGAATGTGTTTACTTCGCTATCAAATGAAGCGATGCCACCAGATACATCTGTACTTTTCAGTCTCTGGTCTAGGTTGTCTCGGGGTCAATACACAGCCAGCCAATATTCTAATATTCTTCTTATTCTTTGCTTTAAGGACAGGCCATCATCAACAGTATTCATGTATTGATGTTCCACGTTAAAGCTCTATTGAATACAGACTTAAAGACGCACAGTAGTGGGCTCTCATGGGGAATTCAACAGTATTCAGGGCAGGCGTCAACCCAATGACAGGTGTTGTCGACCACCAGGATTAGCCTTCAGTTCTATGTAAATCTCTGCATTTTTCACCCGAAGACTCTCAGAGGGACTAAGGGGTACTTCTTGATGGGACAAGGGGTTTGCTGTGTGCAAATCTTGTACACCCATCAATGGTATTTCAACCAAGTCTGGTGTTAGTGAATTATGACCTCCTGCACTTGGAAACCTGACCTTTTCCTTTTAAAGTACGCCCAGGTTGAGGTTCCTTCTAGCTTAGTATGTAATACTCTTACAGGTTCATAATATTTCACCATTCAGCATTAAAGGGAGTGTAGCATGGGAATTACTGGTTGACGCCATCTACGTCTTCTATGGGACAACTGCACGTAAAAGAATGAACTTGATTAACTGGTTCAGACTGCTAGGGTTCGCGAAACAGACCGAAGTTCTCCTCACGCTTTAATTTCGTGTCTGTTGCACGCACGTGAATGCTGCAGTCACGTCGTCCATAGTCGTATTAATACCCGATTGGCCCCGGGTAGGGCCACGGGAAAGACACAGTCTCGTCATGACACACTCCCTTTAACACTTTGTCAAAATGGAGAGTCACGTCCTAGGTCCTGTCGGGCGCATCGTAAAAGGCTCCAATCTCTCTGCATCCGGCAATACGCTGTTCAGACGGTCCATAAGTGGGATTAGCTGATCTACACTCATCTGAACACGCTTTAGAGTTCCTGACATTTCGTTGATCTTCTGTATTTGTTCGGCATGCTTGGCGAATCGCTTCTGCCGCTCAGCCATGGATTGCATTATACTGTGTATGATGGCATCCACCTAATAAAAGTAAAACAAAATAACTTTAATAATACCATGCCTTATGGAGGTGTCGTGGTCTATAATGGATAAGTCATTGGACTATGGATCATATGGTCCACGGTTCAAGTCCCACCGACAAAGTCCAGACAAGTCCAGACAAACCCTCTAGGGTTTTTATACAGCAACCAAATTCCTATTTTTTTTTACTGTCAATATTGTACCATGTTAATTATAATTACACGTATGTAAAAGTAGTATTTTTATGTAACTGTTTTTATAGAATTGAATAAATACTGAACTTGAACTTACTAGAACCCTTTGTAAATTGTCATTACTAGTGTACTGTGTCAGCTGACGTCAGAAGCGAGAAGCTACTTAGAGATATTTTCAGTTTGCAGCTAGCGGGAGCTGTAAGCTTCGCCGCAGTAACACGTGTGTTAGTATGCACAGACATAATCCCCCTGAGAATCACCTCTAATATTGTTGTTCTTCGATAAACCTAATGTTGTAAGTGTACAATTACTACCGGTAGTTATTAGTGAAATTTGATGTTTTACTTTCATATGTATGGCAATGGCATATAATGATAGCTTCTTGTGTTTGAATATGTTGGGCACGAAAATTATGGTCCGTAATGAATTGTAGCGTGTGTTTATTAGGCGAGCTATGCATTGACTTAGCCATGTAATGTGTACAATCACAGAAAGTGAGAAGTTTGAAGCCAAGTCAAATTTGCATATATCTTAGATAAAGATGATTTGAACATGTATAAACAAACGTAACTGACCTATGAGCCAGTTTAAACCCTGCTTGACGTTTATATGAGTTATAAAAGGTAACATAGGTATAAGATTCTGTAAAGGGTTGCCATATTTAATGGCAAATTATGCAAATTAGGTCAGTTTAGAGAAAGATGGGTCACGTGACCTGCTCAGAAATAAGTAAGCAACATTTATTTTACAAGAATATCTTACCTCTTTGATTCTCCCTGTCAGAGCATTCTGGTCAAAGGTCACTGCCTCGGAGCATTGCCGGAGATGATGCTGGTATCGCAAACACAGCAGGAGCAACTGTCTACAAATATTCAGGAAACATGGAGAAAAGAATGTAACTATACTTAAAGGGGCACGTGGCACGCTGAAACAAGAAACCCAGAAATAATATTTTGTTTGTCATTTTGCAATTCTATCAATAAAGATTTCATTAACTAATCATCATCATCACCATCATCATTATCATACTCACCATCATCATCATCTTTAACATCTCTTTCACTTTTATCTACAAATATCACCATCATCACCATCACTATCGTCTCCATCATCATTATCATCATCATCATCACCGCTCACATCTCCTTCACTTTTATCTACAAATATCACCATCATCATCACCATCACTGTCAACACCATCATCAACACCATCATCACCATCATCATCAACACCCTCATCATCATCACCATCAACACCAACATCATCATCATCTTTACTACCATATCACCATCCCCACCACTATCATCACCCTCATCAAAATCACCTGTGATCCATTTTCTCCATCTGGTTAGGGTCCTCCACCTGTGCGACGCTGTGGGTGCCTTTCAAAATGGGCATGAACGTTGGGATGTCTCTCATCTTCTGAATCTCAAAAGACAGCGACTGGTCGGCTCCCTGAGTCCCCGCCGACACCGTCACAATCTTGTGATCCGCTGACCCCACCTTAGGACTTCTCTGGGGCGAGCCCTTTGTGGGTGTGGACCTTCCCTGCTGCTGCTTGGCTAAGGCCTGCACTCTATTATCTACAAAGGCAATTTTTGAGCAAGGATTTATTACAGGAAACAAGAACATGGAGTATATCATTGATTATTTCGTACAAAAAAAAAAGGGAGAACAAACTAGTCTAAGTATAGTGCCTTCTTCTTCTTCTTTTTTGATATATGTACAGGCCACCCTTGTCCGGCTTGGGTGTACAGACTACAGTAATGAGCTCTTCTGATGTAATTACAAAAATGGCTCATAAATGAAATGCGACCCGCATAACAGCAATGAAATAAGCATAAGGGTAAAACATATAAGCTATCTCTATTTCCATAATTTGTTTTCATCATTCACAACATATTGACTTGTTACTTGGTTGATACAAAAATCCTCAATTTCCCTCTCATCACGTCATTACATTGACGACATCACTTGCCGTGTTAATTTCAGTTTGTAATTTCTGCACGCAGCAACGTTTGTAAATATACAAAGGTTGTGTGTGAATCAACAAAAAATGACATGACCTCCCAGTCAGTGGATTGATATCAGTGAGTTTGTAATGCATCAACTAGATTTCTGCACGTTTTATTTACTATTTTACGCCCTAGACTCTAGAGAACTTTGTAGACTATTGACCTTGACCTTATTTTAACTTGCCTTATTATGTCGAACCAATCAGCAAGGAAACACATATAAGAGGTGGAGTCATATAATATCAGAAAATTGAAATATTGTTGTAATTATTGAATGTGAATTCTGGTTTCACCTTTCGGAGCAGGAGCTGCATTCCTGTCTACAGAGTAGAACGTATACGGTATGCTGCCTCCTTCCGCTGCCGCAGCTGCAGGCGTCGGACCAGTCGTCGACTCGATAGGGGCATCATACCTCGAAACTTGCTGTTCGCTTTGATTTGCACCCATAGTAAGCGTTTAGTGTCGATAATTCAACGCCTCAATTGTACTTTGAAATATAGTGCAGTTATGGAAGAATATATGACGACAGATTCGGCCAGAGAAAATCACATTCTTCTATGAAATTTTAGAATGTTTTACACGAAGTCATGAATGAACAAAGAACGATAATTTTAGCCCCTGTTATGGCTAGCTTTGTTCAAGGCGTTTTTTATTTTATTTTTCTTTCGAATCCAAACTTTACCTTCTTATCTAATTTGCCTTTTAGTGTCGAATTTGAAAAGCAGTTAATGTTTTCTTAAAGGTAAAGACCAGTATTGGTAACGCCCCAATTTCAAAAAATGAAATGGAAGCTCTCCTTACCAATCATGTGAAAGAATATGTTTTGACTAATATAGGATGATAAAAAATTTGCCGGGAAACCGCCTACTAATTCATATATTTGGTAAATTTATTTCTCTCATGGTCGTGTGAGAGAGATAGGGTAGTCCCATATACATCTTTCTGTGTATAGTGCTTGTAACTTTACGAAGAATGGGCCAAATTTCTTATCATTTTGATGATTCCAGAACCTTGCAGATGCTAGGTGCTAGATGATCAACCTTTTCTGATCGATTCCACAACGTTTCTTTCACAATGCAATCGCATGACCATTACTGGTCTTTACCTTTAAGTACTTTGGGGACAAAATAATGTTTTCTTTGACTGAAGGTAGGTTACGATGTCAGTACGCCAATAAAAGGAGGCGCGATAGCTCAGTCGGTATGGTCTCGTTATCCGGTGACCCGGGTTCGAAGCCCCCCCCCCCCCCCCCCACACACACACACACACTGAACAGAGGGATACCATATGCGTGTTACCAAAATGTCGGGTAAAGGGGTACTTTTCACGCACAAAAGTCCGGCGCGTACATAAACACATGCACAAAAAAGACTTTACACACCGGACTTAGGGGGTGTTTTCAAAAGGAGGGAACATGCATATAATATGCGTACCCTAAATAACACTGAGTGGAGGGACCGGGGTTCGAATCCAAGTAGATGCTCTAGTGCCCTTTGGTAAGGCATTAATCCTCATTACCAGGTCCCTCGGAGAGGACCTTAAGTCGTCGCACAGTGGGCCAGGGACGAACCAAAGTGCGCCAAAACTCATTTTTGGTGATTTTTTTTTTCTCCAACTTTTGTCTTGCCCAGTTGAAAGGTAACACATTGAGGAATACCTCAGTGAAATATTTAATTCCGGTATGCACAATAAGGGTATAAATTTACTCCTTGAAACAGCAAAATCACAGTTTTAGTGCAAAAGTGACTTATTTTATAAATCTGTCATGTAGTTTTTAAGTTATCGATATGAAATTGCTCTCACATATTCCTGATAGTTCATTTCGTTGCATGAATGGGTTAAAATTGATAGAAACACAATCTTCATGATATACTATAGGGTAATTCACTGAAAAATGGACTAATTATCCATGTTTTTTTATAAATGCAAAGAAAATGTTTCGATCTCCTCAGAACTCCGCTTCAATTGTAATACCACCATTTTCTCGGATGTCTAAGCTTAAGTTGATACCAAATTTGGCTGCCCGATCTTGCCCGTTGTTATGTTAGAGGCGATTTCCCTTGCCACAATGCCCCGATTTTTTTTTTTTTAGGTCCGCGGCTAAATCATGAAAGATTCGCGGTCATAAATCACGGCGCGTGGGGGCGCGTGGCACACGTTCTGACACCGCGGACCAAAATAAACATATTTTTCGGTGCAATGTTGCAAGGAAAACGGCTCTAACATAATGACGGGCAGAATCGGGCAGAATTGGGCAGCCAAATCTGGTATCAACTTAAAGCTTAGACATCAGAGAAAATGTTGGTAATACAATTTAAGCGGAAATCCCTGGAAATCCAAACATTTCCTCTGGATTTATAAAAGATAAATCCCCCCAAAATTAGTTTTGGCGCACTTTGGTTCCTCCCTGGCCCACTGTGCGTCGGTTTTATGGTTGCTTACTAACAAGCATTTATTGCTTTTTTTAGCTGTCAGGTAAAATAACCACCGCTACCAATAAAACTAAAACAACAACAACAACAACAATGGATATTCTCCACAGAACTGTAAAATACATTCACGTGGACAACTCCTTTCGAGAGATGCCTGATTCATCGTTTATACTCGAGTTACGGAGTCTATAACCTTGGCTGCATGTATCTGTTTCGTCGCGACGGGGGCCATTAATTATTAATTTTTAATAATTTATTTATATATTTACATTTTTCGGACACCAAACCAGCCATATTTTCAGGCTCCATTAGCGCTGGTTTGGGATGTATAGCTGACCCCGCCGGCCCATATTTTGACAATTAAATTGAAAATAATATGCAGATCACCCCAATTATTTTCAACTACTAGCATTTTGTATTGAAAAGCACGCTATAGCTCCCAAATGCATGTCAGGCAGTCGCCGTTACCCCCATCACCACCACGTGGTGCAGTCTCTAATAGTTTATTTTCTTTGAAGCATTATGGTACACATTTCCATTGCAATCACAGGTAATTTGGGTTCCTAAGTATATTTTGATAGAATATAAATGACCCAATTAAATTAAATTAAAGTCTTCCTCATGTTTTTTTCCTCCAAGAAACTCTTTGTAATAAATCTAAGATGCACGAGTTACTAAAACATCCTATTTTTGTCATTTTAGTTTTCATTTTTATCATTTTAGTTTTCATTTTTATCATTCATATTCAATCACAAGGCTTAAATACAAAACTAATTCGAGAAACACCATCCCACAATCGGCAGGGGGACTGGGGAGGGAGCCCGCCCCCCCCCCCCACTCAGTGTTATTTAGGGTACGCATATGCTTGTTCCCTCTTTTTAAAAGCACCCCCTATCTGAGGACTGCCAACATTTCCGAACCCCCCTTTCGCGGGCTTTTCGCGGGCTTTTCCTGCCTTGGAGACCCCCCTAAATCAGGAAAAATGCTCAATGTACCCCCCTAAACTCTGAATAACTTCTCAGGAGTCCAAAGAGATGAGAGAAAAAAAGGAAAAACACCCCCTTTTTAAAGAAATCTCCGGGTGAAAAGTCAAATACAACCCTTTTTTTTTACAATACTCGGGCCGGACTTTGTCGCACGAAAAGCACCCCTTTACCGGATATTTTGGCAACACGCATGCGATCATTCCGACCCCTGAGTTGGGGGGGGGGGGGGGGAGGGAGGGGAATGTGGGGGGGGGGGGTGGGGGCGTATTTGGCTTTTTCATGTTTGCATCCACGCCGTATCCCTTTGTCATAATCAGTCCATATACTTCTATCCAACTGTTTTGAGGTTCTTAAATAACTATTTTATCTTTAAAATGGTGTTTTTAATAAATCTAGAGACCTTCTCGGAAAGTGATACAAAAAATATTACATGAAATATATATCAACGGAAACATAGACCCCCCTGTCAAACACACGCACACATATACACGCACCACCCCCCCCCCCAACACACACACACGTATTGTAATATCTTTATCTTGGTTACTGTCATAACCATGTATACTAACCATAACCTGTTCCACTGCTTCTAATTTTTTAACGGGGTCAGGTTGGATGAAAAACATTTTTTGTGTATCTTCTTCAAGTGCAGCTTTTTATCGCTCAAATGTTCTTATTTCTAATGGTATATCTATGCCTTTAATTGAGCATAAAGAGTGTAAAACCACCATTTCTTGATTCATATCTCTCTCCGAGTTTCATTCCACTTATAACGACATTTTTTTCTCGAATTTATAGAGTTCAATTCTATGACTATTTGTAAAGAGATCAGCCGTGAAACCCTTTTCACTTCGTGAATTATATTTTGTCGCAAACTGAATAACAGCGAGGATATAATTCATGGATCGAGTGTACACACGCACAATGGTACGTCCTTCAGTATTTTAAGCGATGCCAAAAACAGGCGCCACATAAACAACAGGAGAATCCCAAAAGAATTTAACCCTATGTATACCAGGCATAATAATGTATGGGATTTACTTGAAGCGTCTGTACACCAGTGCTTTAACGGCACAGTATGCTTATCATCACACAACCGTGCTTTGAATCAAATCAAATCATGCAAACAAATACCTTGATGTACAATAGACGTGAATTGTGTTTTGCATTCCTTTTAAACAATGTACATATTTTCCCTTCATGATGGATTCATAGATAATAAAGTACAGTAACCCCTTACTGCAGATTTTGTAATGTAAGCGGGAAATTATCAAGTCCACACGGCTGTTAATTAGCTGCTATCAGTAGTATTTGACAAAGGGAAAAGACGTGATCATTTTGAAGAGTTCGAAATTCAAAGTCCCTTGTAAAATTCGTATTTACTACAGAATTTAACAGTGAGCACAAGTCTTTCCCAATTGAATGTATGTCACCGATCGTGTCCAGGGGCGGATCTAGGGGGGGGGGGGGGGGGAGTGGAATGTGGGGGGCGGGGGCGGATTTTGCCTTTTTTCAATTGTCTGCACCCACGTCGCATCCCTTCATCATAATCAGTCCATGTACTTCTATCCAACTGTTTTGAGGTTCTTAAATAACTATTTTATCTTAAAATGGTAATTTTAATAAATCTAGAGACCTAATTCTTGGAAAGTGCAAAAAAAAAAATACTAGATGAAAATATATCAACGGAAACCTTATTGAGCCATAGATGCCCCCCTATCAAATACACGCACACATAATTATATGACATACATACAAACACACCCACACACACACGTATTGTAATATCTTTATCTTTGTTACTGTCATAACCATGTATACTAACCATAACCTGGTTTTATTTATGGGAACCTATAATCTACAAGCTGAGCTTTTTAATAGGTTCCTCACATTTCACTCTGTATAACCTTCTATTCATTACAATTAATATCGACGTCTTTTCAAAGAATTAATTATATAATGTGACACTTTTACTATATTTCATATTATGTTCTAATTTTGTCAATTATGTAAATTCTTTTTATTTGTGAAATGTGAAATAAACTTGAAACTTGAAACATGAAACTTGAAAACTTGAAACTTGAACCTGTTCCACTGCTTCTAAATTTTTAAAGGGGTTAGGTTGGAAGAAAAACTTTTGTTGGTTTATCTTTGTCATACTAAGGCCAGAAATGTGTACAATCCCTTCTTCAAGTGCAGCTTTTCACGCTCAAATGTTCTTAATACTAATGGTATATCTTTGCCTTTTGATGATCATAAAGAATAAAAACCATCCAGTTCTTGATTCATCCCTTTCATCATTTCATTCCACTTATAACGACATTATTTTTTTCTCGAATTGATAGAGTTCAATTCTTTGACTTTTGTAAAGAGATAAGCCGTGAAGCCCTTTTCACTTCGTGAATTCTACTTTGTCACAAACTGAATAACAGCGAGGTTATAATTCATGGAGTGTACACACGCACAATGGTACGCCCTCCCAGTGTTTGAAGCGGTACCAACAACAGACGCCACATAATCAAAAGGGGAACTCCAAAATAATTTAACTCTAAGAATACCAGGCAGAATGATGTATAGGATTTACTTGCAGCGTCTGAACAACAGTGTACCGTATGGATTATCATCACACACACTTTGCATGAGATCACATCCAATCATGCAAAAAAAACTCAACTGATCTACAATTGAATTGAAAGGTGTTTTGCACTTTTCCAAACAATGTACATATTTTCCTTTCATGATGGGATCATAGATACTAAAGTACGAAAACTCTTTACTGACACACATGTAAGCGGGAAATAATCAAGTCCACACGGCTGTAACTGCTATCATTGGTATTTGACAAAGGGAAAAGACCTGATCATTTTGAATAGGTCGAAATTCAAAATCCCTTGCAAACTTCCCTCTTTACACAGAACTTAGCAGTGAGCACAAGTCTTTCCCGATTTAATGTATGTTACCGATCGTGTCTTCCTAAAGTCGTAGAAAATATACGATGGCATCTGAAATTGAAGATTTTTACCAATTAGGCCATTTCATGACCCATGTGTAAACAAGAAATGCGTTTATGAGTATGTATTTAGCTGGGAATTCCCATAAAAAAGGGTTCCATTTTTTCCTTTCCGTCCGGGCCGGGAAAGGGGGGGGGGGGGGACAGTGTATTTATATGTTATACAATTCTGTCTCTTTCCTTGCTTTCTCCATTCGATGTTTAACTATGCATCGTGGTAAATATTAATACATATTGACAAATTCCTTTGTAGCTCAATACTACGAAGTAGGTTAATGGTCTCAGAAAAGCCTTCCACGAGATCTCGGCTGTAACTGAGAATAAATGTCTTTCCCAATGGCACATCTATATATCCCTCTTGAGGATCAGGACCAGGATCAGAACAGAATCAGAATCACTACACCACGTTGATTTTTTTTCAACCGTGACTTCCAAAAAGGAGACTTCGTAAAAATGTATTTTGCTAAGACATACCACTCTCCATTGATTGCATAATGCAACGAATACATTTACCATCATCATCATCTTCACCTCTATTACCGTGATAACTATAATTAAAATACTGGACGCATCATCATCGTCGTCGTCTTCGTTGATATCACAATTATGATTATTTTTGTCCTCAACTTCACCGCATTATCATGCCATGCTTATAGTGCCAGGCGCGGATCCAGGGGGAGCGGGCCTTGCCCCCCCCCCCCCCGCAAAAGAGAGAGAGAGAGAGAGAGAGAGAAAGAGAAGGAAACGAAGGAAAAGGTAAAGAGGAGAGAAAGGGAAAGACCTTACGCCAATTAGTGTCCTGCCAGTGTAAAAAATAAGGTAATCAAAATATGTTCATCTGACCGTAATCAAATGCCTAAAACCCTCCGCCCCCTCGAACCCACCTAGGGCCCTAAGGCGGACCCCTGGATGCTAATCTGACGGTAATTTAATGCCTACAACCCCTGAGCTTCTGGGGGCTCCGCGCGCTGGACCTTACGCCAATTAATGTCCTGCCAGTGTCACAAATAAGGTATCAAAATATCTTCATCTGACCGTAATTTAATGCATTAAACCCCTGAGCTTCCGGGGGCGAACAAGGTATCAAAATATGCTCATCTGACCGCAGGCGTATAGCCAGGGGTGGGGGGCGAAAGAAGAGGACGTGGAAGAAAAAGGTGCAGACAAAAAACAATTTTGAAACTCAGACAAGGATTTAGAGTCGAGAACGGTACAACGAATAGTCTTCTTTCTCGACTAATTTAATTAAACGTTAAAGTTTCCTCGCCTCGTGCAGGAGGAGGGGGCGGGACTGAACTAAGACAAGGATTAAGAGTCGAGAACGATACAACGAATTGTCTTCTTTCTCTATTAATTTAATGAAACGTCAGAAGCTTCCGCGCTTCGCGTAGGAGGGAGGGGAAACCTCGCCACTCCCTGCACCCCTCCCTAGGGAGCGCCCTACGCGCGCTTTGTAAAGTGAATCACACGCTTCGCGTGATCACTACCGCCCTTCCTAAAATTAAATCCTAGCTACGCGCTTGGCTGACCGTAATTAAACGCCTAAAACCCCTGAGCTTCCGGGGGCTCCGTCCCCTGGACCCCACGCCAATTAGTGACCTGCCAGTGTCACAAAGAAGCTTCCGCGCTTCGCGTAGGAGGGAGGGGGAAACTCGCCACTCCCTGCACCCCCTCCCTATAGGGAGCGCACTACGCGCGCTTTGTAAGTGAATCGCACGCTTCGCGTAATCACTACCGCCCTTCCTAAAATTAAATCCTAGCTACGCGCTTGTCTGACCGTAATTAAACGCCTAAAACCCCGGAGCTTCCGGGGGCTCCGTCCCCTGGACCCACGCCAATTAATGACCTGCCAGTGTCACAAAGAAGGTATCAACATATGCTCATCTGACCGTAATTAAATGCCTGAAACCCCTGAGCTTGGTCTAAAGCGGGCCCCTGAATGCTTATCTGACCGTTATAAAATGACTCAAATCCCTGAGTTTCACGGGGCTCAGCCCGCCCTAAAAAATCCTGGATCCGCGCCTGCCTAGTGCCATAAACAGAGTTAATACTTGCTTTGTTCGTGAATAATTTAACTATTATAGGATAGGAATTGGCATCCACCACGCATAGTTAGCATTTTAATTATTTTGTAGTAAGATACGTCGGTAGAGCGCTAATTCAAGCTTCTTTATTACGATTTGTGTCATAACACATGTAAAACGTGGACTGCTTTTCCTTCTTTGGTCAATAAGGCTATTTCCCTCCTTGAAAATGTTTCTACGTAGTATCATGTGAATGGTTGTCTCCTTGATACGACGAACAGAACAAACGTTGCTACCCTTTATTTGCACTCGCTCGATATCTATTTAAATATTAATGATTGCCAAAATATAAAGAGGAGGAAAGAGAGCAGCCTAGCAGTGGAATAGGAATGACAGATATTTTAATTACGATTTGGTTCACTGCATAGGACTTTGGAACTTGTTGAAAACGACAAAAATAACAACTGCTCAGTGCGCACTAGGAGAAAAGGAATCAGTGTGTTATATGCTTATGCTCCTTTTAACGTGCATAATGCAACTTGTTTATCTGCTAGAAGAGATTTAGAATCGTAATCGTAACATTTGGAGTCGAGCGTAATGAGAGAAGTAGACTATTACATTAGGATGTCAGATAAACCGGTGCTTCTTCAAGTATGGTGGTATACGGACAGCTGGACGAACGGCTTCATGAAGCTGCATTGAGGAGTAAAATAAAACACGTCAAAGAATTGATTAAACAGGGTGCTAACATAAATCAGACAGACCAAGATGGAAACACAAGTCTACATATTGCGGTGAAAAAAGACCATATAACCGTCGCTGAGTATCTCATAAAGAAAGGTGCTGATTTAAAAAAGACAAATCCAGATGGACAAACACCCTTACATCTTGCTGCATCACTCGGATGTCTTAAATCAACAAAATACCTCATCAGTCAAAAGGCTGAGGTGAATAAGCAAAGTAACAAAGGTTTCACTGCATTACATGGTGCTTCTCAGAATGGTCATCTTGATGTTACCAAATATCTCATCACTCAGGGAGGCGATGTGAATAACGGAGTAAATGACGGCAGAACTGCATTACACCTTGCTTCTCAGAATGGTCATCTTGATGTTACCAAATATCTCATCAGTCAAGGGGCCGATATTAAAAGGGAAGGTAAGAATGGTTTCACTGCATTACACAGTGCTTCTCGGAATGGTCATCTTGATGTTACCAAATATCTCATCAGTCAAGGGGCCAATGTTAAAAGGGAAAGTAAGGAAGGATTCACTGCATTACACGGTGCTTCTCAGAATGGTCATCTTGATGTTACCAAATATCTCATCAGTCAAGGGGCCGATGTTAAAAGGGAAAGTAAGATCGGTTTTACTGCATTACATGGTGCTTCTCAGAATGGTCATCTTGATGTCACCAAATATCTCATCAGTCAAGGAGCTGATGTTAAGAAGGAAACTGAGAATTGTTCCACTGCATTACACCATGCTTCTCAGAATGGTCATCTTGATGTCACCAAATATCTCATCAGTCAAGGAGCTGATATGAATAACGGACTAAATGACGATACAACTGCATTACACCTTGCTGCCTTAAATGGTCATCTTGATGTCACCAAATATCTCATCAGTCAAGGAGCTGATGTTAAGAAGGAAACTGAGAATTGTTCCACTGCATTACACGTTGCTTCTTTGAATGGTCATCTTGATGTCACCAAATATCTCATCAGTCAAGGAGCTGATGTTAAGAAGGAAACTGAGAATTGTTCCACTGCATTACACCATGCTTCTTTGAATGGTCATCTTGATGTCACCAAATATCTCATCAATCAAGGAGCTGATATGAATAACGGACTAAATGACGAAAGAACCGCATTACATCTTGCTGCTCAGGAGGGTCACCTTGATGTCACCAAATATCTCGTCAGTCAAGGGGCCGATATTAAAAGGGAAGGTAAGAATGGTTTCACTGCATTACACAGTGCTTCTCGGAATGGTCATCTTGATGTTACCAAATATCTCATCAGTCAAGGGGCCGATGTTAAAAGGGAAAGTAAGGAAGGATTCACTGCATTACACGGTGCTTCTCAGAATGGTCATCTTGATGTTACCAAATATCTCATCAGTCAAGGAGCAGATGTGAAAAAGAAAAGTCAGAATGGTTTCACTGCATTACACGAAGCTGCCTTCGAAGGTCATCTTGGTGTAACCAAATATCTCATCAGTCAAGGGGCCGATGTTAAAAGGGAAAGTAAGATCGGTTTTACTGCATTACATGGTGCTTCTCAGAATGGTCATCTTGATGTCACCAAATATCTCATCAGTCAAGGAGCTGATGTTAAGAAGGAAACTGAGAATTGTTCCACTGCATTACACCATGCTTCTCAGAATGGTCATCTTGATGTCACCAAATATCTCATCAGTCAAGGAGCTGATATGAATAACGGACTAAATGACGATACAACTGCATTACACCTTGCTGCCTTAAATGGTCATCTTGATGTCACCAAATATCTCATCAGTCAAGGAGCTGATGTTAAGAAGGAAACTGAGAATTGTTCCACTGCATTACACGTTGCTTCTTTGAATGGTCATCTTGATGTCACCAAATATCTCATCAGTCAAGGAGCTGATGTTAAGAAGGAAACTGAGAATTGTTCCACTGCATTACACCATGCTTCTTTGAATGGTCATCTTGATGTCACCAAATATCTCATCAATCAAGGAGCTGATATGAATAACGGACTAAATGACGAAAGAACCGCATTACATCTTGCTGCTCAGGAGGGTCACCTTGATGTCACCAAATATCTCATCAGTCAAGGAGCTGAGGTGAATAAGGAAGATAATGACGGCGAAACTGCATTACACCTTTCTGCTCAGGAGGGTCACCTTGATGTCACCAAACATCTCATCAGTCAAGGAGCTGATGTTAAAAAGGAAAGTAAGAAAGGTTTTACTGCATTGCACGATGCTTCTCAGAAGGGTCATCTTGATGTCACCAAATATCTCATCAGTGAAGGAGCTGATGTGAATAAGGGAGATAATGACGGTGAGACTGCATTACACGTTGCTGCTCAGCACGGTCACCTTGATGTTACCAACTATCTCATCTGCCAAGGAGCTGAGGTGAATAAGGAAGATAAAGATGGCAGGACATCTTTACACTATGCTGTTCAGAATGGTCACCCCAAAGTCGTTAAAGTCCTTCTGACAGGAGGAGCACGCTCTGACACAGAAGACATTCAAGGACACACACCTGTACAATTGTCTTTATCCCTCGGGTATCAAAGCATCGCTGATCTATTCATCGACCATTCAAATTCCAAGGTAAAAACATTAATAAAAACTTCATGTCGAATTCATCTACCTTGATGTATTCAATACCTGCATGAATATAACAATTACTGAAAGTCTATTAAGTGAATATTAGGCATATAATAATTTTTCCGACTTGAGCAGCTCGATATTGTATCACCAATAATAAACGTACGTAATTATACACTGTATCACCAGTAAGACTTCAAAGCTGTTTTTTCATAGACCTTATAGACTAGGTTTAATGTTTGATTAAAACTTATTCGAATCATTGGATTTAATTGATCACATGACAGTACTTGTGTCCACATAGATTTGGCTTTTCTAGCATTTAACAACAAATCCCAAGCTGTCATGCTGCGTTTTTTCTTAAATCCAGCTCGCCCAGTATGCTTTAACTGATATCCATCTTGCCATACAACACGGCCGCACCTCCATCATTGAGAAGTTAGTTTCAGAGGGAGCTGATCTCAATGTCCAGTCAACTGACGGCCAGACGTGTCTCCATGAAGCCATTAAGCTCTGCTACAAGAGCGTGAACATTGTGCAAAAGACTGCCACACTAAGAAAGGTGAGCCATACCCCAGTAATATCAACGAGACCTACACCAGACCGAAGAGAGTCTGAACAATAAATTACATTACGGCCAAATACTGGTCAGTTTTGGAGTGTACATGGAGTCGTTATGGTGGTGTCTATGACATATACTGCTCCTCTATGTCGTTAGTGAATACTAGAAGTTCGTGTGTGGGCGTGTGTTTGTGTGTGTGGGGGAAGTTTACAACGAAAATAGGGATTTCCACTACTGTGATGCCAACTGTATTAATAATAACAAGTATAATTTTGTTTGTATGTTCAGATATCTGATGAGTATTACAAGGGCGAACTATCTCCTGAGAAGGCCTTGGTATTTTATCTCCTAGAGAATGGAGCCAAGTTAGATGTGAAGGATGAGAGAGGCAATCTACCAATCCAATATGCCAAGGACGAAGTGATCAAACAGATGATTTTGTTTAGGTGATTAATTAAGGTCTAACAGAATAATTTTCCCCATCAGCCATGTCACTTGTACGCCAAGAAATTTATCAAAACGCTCTCTTATTTCAAATTAGAATGTCAAAAAAGTTTTATTGTAAATCTTAACTGTTGATCATATAGAAATATATGTTGTTCGGACAATAACATTTTACATTATGTGAAAACTGATGCAATTCATATTTTGGGGCTATTAGTCAGGCCTACTAGGTCGACTTCTCAATTTTTGTTTTCCCTCTACTCTTCTTCTGAAATGGACAGTACACATTTTCTACCAAATTTGTTTAGACAAATATTATCTATTTGTGGTTCTTATTTGTTTAAATTTTGTGTGTATTCTATTTTACGGCATTACCAGGAGCAAAGATATATATGTTCTTCTTTGTATGTGTAATGGTAAGATTAGAGCCTCGTTTTTTTATAATGGGTCTCGATAAGCGTCTGACATTCTACAGTTGTTCGATTTTTGTTAATGTAAACAAAAACATGTTTTTCACAGCCCATAGATTTTTTCCTTTTTTACGTATTATTAATTTCAGGTTACCTTCTTTAGAGGAGATCCAGTCTTGTCGAGGTAAGACCACCAACAAACACCAACAGTTTTTCCTATAGCTATATAAGTGATTCTGATTTTTATTTGTCAATCATTAAGCCACGGGTCAATGTCTAGCGATGATTAAACATGACATTTTAGGTTTGCCATCACGAAGAACAAGGGATTTGATAATTCTTTGTCCGGGTATTTTACTTGATCGCACACAAAACGTACCCACTTATCCCTTACAAACACTTTATTCGTATTCATGTATGTATAACCACCTCTTAGGCCAACATCAATGGACCAAAAACGAGAGATAAACGGGGAATGTGCCCACAATGATTTGTCATAGGCCCTGATTAAAATATTAGAAACCAGTAGTGAATATCAGAGTTTGGGTTATGATTATTAACATAACCTTTGGAAATGGTTTTAAAGTCTACTTTTTGGTAGACAAGATTGATATACAACAATTATCCCGATGTGCATATAAATTTACTTTGATGTTTATATAATTATGTTATTATTATCGTGTAATTTCCTTATGTTTGAAATATCAACAGATGAACCATTAACACCTGCCATTGTCTCTGTTGAAGTCGAAAGAAATATAAGTACGGAAATCGAACTAGAAGACCATGGCGTATCAATGTTCATTCCTCCGGAGGCTGTTCATCAGAATGACCCGTGCAAGATCACCCTGACCCTCTTAAGAGGCCCTCCCAGTGTTGACATCCAAGATGATGAATCAATGGCCTGCTACGGGATCAGATGTGATCCTCCAAACATGATCTTCCACCAACCTGTTAAGATAAGGATACCACACTCTACCTTGGCCATCAACCCTGATCGAGTGACACCAGACATCGTTTCCCATGTATGGGATTCAGTAAACGGTAAGTACATCTGGAAAGATGCTGAAACTGACTCGTTTTTTAATGCTGTAGTAGACGAAATTTGATGCCCTGAGATCTCTTTTCAGCAAACCGGGCAAAAAACTTTCGGGACAACACTGAGGAGTTGCGATATGTCAACAAGTAATCTGCTTTCCTAGCAGTCGGGTAAAATCAAAAATCAAAATAAAATCAAAAACAAAATAACTTCTCAGTAACTATGCCCCGTTATGTTCTACGTCTCCATTGCAGGTCAAAAAAGACAATGCTTGACTGAAATTTGAATCTTAAATCCTGATTTTTGTTATTGTGGACTTAGATTGCTTTTCTAAATAATCTCAAGTTAGTAGGTCCAGTTCTAGGTATCGTCGTCATCACAGCGCCATAACATCACGAGGAACAATTATAACTCTCATTATGCTGTTGATTTTTTTACATAAAGAGAAACGAGTGAAAGGAGATAGTTAGCGCTTGTTAAGATTGCTTATTAAACTTAAAACCATTAGAAGTAATTATTCTCCACAAGGACACCATCACTGATATAAATATTTGGTGTCACCATATTCAGGTGCAACAGTTTAAAGGACAAATTGTCTCCATTGCGGAAATATACATTTTAAAATAAAGGCATTTTGTTTCGTTACCCACTGGCAACAGCTCTACCAAGAACATCGAGAATGAGATCATCCAGCTCACCGGACGAACTACCATACTGCAGAATGTACAAGGGACATCTTGAGCTGTACATTGATCACGGTGCTGACTGGTGGGTTCTTATTCCTCTTGAACAGCAGGTGATCCGACATCAACTTATGTGCACTCCATACATCCCAGAAACCGTAGAAAGAGGCAACGAGATTGAAGTTCATCTTCATGTGCATGCCGATGTTCCTGGCATGGATGCGGTTAGTACTGCATGTTAACATGTTCTATTAGTGAATTGTTAATTTACAGTTATGTCAACTACTTCAAATTTCTTGAAGATGTGAAGGTTGTTGTATAAATCCAACTTTCTGGGGTTACTAGTTGCAAGGCCCCGCAGCTTGCTAACATCATACTTCATGGGATTTTCTAGAAGTGTGATTAAAATTGCTGTACGCCATTAAAAATGATTAAAATTAACTCCGAGTATGGCCTGTATGCCAAAGCCTATACAGTGTTGGTAACAAGCTGAATTTTCTCGGATAGTACCAAAATAAAGTACAGAATGACATTCTAATTTTCTTAAAAATCAAATATCCGCGGTCTATCTTTACTCCCAATTTTATGAAATCGATGTTTATGAATTCCATGACAAACTATATTGAATGAAATCATGATAATGATTGAGAAGATAGTGTTGTTTAGTGAACACCGGGTACACGCCAATGCTGTCGAGACAAATTTCCATGAAAATCCGAGAAACTTTCTGCTCCGTTAGGCCCATGTTTTTACTAATTTCATTATCCTCCTTGCTTTGAAAATAGGAAGTTTTATGTGATGAGAAGCATCGGTCGTACCGCAAGGCCCATCGTTCGGTCCCATTTAGCATCATATCTCATTCAGGCGACGTTACAGTGGAACGTGATTGTGAGGGGAAGATCGCAGAAACTAAGGTACGATAATCTGTTTTGTCCTTGAAGAGGATTTCCACTCTAATATGAGGTTGGATTAAATGGAAGCAGAAAATGAAAAGAATAGGTCATTGAAAGTTGAGCAAAATCCGATTGAAATGAGGAAAGTTATGAATATTTGAATTTACGATCAATCGTACCCCAAATGGCAACTATGTGACGTATCTTGCGATTTAAGAACTCTCTATTTTACTTACATACATTTTCTTGACATGTTCTTGCTGTAATTTGATAATTGTAAATCTTTACTGAAAAACTGAAACCCGGAAATCCAGAACTTATTCCAAACAGGACACGTATTATAATTCCCCCCTGATACAACATAATTGAAAAATGCCGTACACAATATTATTGCCAAATGCGGCCAGCGCGCAAAGCCGCACTAGGACCCCTCTAGTTAGTAAAAGCCGTTTTCTTTGGTCTAAAGGATAAAGACTATGAACAAAAGAAATGACACCAAATTGCAAACTTGGATACAGAACCCCTTTTTTCTTGTTAATTCGGGGTTTCTTTGCAGAAAAAAAAGAAGATTTTTTTTCTTCTAATACTCTAACTTTCTCGTCCTTTAGCAGCTCTCTCTAAAGGAAATTCACAACCGAATGCGACATAATGTAGTCTTAAAAGTGCCCCCGAATGAGGAAGACACTACATTCAACGTAATAACCATCACACTTACACAGTCTGGGAAACTAGGGATGTCTCGAGCAATGTCATTCGTCATTAGATACGAAGGTTTGTCTAACAATTTTTAATCCGTCCCAGCATTTCAAAAAAGAGGGATGGAGTATTATTATATTTTCCTTTTTTTTACGAGCTTTGATTATACGTTTTACATGATAATAATGAACGTTATTTTTGTCCCTGTTATTTTCCTTAACATTATTAGCTCTGGCTGTTACTTTCATACTTACTCGGGAAAATGAACGTAATTATCAGTTTTGTATAAAGTATAAAGATATACATGCGTAGGCTCACTATGAAATTCTTAACTTATTAGCAATTAATTGGTAGACATTACATATTCACTGATATCTATATATAATTTTCAATCATTGGAATCGTTTTTCCCTGGACATTTACTTGGGACTATAACTGTCTTTTTTTATTATAATGATTTTTGTTGTTGTAATGTCTTTAATGCTTTTACGTTTTCTTTTAAAACTGTTTATCATCGTATACATGATTGCAGATGAAATCAAGATTCCTGAATTTACTCCAGCTATCCGGTAAGTATGTCGTTATCAATCTATTCACATGTTTTAAAAATAAATTGATGTTCCATTAAGGTGAATTAAGATTCTTTTTCTTTTCTAAGTTCAACTACAATTTTTAAAAGATATTTAGTGAGGCACAGCGTAATGGCTGAAATACAACGTATTCATATTCTTGCATTGTTTTTTTTCTTCTCCTTTTTACGAAATTAAAATGGAATTTGAAAGATTTTTAACATCTCATGAGGCCTAACCATGCAGGAAATGCATAGATTTCAAGATGAAGAAACAGTTACAGGTATCTGTCTTACAGAGAAATCGAAGGAACTTCTCGAAATGACCTCCCTGATGTAGATGTCCAGAAAATCGCCGACGAGCTTTCGATAGACGACTTTTATGACCTGGGAGTTGCACTTGGATTCCAAATACAACAACTGGATGCATTAGAGTATAAGAGGCTCAACGACAGACAAGGGGCCATCTTTGAAATGTTGATAACATGGAAACAGAGACAACTACCACATCAAAATGTGAAGGAAGTGCTTCTTTCACTCCTGAAGTCTGAAGAAACAGAGGCAGAGAATACGAAAATAACAGGTTTTACTGTTCATTTGAATTTATCAGCAGATTCTTAACACTTTTAAGCATGGCAAACATAATCCCTGGTGACTCAAAACATTTAGTACCTTTTGATTTAGTTATACGTACCTCTATTGTTGCTATGGGGGGGAAACAGTTTGACGCCAATGATGACCATTGCCCTCTTTAGTTTGGTGCACAATTTTTCTGGAAACGAGTTCCACAAAGAAGGAGCAATGGATGAAAAGGCGCGATCTCTATTTCACTTAAGATGAGCCCTTTTTTTTTTTAATGAACTGCAACGTATTATAAAAGCAGAAGAGCAAAAAAGAAATCGACTTGATGCAACAAAAAGTAAACAAAATAATGATTATAATGGTAATATTTAATAATGATAACAACACAAAATAAAAACAACCTTAACAATGAAGAAATGATATTGACATATTTATAATGATGATAATCATAATGATAAACATAACAGTAATATTGATGATAGTAATAGTAATAGTAAAGACCATAGAGTGCGGAAATTTCATATTTCTAAAATACATTAACCAATTATGGAAAAAGTACATTATGAAAAAAACATATTCAATATTATGTTTTCAAATATCGGGAGGTCGTGGGTTCGAACCGCGGCCGCGTCATACCAAAAGACGTTAAAAGACGGGAGTTGCTGCTACCTTGTTTAGCGTTCAACAATAAGGGATAGAGCAATGTCGATCTGGCGCTGCTCAGTGGCTGTCGGGCTCACAATCAATCTGGCAAAAATAAAATAAATTTTCGGTTTAACTTAATAAAATTTGGAGTGGACTTTAAAAGATTATTATTATTATTATCTATTTGTACAGTTTTTCAATGAATCATTTGTGGTTACGCAGAAAAATCGAATCTAACTATATTTAATTTTTGTTTTTCATGTGCAACAATGACGTCCTTTGTATTTGGTCACCGTCGGTACTTCAGATATTACTCCAACCGGGTAAGAATATTTTTTGGCCACTAACCCTTACCGTAAATTGTCTAAACCAAAAAAAACCAGAGCAAATGTCGCAGCGCCAAAAGTAAGAATATCAAGAAGGAACTAGATTATCAAAGAGGAAGTCCACCCTGATAATTAGCTGGCATTAATAAAATCCGAAACATTAGCGAAACAAATTAGTAAGAGCTTGAGCTTGAAATAGGAAACAAATATATATCTTAAGTTCTCACCATTAGTTATATAAATATACTATTAGTGAAATAAATATAGTGAAGTATAAAGGTTAAAGGTTGACACAAAAGAACGCAAAATAAAGGTATACTTTCGGACCGCGTGTCAAGCGGATTACGTGTCTCATTGATTTAATTTTGAATAATGCATGGCTTAATTTGTTTATACATGTAAAATTATTGCTGGTCGAAGCAAGCGATCTATCCTATTGCATGACAAAAATCCGATTGACTGGATTACAGCTTCTTTGGAAAAGCAGTTCACTAACCAAAAGTCAAATAAACTTTGATTCTAGTATAATAAACATCCTTCCTTCTCAATATATTTAGTGACATTTCTGACCAATACTTGCTTAAATTGGCTCGACATATCAAGTCGACGGACTTCATGGAGATTGGCAAGAAGCTTGGATTCAGTCGGAATAAGCTTGAGAACTTCAAACACAAGACATTGCAGAATCGCAAAGACGCTAACATCCAAATGCTCTGCACGTGGAAGGCATCTCAGAGATCGGGTGCTAAAGCGACTGAGACGTTGAAGTGCATTTTGGAATCTGTCTCCTTGGCATCGGCTGAGAATACAGGCAACTGTTCTTCATTCATGAGTACACCAATCCCTATTTATTATATTCTTTTCTGTTGTAGAATAAAAGGACATTAACATTAACTCAAATACTTCATGTTTACTACATTTTAGCACTTGGTCCGTTTAACAGTTATGTAGAGCTTTTATTTCTTGACTGTTATGTGCCATTAGTGTCTCGAAATAAGTTTACTGGAAGTTATTCTTAATTCTATCCTTAACCCTAACTTCTAGCAATGCACAACACTGAAATACAAGTTGAACGGGGTGCCATTATGCCGTGAAACCATATTTATTATCCAGTTAGTTAATCTGAATATAAAACTCCATGGCCCGTAAGTCCACGTCCCTATGTTAGCAGAAAGGTTGAAGTCTTCTGTTAAGCCTACTGTTACAATAACCTGGGTTTAAAGTGAGTAAACGATTTAAAACAAAAAACAGTGTAGTTATCCTTTTTCTACTTCATTTTTTCCAGAGTATAATTTAGTAAACATTTTTTTCACGCTAAAATGGACATTGACTAATTGTTAGCCAATTGATAGGCCAAGCCAATTTTCTTTAACATCATTTAGAAGAAGATCTTTTCCAGATGGAAGGGGGAGGGGGTATCAAAGAATAGTTGATATTGTGTGTGTATGGGGGGGGGGGGAGGTGGCACCTGCCCATGCCCAAATTTTCTGAAACATCACAGAGTATAGAGAGGCTTAGTGACCGTACTCATCACTCCTAATCCCTTAAACTGTCTGGACTTTCTACATTACTTTGTTCATGGTGATGCACTAACTTGGCTTGTTCACGGGCAAGATTATGACAAGCGACTTAAAAGTTATCGTTAAAACTCGATTTAAACACACCAAATACGTAATACATTAATACATGTATAACATTCAGTTCATGTGGGAAAAAAACGTTGTTTTTGTGGAAATCAAATAAATAACTTTAGGTTGCTATAATTTTACAATGAAAATGGATATAAGCCTCTCCTTTGTATAGGATAATTGTCCTTGTATATGGCCAACTTCCTAGAAAATGTCGAAAAAAGGCACCTTTCAATATTTCGAAGAAAAAAAAAATCACAAAAACATGATTTGTACTTCAATTTGCAATGTTAATTAATCCCAATTCCTCTGACATTGGTATCAAAATGTAGATAATTCAATTTCCTTTTTAAATGACACCAAACTCATCATGATGTTTCAAGGTTTTCTTAAAACATTATTAACCAAAAATGTTTGTGTCAAGAGGACCGCTTTTTTGGACGCCCTCTCCGATTTAGGGATGTTCGTTACAAATTTGTTTTAAAATCTGAAATATTGTGTATTATGATCAAATCTTTTCGAATCTTTCGCTTATAAGTAAAAGAACAACCATTGGACAGGCCCCATGAGTAATTAAATGAAACACGGAATAAAAAATTAAAGGGCAATACCATTCTAAGGTTACGATAGACTATTACTATGTACTTTATTACTTGTAGACAAAGAAGAAGACAAAGAAGACGAAGAACTGGAAGGAAATTCTACTTCACCGCCTGAACAAGAAACAGAGCAGAGCGAGTCTGTAGAGCCTGAAGATATGTCGATCATCAGAAATTCAGTTTCGGGTATGTCACATTAGGTCTAAGGATGGCCTTTCACAGAATAATCGCTGCCATAACGTATGTAAAGATGCTACTGAATACGATAACTAAATTTTATCTATCTTTATATAGAGAAAGATTTTAAACTTGTACAATTGAGGCAACTCAAGGAAAACAGAAAAAATGTCCACTGTAGACAGGTGGACTTTCTAGACAGGTTCTACAACGCACATTTCTCTTTCGAGGGAGAGACAATATGTATAGACACTATACATGTGGCCTTTATAGGGGTGGTCATTAAGACAGGTTTGACTGTACATGTATATATATATATATAATTATATAACATATTCTATTTCATAAATCATAGATGGAGATGAAACCAGTAAAGACTTCGACCTATGTGGAGGTTCACCTAGTACGGGCGAGCAGTGTAGCGTTGCTCTTCCGGTGAAGAGTCTGTCTTTGGCATGGGAACTGGGGAAAGCCCTTCGTCTGGATGATGACGTCATTGTTGTTTTCGTTGCACCTTCTGATTCTGCAGCAATGAACAGACTAGCATGGCAACTCCTCAACAAGAGGTGCAAATGTTTAGGAAGCCAAGAGAAGAAAGTAGTGATGACAAAGCTTCTTCAAGATTACCACATCCAGGATTGCAATTCAGGTTTGATACATTTATGGCAATTTTTAAGCCTTTTCCCAATCACGTTAACTATCAGTATAAATCACTTTGGATGGTATGTGTGTTTTTACAGTGCTTCGGTAGTATTAAGAGGTGAACAGGATGGTGAAAAGCTGTAATTACTGTAAATGTTAGAATCATAAGAATTCTTAGTCCAATTTAAGAGGAGGAATACGAAACGACATGGACAATCATGACAATAAAAGACTAAATTACAATTTTTTTCTCCCCAGGCCGTGATGAAATCTCCTCAAAGATTTGCACAACTCCAGATCTACTCCACCTCTCCCGGCGCCTCGACCTAGTAGGTTCTGAAATCCTGCAGGCCATGATTGCATCTGTGTTCATTCCACCAACTTCAATACGACGCATCGTTCTACAAATGCTTCAAGAATGGGTACGACACGGAGGAACAAGAAAGAGGCTTCTTGAAATTACAAAAGCTTTTCATTTTAATGAAGCAGCAGACAAAATAGCAACAGGTAACATTGAACTTAAAACAATTTCGTTCAAAGTCTTCCTTTTGGGGATTATTGAATGGATTTATTTCCACATTTCCATAAAAATAACAAAACATTATACAGAGTAATTATTCAGCGCGTTAATGACATAATTCAAATTTGGAACAAAAAATCAACATAAACAAAAACAGAAATACAAAATAACATAATACTACACGCAAATTAATGTCAATGTGGGAGGTTATAACAAGAACATATAAAGAACACCCTATGAATAAAATATTTGGCATGTCCTGTCAAAGTTCGACCACCTTCTCATCAAGAATTTCTGTACTCTTACTGCAAGTGTTTTTTAACCTTTTTCAATGACTTATTAAACTTGTATGTACATGTAATTCTGGTAACGGTTACCCGTGTATTATCTGTACATGTCTTTTATCTGTTAATTGTGTCTCTGAATCATCCATTGGTAGCAATGGAACACCACCAAGGTTTCCTGGACCCCTTCTCTCATGGCATCATTGATCACGACGGTGGAGAGCTGAATCTAGATGAACTGAATATCAGAGTATCAATCCCTGCAGGAGCAATCCCTAAAGGGATGACATCTGTGGTCACTCTTAGTGTACCTGGTCGTCGTTCATCTAAGATTCCCCTTAAGGATGGAGACGTTCTCGTTACTCCAGTCATTGAATGCTCTTTCACTCAAGAACTTCTCAAACCTGCGACTGTAGTTCTTCCGCACTGCATCCATCCGGAAAAACATCAATATGACTTACGTGTTAGCCTATACACCAAGATAGGACCAGGTAGGCCTTTTATTCTTCTTCTCTGTTCTCTTTTGTAAAAGGTCTCGTTTGTTTTCTAAATATGCAGAAGAAAAGGCGTACTTTTTAATTTCCAAACAATTCCAAATGATCCGCCCTTGTTTATGAACAACAGTACGAGGTGAAATTATATAGTTTTAGTAAATAAATCTTCTAAACGTTTCTAAAATGATGGTGCATGATATGTCATAACATATTCACATTAATTTATGTTTGGGGCTGGCGTGTGTGCTATTTTACATGAATATTTTCCGTTTGGCTTGTGTAAAATTGACATAGCTTTTTTTTCCTTTTCACTCTTCTTGCATTTGTCAAGATACATTTGGTTACAGGAGCTTACTTCCAAATACATCAAGAGACTTCCATATCTCGGAGGGCATGGTTGGTTTCTCTACGCGTCATCTTCAACTCTGGGGATTGTCATCAAGCAACGTTAATGTAGTACAATTCACCTGTGAAGTATTTCAGCCTCTGTTCATGCTTCCTTCGCAGAAACTTAAACTGCGTATTTGCATAGCTCATCCCTGCAATAGATATCCTGATGTATGTATATAATTAACGGCTTCTTATATCATGTATACAGCACCCGTTACGATGTCATGCTAATATAGAATATACATTATCACTCGGGCTATAGCCCCCCCCCCCCCCCCCCCACTCAGTGTTATTTACGGTACGCATATGCTTGTTCCCTCTTTTTGAAAGCACCCCCTATCTGAGGACTGCCAACATTTCCGAATCCCCCTTTCGCGGGCTTTTCGCGGGCTTTTCGCGGGCTTTTCGCGGGCTTTTCCTGCCTTGGAGACCCCCCTAAATCATGAAAAATGCTTAATGTACCCCCCTAAATTCGGAATAATTTCTCAGGAGTCCAAAGAGATGAGAGAAAAAGAGAAAAACACCCCCTTTTTAAAGAAATCTCCGGGTGAAAAGTCAATACACCCCTTTTTTTTTACAATTCTCGGGCCGGACTTTGTCGCACGAAAAGTACCCCTTTACCGGACATTTTGGTAACACGTTTGGGGTCCGTCCGTTCTCGGAGAGGGGGGCCGGGGGCTATAGGCGAGCCGCGAGATTTCTCCTGCAGTGTACAATAAATCCCAACAATGAGCTAAAATTCTTTAAAAAAAAAAAAAAAAAAAAAACGTCCAAAAGTGGTGTTAAGACAAAACTACGAGAAAAACGACATGGAATAATGCTACTTGTATGACGTTGCCATTATTCTGTTAAATTTCTCAGGTTTGTAATCTAGGTACACAATTCAGTCACATTTTCAATCATGTTTTGTTGTCAGGATATGTACAGGAGACAAGGGAGCTTGTTGGAACCATTCTACTATGTGGCGACCGCGATCAAGTTCTCTCTTGAATCAAGTGAAGATGATCTCAAGCTTTGGTGTCTTTCTGACTCAGAAAAGGTCCAGGAAACTGTAAGTATCGCACTAGAACATATGTATATATGACCGTTATTTCAGTCAATTTCCAAAATATTTCTTCAGAAAAATGATAACGTTATCATCCTCTCCTATATCTTTGATTAATCAATCACCCCCCCCCCCCTCCCGATAGAGATTTCTTCGCACCATTTATAATAAAAGTCCAATGTTATGAACATCGACTAATTAACATTCTCTGATATTGAATTATCCGCAATTTTGTTTGAAAATGTTTACCAGGTCCCTGTACGTTGTCTACTAAATGGAGATTGCAACACCTTAAACTTCGGGCTGCTGTCTTCAAACGCTGAGGGAGGGGCAAATAATATCTACCTTCGTATTGAGCAGGGGACATCAACACTCGCAGAGCAACAAATACCCACCTCAATGGAAGGTATGCCAACTCTTTGTAATAAATTAATTCATGGGACTTCAATTCGCTATTATAGTTGAAGGAATTTCACACGATAAGTCAACCTAAAATATCCAGAAAAGGTGGGGGCGGGGGTCGGAAGCAATAAGCTAATAAAGTAACCTACTCCACTATGTCTCTCGAGGGAGACATTTAAACAAAGTCAAGGGTGGTGGACAATCATGGGGAAAACCGTTATTTTAGCACGTTACGCCCACAACATTTAGTCAATCATCGTAGTCAAAGTGTAGGCTTACTTGCAAGGTAGTAGCCGGCCATTAGGTGAACATATTATGCAATGGAGTCCTATTTCTACCATAAGTGTGAGTCTTGACGGGCCGTGCCTGTAGACACATATGCCCATCTCCTTATTCTCTGTGTTCAGAATTTCTGTCATAATGTTCACACGCAATTCATCGGTTACAGTTAAAGGTAAAGACCAGTTTTGGAAGCGACCTCTCAAAATGAAATGGAAGCTGTTATTACCAATCATGTGAAAGAATATGTTTTTACGTGATGATACAAATTTTGCCGGAAAACCGCCTACTAATTGTTATATTTGGTAAATTATTATATCTATCCGGACTGGATAGATATAGGGTAGTCCCATATACATATTTCTTTGTACAGTGCTTGTAACTTTACCAAGACTGAGCCATTGAAGTTTAAATATCATAATTATTTCCTTCCCTTTTTCATCCAAACAGTCGAGCCAGATTATGGAGACTCCCACACGTAAGTAAATCAATTGTTGGTCCTAATGCATATGACACTGATTATCATTATACCATGCTTATTAGTTTAAGTACTTAATCAAAAATATTCAAAATTATACATGCAAACCCCATACATTTACATGTCAGTCATTGAATTCACGAAGCAGCACAAACCCTTCCAAGACTTATTCTTTTCGCAGGTATTAGTCGTGAAAATTGCTCTTATAATAAACTGGTGAAGCAGTGTACGAAATTGGTAAATATTTGGTTGGATAGCATTATTCAAAGCAGGAAAGGATGTCGTCATGTCACTTTTCTACAGTGCATTTCATTCTTCTGTCTGTTCTTTTCCTTCGCTTGTCATTTAACTTTCGCTTCTACAGACGCGACCGAATACAGATTGTATCAGACAACACGCTAAAATTCTTGTCTGGTTTAGTCTGTGCAATAAAGGATGCACGTGATCTCGGCTACCAACTTGGCTTCTCGCATTCAGCGGTAGAGAGATACCTTGACAGAGCAGACTCCTCGGCTAGCAGCGTCTCAAGTTCAGGATTCAAGGAGATGCTTCGTGACTGGAGACGGCGTGTCCGACCGAATGAGCAGGTTAATAAACTTCGTCTTGCTTTGGAGGAAGCTGGATTAAGATCTACAGCCGAGGTCCTCTTCCACGAAAGTTAGTTTGAACGTACAAACGGCATGTCAACGATCAAATGTAATTACAAACAGACTCAATAGATTGAAACATATATTCTAAATCTGCATGATTCTCAGCCTGAATCTCGGAAGTCCATTTTTTTCCTCCCTAGCCAATGCTGCTGGGACCAGTCCTCACGTTTTAAAACATAATTTGGTGTTATAAATTATATTCGGACCTCAGTGATGGAAAAGAATTTTATTTCAATCCAATTTGAAATAGTATAAATCGAAAGAAAAACACAAGTTTTCACTGTCCGTATGCAAATTTGGTTTCGACGCTGTTCTCGGTGACGTCATGGATTCACATGTCTTTGATGACCTTGCATGGTGGATACGTGCGCTATATAAATATCCAATATTATTATTATTATTATTATTATTATTATTATTTATGACGTACGCGTAAGAGCTTTTCTTTATTTCCTGCTTTTGAACAAAATTTAAGCTTGGACAAAAATGAGTAATCTTTTAAAATATTTATTTAATGCTAAATTTGTTTTTCAATACGTAATGCTGTACAATTACACAGCACTGTATTGAAAAGTCACTTGAGATGTGACTCCATGACGTCATCAAAATGCACGTTCTCGTACATGTACGATAAGTATTAACATTATACTTTGTTGAAAATTCAATATCTAAAGACGGAGTGGTTTACAGATCCAGCTAATGGGTAAAAATGGAAGTCTTATATCATGTATGTAATTAACAGAATAGTGTTGTTTTTCGAGACTGGTCCATTTCAATAAGCATATATTAAAGGAAAATCCAAATTAGTAAACTAAACAAAAAGAAAGCAGAAAAATCAGACTAGTGAAATTTCGAAGGAAATCAGACAATAAAATAAGTAAGTTATGGATATGTTAATGCTACGTTTACACTTTGTTCCCAGCGGCCACGGCAGCCCCGTTTGCCCGAAACGTAGTGTGCCGTGGGATTTTGGCAAGATTTTTCTCTGTGTTCAAGTTTTCTCACGGTCTTTCACGCTATCCGTGACGGGCCGTGCCACAGTGGGCCAGGGAGGAACCAAAGTGCGCCAAAACTCATGTTTGGGGATTTATTTTTTATAAATCCAGAGGAAGTGTTTGGATTTTCAGGGATTTTCGCTTCAATTTTATTACCAACATTTTCTCTGATGTCTTTTAAAGCTTTAAGTTGATACCAGATTTGGCTGCCCGATTCTGCCCGTTATTATGTTAGAGCCGTTTTCCTTGCAACATTGCCCCAAAAATGTGTTTATTTCCTTTGTATGTATACTGTTTATATTATGTTGTTATGATAATCATTAACACATGCTAGTAATTACAGAAGGTATTTCCTTTATTGTAAAGTTGTGTGAATACTGTTTAAATTATGTTGTTATGATAATCATAAACATATGATAGTAATTGCAGAAGGTATTTCCTTTATTGTAAAGTTGTATGAATACTGTTTATGTTATGTTTCTATGATAATCATTAACACATGATAGTAATCACAGAAGGTATTTCCTTTATTGTAAAGTTGTATGAATACTGTTTAAATTATGTTGCTACGATAATCATAAAAACATGATAGTAATTGCAGAAGGTATTTCCTTTGTATGAATACTGTTTATATTATGTTGTTATGATAATCATTAACACATGCTGGTAATTACAGAAGGTATTTCCTTTATTGTAAAGTTGTATGAATACTGTTTAAATTATGTTGTTATGATAATCATTAACATATGATAGTAATTGCAGAAGGTATTTCCTTTATTGTAAAGTTGTATGAATACTGTTTAAATTATGTTGTTATGATAATCATAAACATATGATAGTAATTGCAGAAGGTAT
This sequence comes from Strongylocentrotus purpuratus, assembly GCF_000002235.5. Classification (NCBI taxonomy): domain Eukaryota; kingdom Metazoa; phylum Echinodermata; class Echinoidea; order Camarodonta; family Strongylocentrotidae; genus Strongylocentrotus; species Strongylocentrotus purpuratus. The sequence goes on along the minus strand of NW_022145602.1, from coordinate 2,303,505 downwards.
TTCCTTTATTGTAAAGTTGTATGAATACTGTTTAAATTATGTTCCTATGATAATCATTAACACATGATAGTAATTGCAGAAAATATTTCCTTTATTGTAAAGTTGTATGAACACTGTTTATATTATGTTGCTATGATAATCATTAACATATGATAGTAATTGCAGAAGGTATTTCCTTTATTGTAAAGTTGTATGAACACTGTTTATATTATGTTGCTATGATAATCATTAACATATGATAGTAATTGCAGAAGGTATTTCATTTAATGTAAAGTTGTATGAACGCTGTTTATGTTATGTTGCTATGATAATCATTAACACATGATAGTAATCACAGAAGGTATTTCCTTTATTGTAAAGTTGTATGAATTCTGTTTAGATTATGTTGCTATGATAATCATTAACACATGATAGTAATTGCAGAAGGTATTTCCTTTATTGTAAAGTTGTATGAACACTGTTTATATTATGTTGCTATGATAATCATTAACATATGATAGTAATTGCAGAAGGTATTTCATTTAATGTAAAGTTGTATGAACACTGTTTATGTTATGTTGCTATGATAATCATTAACACATGATAGTAATCACAGAAGGTATTTCCTTTATTGTAAAGTTGTATGAATACTGTTTAAGTTATGTTGTTATGATAATCATAAACACATGATAGTAATTACAGAAGGTATTTCCTTTATTTTAAAGTTGTATGAACACTGTTTAAATTATGTTGTTATGATAATCATAAACACATGATAGTAATTACAGAAGGTATTTCCTTTATTGTAAAGTTGTATGAATACTGTTTAAATTATGTTGCTATGATAATCATAAACATATGATAGTAATTATAGAAGGTATTTCCTTTATTGTAAAGTTGTACGAATACTGTTTGAATTATGTTGCTATGTTAATCATTTCGATTTCGATATCACAAGATATTTTGTATGTAAGGTTGCATGAATACTATTCTTTTTCTTTTTCGACAATGACAATGTACATCAGGTTATAATCGCAGGTAATATTTGCTCCATTAAAATGGTATAAATACTTATGCATGAATATAAGGATGTATGGATATCACATTCTTATAATAATAATTGCAGTACATATTTTCTATATTGTGCGTTTGTCTGAATGCTGTTCTTATATATTCCTATTGCTACGATAGCATCGATATATGATAATAATTACGGAATATATTTTCTTTATTGTAAGGTTGTATGAATACTGTTTCAATTCGGTTGCTTCAACGATCATTTACTTTTGATAATAATTGCAGCTCATATTTTCTTTATCGTAAGTTTGTATGATTGCTGTCCCACTTATTTTGCTACGATACTAATGTAAATGTGACAATAATTACCGAAGATGTATATTATGTTATTGTAAGGTTGTGTGAATACTATTTCAGTGTATTGCTACAATAATCCTATATTAATGATAATAATTACAGAATATATTTTGTTTATCGTGAGGTTGTATGAATACTGTTGTAATTATGTTGCTCGAATAATCATATATATAAACATAATATTTACAGAAGACGTTTTCTTTATTGTAAGTTTGTATGAATACTATTCTAGTCCTTTTGCTACAATATCACATATATATATATATATATGATAATAACTACAGAATATAATTTTTTTCATTGTTATTTTGCATGAATACTATATCAGTCCTGTTGCTACAATATCATGCAATATCAAATCATATCATATCATATATATTTAATAAATACAGAATATATTTTCTTCAGTGTAAAGTTGTATGAATACTGTTTCATTTATGTTGCTTCAACGATCATTTACCTGTGATAATAATTGCAGTACATTTTTCTTTATTGCAACTTGTATGAATACTTTGCAATGCTGTTGCTATAATAATCATATACATGATATAGTAATCGAAGTATATGTGTGTTATTGAAAAGTTGTATGAATACTATTTCATTTATATTGTTACAATAATCCTTTATTTGTGATAATAATTACAGAATATATTTTGTTTATTGTAAAGTTGTATGAATACTGTTGCAATTATGTTGCTAAAATAATCATATATATATATATATATATATATATACAATGATAATACAGAAGACGTTTTCTTTATTGCAAGTTTGTATGAGTACTGTTCTAGTCCTATTGTCACAATATCACAGATATATGATAATAATAACAGAATATATTTTCTTTATTGTAAAAAGGTTGTATGAATATTGTTGTAATTCTGTTGCTTGAATAATCATATATATACAATGATATTTACAGAAGACGTTTTCTTTATTGTAACTTTATATAAATACTGCTCTAGTCCTATTACTACAATATTATATAAGCCTATATATGATCATAATTACAGAATATATTTTCTTTATTGGAAGTTTGCATGAACTTTGTTTCAATCCTGTTGCTACAATCATATATAAATATGACGATAATTACATAATATATTTTCTTTATCGTGGGGTTGTGTGAATACTGTTGGAATTATGTTGCTAAAATAATCATATATAGGCTATATACAATGATATTTACAGAAGACGTTTTCTTTATTGCAAGTTTGTATGAGTACTGTTCGAGGCCTATTGCCCCAATATCACAGATATATGATATTAATAACAGAATATATTTTCTTTATTGTAAGGTTGTATGAATACTGTTGTAATTTTGTTGCTTGAATAATCATATATATACAATTATATTTACAGAATACGTTTTCTTTATTGTAACTTTGTATGAATACTGCTCTAGTCTTATTACTACAATACCATATAGGCCTATATACGATAATAATTACAGAATATATTTTCTTAATTTGAAGTTTGCATGAATACTCTTGCTACAATAATCAAATACATGATATAGTAATCGCAGTGTCAGTATATGTGTTATTGAAAAGTTGTATGAATACTATTCCATGTATATTACTACGATAATCCTTTATTTTTGATAATAATTACAGAATATATTTTGTTTTTTGTAAGGTTGTGTGAATACTGTTGCAATTTTGTTGCTAAAATATAGGCTATATACATTTACAGAAGACGTTTTCTTTATTGCAAGTTTGTATAAGTACTGTTCTAGGTCTATTGCCACAATATCACAGATATATGATTATATTAACAGTATATTTTCTTTATTGTAAGGTTGTATGCATACTGTTTCAGCTCTCTTGCTTCAATGATCATTTACTTGTAATAATAATTGCAGTTCCTGTTTTCTTTATTGTAAGTTAACATGAATACTGTTTCAGTCCTGTCGCTACAATAATCATATACATGATATTGTAATCGCACTTTTTTTATCGCAGTATTATTTATATACATATACATTATGTTAAGGTTGGATGAATACTACTTCATATATATTGCTACAATTATCCAATATTTGTAATAATATTTACTTATTTTTTATTTCATCGTAAGGTTGTATGAATACTGTTTCAGTTCCGTTGCTCGAATAATCATATATATCAGATAATATGTACAGAAGACGTTTACTTTAATGTAAGTTTTTATGAGTACTGTTCTAGTCCTATTGCTACAAAATCACATTTATATGATAATAATTAGAGAATATAATTTTCTTTATTGGAAGTTGTATGCATACTGTTTCAGTTCTGTTGCTTCAACGATCATTTACTTGTGATAAATAATACTTGCAGTTGCTATTTTATTTATTGTAAGTTTGCATGTATACTGCGTTTCAGTCCTGTTGCTACAATAATCATATACATGCTATTGTAATCGCGGTCTATGTATATATATTATTTTAAGGTTGTATGCATACTACTTTTGATATATTGCTACGCTTATACTATATTTGTGATAATAATTACAGAATATATTTTCTTTACCGTAAGGTTGTATGAATACTGTTTCAGTTCCATTGCTCAAATAATCATATATAATAGATGTTTTCTTTATTGTAAAAATAGTGTTTCTGAATTTATTGTTTGTAATTGTTTGCATTATATTAAGTTTTTGCAAGGCTTTAGTTGTGATGCTGCAATGACCATTTAAATTAAAAGCCATGAATTAAAAAGATATAAAAAGCGTACATTTAAATAAAGAGCGGGTCATCTCAGTCATCAACTTATTTCTAGAGAGTAAGAGAGAACATGTTTGAGGGTATGCCAATATATTAATCTGATGCAGGCGCGTACGCAGGGGGGGGGGTTTGGGGGGTTAAACCCCCCCTTTGGAAATTTTTTGTGTGTAAACCCCCCTAAAAAAAACCTAAAACCCCCCCCCCCCCCCCTTTTGGATTTTTTTTTTTTTTTTTTTTTTTTTTTTTAATTATTAAAAAAAAAAAAAAAAAAAAAAAATTATTCCCATGGCCGACCTAAAAAAGGTGACCTTACCCCCCCCCCCAACGGAGCAAAATGTCAAATTTCCAAATTTCGAGACCAAAAAAAAAAAAAAAAAGTGTCCACTTACCCCCCCCCCCCCCCCCCCCCCCCCCCCCCCCCCCCCCCCCCCCCCCCCCCCCCCGCTTATTCAGCGGCTGGCTGAGTCGTTGCGAAATTTTCGGACCGATTTATAAATGTTAAAACCCCCCCCTTGAAAAATCCTGCGTACGCGCCTGATCTGATGCGACACTACGCGACTCTTACTTGGAAAAGTGTTTAATAGGAATAGCGCCACCTGTAGGTTTTTTTTTTTAATTTCTTTGTTTATATTACATTGACGCCTTTTCCAATGTACTGCAACCACCATTTCCTCCCTTTGCCCTCCAATAAAATGTTGATTATGAATATCAAATCGCGGGATCTAAACTCGTCGACACACCCACCACCCCCTTTCTCTTTCTCTCTCTCTTTCTCTCTTTCTCTCTCTCTCTCTCTCTCTTTCTCGTTCTTTCACTATCTCTGTTTTTTCTCGTGCCACTTCCTCATTCTCATAACCCATTACCCCCCCCCCCCACGACACTCTGTCTCTCTTTTTCTTTAAATGCATGCCCGTGTGTTTACTCCCCCTTTAAATATGCCTTCTTTCTGTATCCCTACATTCTTTTCTGGTCCCCCTCTCTCTTTCTCTCTCTCTCTCTCTCTCTCTCTCTCTCTCCTCCCTCATAATCATATTCAAAGTGAAAGCGATAAACGACAATATAATGCTGGGAAACCATTCATGTTTAATCAGTTAATTACAATCAGATAACACAAATATAGAGCCTCAAATATTTCTACATGTTATTTTTACACTTGTTGTCTCCATTTGTCACGCTTTATCCATCGGCCATGTATATAAGCACCCAAATATATACATATTCATAACTAAAATGGTCTAAAACATTGTCTATTCATTCTTAAATTAATAAAGAAACACATAAGTGGTATGTTCTACATGCAATTGTAAAGAGTTCGTAAAAGTATGCTACAGGAATCTGAGAGCGCAAAATTGCTGAATGCTTTCCAGTAGCACTTAATCATATCTCTCGTATATTCTTTATCACCGTTTCTGCTGCTTCATCGCATTCATATTAATATACACGTTTACAAATAAGATAAAGAGACCACGGAATCAGCATAAATGCGGTTACCTAAGGCAGCTGGAAACAAGTTGTATTGTTAGATATAGCCTCTACAGGATTTCATAAGTTCTATCGTTATTGTATTGGCCTACTTTCCAAGATATACTATAGGCTAGTGCAGTCCCATTTCCCTGGAAAACAACATAGGCCTATATTCATTTAACTATTATTATCAATTTAATCGAAAGCACAACAATGGAATCCATAATGGCACTGCCAGCCTGTTCATCTCATGTAGAAGGAGAGATAGACAGAGAGAGAGAGAGAGAGAGAGAGAGAGAGAGAGAGAGAGAGAGAGAGGAAAAGAGAGAGAAAAGGACAGAGAGAGAGAGAGAGAGAGAGAGAGAAAGAGGGACAGATAGAGAGAGAGAGATAGACAGACAGACAGAGACAGAGAGGGGCACTAGCTCAAAAATCTGTGACTCAACTTTGTTTGTATTTTATGTTATGTACACTTTAAGGTATCCCACCCTGGTTTAGTGGGGTGGGGGGGGGGCACGTACCCCTCCCCTCCTCCTCCCTCCTCCCTCCCCCGTGCCTTCCGGATCCAACACTTATTTGATACGTGACGTATTTTACAATAAAAGATATGATTTCAATAAGCTAGTAAAAAAAAAAGAAACAGAGAGAGAGAGAGAGAGACAGGCAGACAGACAGACAGAGACATGCAAACACAGAGCGAAAGAGAAACAGAGAGATAGAGAGACAGAGCGACAAAAACAGAGACAGACAGACAGATACAGAGAGAGGGCATTTTCACTTCATAATACCATCCATGATATAATTTTGAGTCAATTACGTGACGATTTCAGTTACATCGTAATATTTATTACGGTCGCTCAAGGTTCTTCAATCCCTCGCCATCACGCAGCAATAAATACGACAATGCAGTGGGCGAAATCCACAATAAATACTCATCAATGCTCTATTTACAATATAAGTACCCATGATTGTTAACATAAATCAACTGCAGTTATATGTCAAGTGCAATTTGTCCGTCCTTTCTTTCCAGCGTATCCATGACCATTCTCTTTCGATTTTCAATTGGTTACGAAATAATGTGGGATTTCAATCCCTTCAATTGAGGAATTAGACTAAGCATCCCCTTTCAACTAGAGAATAGACATTTTTATGAATAGAGAATGGGATATATTAAATACTTAAAGTAAGTAGACAAAATATATGAGGTATATGCACTATAAATGTAGCTTTTAATTATGACCAAGGTTGTTTTTAAATACAAGCCTACTTAAAATTGAATTGATAGCATATTGTTGCACTTTTAAAAACCATCAGTTGGGAATGAGTTGTTTCAGCCCGAATTTTGCTGTTCTCTCTTTCACTAATAAAAATGGATTATACCCCTAACGCGCAGGCTATTAACATCGTTATCCAACAATTTTCAAGGCTACTTTTGACATATCATTTAGTTCATAATGGGAATATGAATCAAAATAATCAATACTAGACTAGGCTTGGTTTCAGACCCATCATTTTCCATATTGTCCAACAACAAGACAAATATTATCACTGTGATTGGTTAAACACAAATTTGAAAAGGTTACAACAAGTTTATTATTTAAACAATGATGAAATAATAATGTGACGTGTAACAACAGTTGAACCTGTTCATTCATGTAATGTTTTATTAAGCATTTATCAAAACCTACCTCACTAATGTATTCAGAAATCAGAAAACCATAGAGCTTAAATTGTCTACTTTGAAAACCGAGGTGTCGCTAAGTGTTGTTCATTAGGGTAAAGGGGTTCAAAAGTTATATAATAAGGAAGCTGGCTCGTGGAGGAGGCGGGTGTGTGTGTGTGTGTGTGGGGGGGGGGTCTATGAAGTTGGGATGCATCACCCGGGAAACGAAATATTGTCTGAAAATGTGTAATTATGCATTAGTAAGAAATGTTGGAGTCTTGTCAAAACATCTGAAATAAATCATTATTGTTGTTTATTTTAATTTCACAACTTGATCGATACTTTAAGCACAACAGTGTAGTCGGATTTGTAAGTCTGCAACTTTCCATGATCCTTGTTGGCTATTTAAAATATGGGACCACTTTCATGTATGCCCTTGTCTAATATGAATAGTCAAACTTAGTGGGTTTTTTTTCAATGAATTATTTGACATTCAAATATAGTTTTATTTACAAATTTACCAGACCCCCCCCCCCTCCTCTAAATATTTCAAATGATCAAGCGACACCAGAGAGATAGCTGAAAGTAGTACTGTTATAGTTTTTAAATAATGCAGTTAAAATGCATGATTTGCCATTGGGGTCTAAGTTGTTATTCCATTTATTTATTTTCAGGACAATGCAGATGGGTGTAGTCAGACATAAAGTAAAGAAGGGACGAAATCAAGGGATATGGCATTTCTGCACGGACACGTTCATATACCCGGGAAAGGTGGGGGTACCCTCAATCGCCCCTTTGTACTACAAACTCGGAATTTTACAATAATGTTCCCTTCTTCCATAATGAAATTATGATGAAATTATGATAAATTTATGATGAAACGTAAGACAAACAACTTTCTTACATGAACATTTACAAATATACTGAGACCATCAGTTCGTAGATGCAAGTCGTTTTTTTTTCTTAACAATCAAACTTAAATGCTGATGAATATCAGATAAATCTAATAAGTATAAGTGTATAAATGCAAGAAAATGAAATATGATGAAATACACATGAAAAAACAATCTTGAAAGAAAAAGAATGAGCTATAAAAAGTGTGTAATACACGAGAAATTTATATTGACCACCAATTTAAGTGCACAAAGTGCTAATTTGTATGCTACAAAATTAGAATGCTAAAAGTACACCGTCGCGTTGTCAGAAAATCGTGTTGCGCCAAATCGAATGACCAAATAGCGAAAGAAGCACATTGTTCATTAATTTGAATGAAACAAACATAGATTCTAACGAAAATTCCATAGATTTGAAAACTAGAAAAGGGAATATAAACCCGAGATATACCTGACTGCACTAAAATCGTAGAATTTGAACGCAAGACAAATTAATTTGAATGACAAACTCGCGAATTTGGCCGGGAAATCCTATATTTTACTTTATCTAGCCTGAGTCAGAGATAGCCTATTTTAATTCACTGCTTTACATGCTGCTGCAACTAAGACAAAAAAATGATAATACTATAGGTAGAGGAGTTATGTTTAATTTTTGTCACTATTGTTTTTGTTGTTGTTCCTGCAGCTGCAGTTGTTGGCTTTTGTTGTTCATGTTTTTGTTAATGTTGTTTCGATTCATTTTAATAGACCAGTTCACGGTTAGCACATTACTGCAATGACCCTGAATATCCACAGATCTTCAAACATGAAGAGGTCCCACTTTGTACATTTTGAAATAATCACTCCTACAGCGATGAAGGTGCTACATAAATAGCCTTTGTTTCCCCTTTTCAAAGAATACTTCCACCTGCGTATCATGGAGTGCATAAATGAATAATGATTACATAACTTTCATGAGCACGTATCCAGTATTTTGTCTCTGTGTATTTCACAATTTGTTCTGCAATGACCTTTTTCTGCTCATGCTCAGACTGCAACCGTGAACTGGCTTATTGACAGATAGCTAAAATTAATTAGTTTTCTTGCCAGAGTATTTTCTTTTCTCTTATTATCCGTCAAAATTTAAGATTTTGTTGTTGCAACATCAAAAACAACAACACGAACAACAAATATACTCTGTTATGAAGTCTAACGTCTTCTTTGTAGCAATATAATAATAATATGATGAACAGAGATACACTGGGAAATAACAAGAAACGGTGAGTCTGGCTCAAACTCCGGTCATGAGCTACCTTATGCCAATATTCAAGCTTGAAAATGCTTCAAACCCGTGGGATTCATTAACAAAAATAAAAGGAAATAATCAATATTTTAAGTTTGGATGTGACATCAAGGCTGTTCACCCGATTGGTGATAAGCTCTGGTGTGAAGGGTACAATATTCTCCCAGTTCCTCCCATCTACACCCCTGGGCCTCGGCGCAGCACTCCTCGTCTTTCCCCACTCGTCGCCTCCTCGAATCCTTCCGATGCCGGTAATGTAAGAAGGCCTTGGCCAGCTTTGCTGGAAGGAAGAGATCTCGGTCTGCATGGAGAAGTAAACAAATAAACAATTAATATAATAATAAACGATTCGAACATGTATAATGTAACAGAATACCGAGAAAGAGAGAAAGTGGGAAAATACATCCGTTTCTAACTGGTAGTGTAAGAAGGCCGTTTTGATGGTATGAAGAGTTTTCTGACCAATTTAATGAAAAATTGATTTAGATAATATAAATAAAACTAATTGACGTAACCAAAGAACATTCACATAAACAGTAGAACCTGGTGGTGTTTCACAAAGATCCTATTAAAGTCAAACTTAACTCTTAGTTGGACTTAAAAAATATGGAGAGCCATGTGTAGCCTTAAAATAAAATATATTCAAAAGCAATAATTCAAGTATTTTAGACTTTTCATAAATTACACATCAAAAAATGAAATCTCCTTGATAATATAAAATATGAATGATTTGAATTAACATTTTATGGCTTTTAAATAACTTCTACAAAATATTTTCAAAGATGCTAACGGCTTTCCATATTGTTTAGGTCCAACTTAGAGATAATTTCAAGTTAGGATCTTTGTAAAACACCCCAGTACAAATATAAATACAAAATATGTAGGACTAAAGAAGAAAAAAGGAGATTAAAACAAATATATATTTTGCAATCAATTGTTAAAACCAGTCCGCGTAAAGGCGATGAGATGGGAAAGCAAAGCTGTCGGTTACGGAATGAATGAGAAGGTTCTTCCTGGTTACGTCCCCCCCCCCCCCACTCTTTTCTCTTCGTTGGTATTACATAAGAAGGCACACTCTAAAAGCCCCATGCCCCCCCCCCCCCCCCGTTACTATATATTACATAAGGGGAACTATAATGCATTGACATACCTGAATTGCTTCTTTTAACAACAATTGTTTTTCGCGGGTCGTTTATACATACATGCTATTCGCCCACTCTCTGGAGCTGTGGTCCAACGCACGTCCGTAACGTATCCATATTCCAACTTTCTCTCCATTCTTCTGGCGTTCTAAAAAAAGGAGAGATAGAGAGAGAGAGAGAGAGAGAAAGAGAAACCATGTAAATAACATTGACATATTGCCAACACAAGGCGACATTAATAATGATAATAATAATAATGAATACATCATTTGTTATGCGCCATCGATCTAGTAAAATATTCTGAGGCGCTTAGGGATGGAATTAGAATGAGTTACATAGAGAGATGAGAACAAATATGCATAAATGTACATTCAACATATTATAACTAACTAAAATAACACGCGAACATAATTATATGACTTTAGAGTCTTTTTAAATGTTCTATGAATTCTACTAATCGGATTATCAGTGCGAGAGCATTCCAAAGAGTTGGCGCTGCGGAAATAAACGCCTTTTCTCCAATAGGATATAAAATCATATCATAAAATCATAAACCACGCAACAGTAACAACAGTATGAATTCAAAACAAAAATAATAAAATATCTGTACAGACGGTAATAGGTATACAATCCAGGCATTTGCACATGCCCATGATTAAAATTAACAACATGAATACGTATAAGGTTCGAAGTCATAACATGGTGTTTTAATGATCGTATTTTTGTATTTTTTCAGTCGTATTGTATATGGTCTCGGATTGTCAGGCACTACAGTGATAGAAAACAAGATTCCACTTTTTTGTGGACAAAAATAAGTAAATTATCTGTAACTGTCATCATCAAGCGATGGCATGGATGAAAAGAGAGCACGACATTGTTAACAGATAAACAACATTTGTATTTGAGCCACTACACATCGAAAAGAAAGTATGAAAGGGCGGGTGCGAATGCGAAGTTAATTACAAGTGGTAGCTAGAGTGACATCACGCATGACGTCATCAGAAGGTGACTGTTTTCCTGTGGTTGTTATCTTGTAGGAAGATCAGTTGGACTTGTTTGTGTATCATCTACACAAGAAGGAGAACAAACCTCTCATCTTGTTCTAGCTTGAAAGACAAGCAAGACGAATAACAGGGTTTACGTTTCAAGTGCAATCTTAAATTTAACTTTCTTTCCAGAAAAACTGTCACCAGTATACTGTGAAAGAGTGATTAATTACTTTAAATGTACTGTTATTTCATTCTGTTATATGGTCGGTCTATAAGGTTATGGAAAGCGGGATAGGATAAGGGGTACTAATAATGATGATAATTGGATTTATATAGCGCCTTTTTCAGAGGAAACAAGACACTGTCCCTTAGTCTATCAACAAATTAAGGAGAATTGTAGACTTGATGGGGGCTTGTTGTTTTCAGATGTCTTTTGAAGTCAACATTCCCATGCAATCTATTTGATTCTGTTATTTAAGATTCATTTGTACTAAGCGTTCGCAAAGAAAATCTAATGGAAATGTTATCATTGTTTATATCATTTTGCTGTTGTTTGAGGGGATTTTTTTTTTTTTTTTTTTTTTTTTGGGG
>NW_022145602.1:2102965-2290924 GCF_000002235.5 Strongylocentrotus purpuratus | reverse complement strand
CCCCCCCCCCCCACCCCCCCCCCCCCCCCCCCCCCCCCCCCCCCCCCCCCCACCCCCCCCCCCCCCCCCCCCCCCCCACCCCCCCCCCCCCCCCCCCCCCCCCCCCCCCCCCGCTTATCAGCGGCTGGCTGAGTCGTTGCGAAATTTTCGGACGATTATAAATGTTAAAACCCCCCCTTGAAAAAATCCTGCGTACGCGCCTGATCTGATGCGACACTACGCGACTCTTACTTGGAAAAGTGTTTAATAGGAATAGCGCCACCTGTAGGTTTTTTTTTTTAATTTCTTTGTTTATATTACATTGACGCCTTTTCAATGTACTGCAACCACCATTTCCTCCCTTTGCCCTCCAATAAAATGTTGATTATGAATATCAAATCGCGGGATCTAAACTCGTCGACACACCCACCACCCCCTTTCTCTTTCTCTCTCTCTCTCTCTTTCTCTCTCTCTCTCTCTCTCTTTCTCGTTCTTTCACTATCTCTGTTTTTTCTCGTGCCACTTCCTCATTCTCATAACCCATTACCCCCCCCCCCCCACGACACTCTGTCTCTCTTTTTCTTTAAATGCATGCCCGTGTGTTTACTCCCCCTTTAAATATGCCTTCTTTCTGTATCCCTACATTCTTTTCTGGTCCCCCTCTCTTCTCTCTCTCTCTCTCTCTCTCTCTCTCTCTCTCTCCTCCCTCATAATCATATTCAAAGTGAAAGCGATAAACGACAATATAATGCTGGAAACCATTCATGTTTAATCAGTTAATTACAATCAGATAACACAAATATAGAGCCTCAAATATTTCTACATGTTATTTTTACACTTGTTGTCTCCATTTGTCACGCTTTATCCATCGGCCATGTATATAAGCACCCAAATATATACATATTCATAACTAAAATGGTCTAAAACATTGTCTATTCATTCTTAAATTAATAAGAAACACATAAGTGGTATGTTCTACATGCAATTGTAAAGAGTTCGTAAAAGTATGCTACAGGAATCTGAGAGCGCAAAATTGCTGAATGCTTTCCAGTAGCACTTAATCATATCTCTCGTATATTCTTTATCACCGTTTCTGCTGCTTCATCGCATTCATATTAATATACACGTTTACAAATAAAGATAAAGAGACCACGGAATCAGCATAAATGCGGTTACCTAAGGCAGCTGGAAACAAGTTGTATTGTTAGATATAGCCTCTACAGGATTTCATAAGTTCTATCGTTATTGTATTGGCCTACTTTCCAAGATATACTATAGGCTAGTGCAGTCCCATTTCCCTGGAAAACAACATAGGCCTATATTCATTTAACTATTATTATCAATTTAATCGAAAGCACAACAATGGAATCCATAATGGCACTGCCAGCCTGTTCATCTCATGTAGAAGGAGAGATAGACAGAGAGAGAGAGAGAGAGAGAGAGAGAGAGAGAGAGAGAGAGAGAGAGAGAGGAAAAGAGAGAGAAAAGGACAGAGAGAGAGAGAGAGAGAGAGAGAGAGAAAGAGGGACAGATAGAGAGAGAGAGATAGACAGACAGACAGAGACAGAGAGGGGCACTAGCTCAAAAATCTGTGACTCAACTTTGTTTGTATTTTATGTTATGTACACTTTAAGGTATCCCACCCTGGTTTAGTGGGGTGGGGGGGGGGCACGTACCCCTCCCCTCCTCCTCCCTCCTCCCTCCCCCGTGCCTTCCGGATCCAACACTTATTTGATACGTGACGTATTTTACAATAAAAGATATGATTTCAATAAGCTAGTAAAAAAAAAGAAACAGAGAGAGAGAGAGAGAGACAGGCAGACAGACAGACAGAGACATGCAAACACAGAGCGAAAGAGAAACAGAGAGATAGAGAGACAGAGCGACAAAAACAGAGACAGACAGACAGATACAGAGAGAGGGCATTTTCACTTCATAATACCATCCATGATATAATTTTGAGTCAATTACGTGACGATTTCAGTTACATCGTAATATTTATTACGGTCGCTCAAGGTTCTTCAATCCCTCGCCATCACGCAGCAATAAATACGACAATGCAGTGGGCGAAATCCACAATAAATACTCATCAATGCTCTATTTACAATATAAGTACCCATGATTGTTAACATAAATCAACTGCAGTTATATGTCAAGTGCAATTTGTCCGTCCTTTCTTTCCAGCGTATCCATGACCATTCTCTTTCGATTTTCAATTGGTTACGAAATAATGTGGGATTTCAATCCCTTCAATTGAGGAATTAGACTAAGCATCCCCTTTCAACTAGAGAATAGACATTTTTATGAATAGAGAATGGGATATATTAAATACTTAAAGTAAGTAGACAAAATATATGAGGTATATGCACTATAAATGTAGCTTTTAATTATGACCAAGGTTGTTTTTAAATACAAGCCTACTTAAAATTGAATTGATAGCATATTGTTGCACTTTTAAAAACCATCAGTTGGGAATGAGTTGTTTCAGCCCGAATTTTGCTGTTCTCTCTTTCACTAATAAAAATGGATTATACCCCTAACGCGCAGGCTATTAACATCGTTATCCAACAATTTTCAAGGCTACTTTTGACATATCATTTAGTTCATAATGGGAATATGAATCAAAATAATCAATACTAGACTAGGCTTGGTTTCAGACCCATCATTTTCCATATTGTCCAACAACAAGACAAATATTATCACTGTGATTGGTTAAACACAAATTTGAAAAGGTTACAACAAAGTTTATTATTTAAACAATGATGAAATAATAATGTGACGTGTAACAACAGTTGAACCTGTTCATTCATGTAATGTTTTATTAAGCATTTATCAAAACCTACCTCACTAATGTATTCAGAAATCAGAAAACCATAGAGCTTAAATTGTCTACTTTGAAAACCGAGGTGTCGCTAAGTGTTGTTCATTAGGGTAAAGGGGTTCAAAAGTTATATAATAAGGAAGCTGGCTCGTGGAGGAGGCGTGTGTGTGTGTGTGTGTGTGTGGGGGGGGGTCTATGAAGTTGGGATGCATCACCCGGGAAACGAAAATATTGTCTGAAAATGTGTAATTATGCATTAGTAAGAAATGTTGGAGTCTTGTCAAAACATCTGAAATAAATCATTATTGTTGTTTATTTTAATTTCACAACTTGATCGATACTTTAAGCACAACAGTGTAGTCGGATTTGTAAGTCTGCAACTTTCCATGATCCTTGTTGGCTATTTAAAATATGGGACCACTTTCATGTATGCCCTTGTCTAATATGAATAGTCAAACTTAGTGGGTTTTTTTTCAATGAATTATTTGACATTCAAATATAGTTTTATTTACAAATTTACCAGACCCCCCCCCCCTCCTCTAAATATTTCAAATGATCAAGCGACACCAGAGAGATAGCTGAAAGTAGTACTGTTATAGTTTTTAAATAATGCAGTTAAAATGCATGATTTGCCATTGGGGTCTAAGTTGTTATTCCATTTATTTATTTTCAGGACAATGCAGATGGGTGTAGTCAGACATAAAGTAAAGAAGGGACGAAATCAAGGGATATGGCATTTCTGCACGGACACGTTCATATACCCGGGAAAGGTGGGGGTACCCTCAATCGCCCCTTTGTACTACAAACTCGGAATTTTACAATAATGTTCCCTTCTTCCATAATGAAATTATGATGAAATTATGATAAATTTATGATGAAACGTAAGACAAACAACTTTCTTACATGAACATTTACAAATATACTGAGACCATCAGGTTCGTAGATGCAAGTCGTTTTTTTTTCTTAACAATCAAACTTAAATGCTGATGAATATCAGATAAATCTAATAAGTATAAGTGTATAAATGCAAGAAAATGAAATATGATGAAATACACATGAAAAAACAATCTTGAAAGAAAAAGAATGAGCTATAAAAAGTGTGTAATACACGAGAAATTTATATTGACCACCAATTTAAGTGCACAAAGTGCTAATTTGTATGCTACAAAATTAGAATGCTAAAAGTACACCGTCGCGTTGTCAGAAAATCGTGTTGCGCCAAATCGAATGACCAAATAGCGAAAGAAGCACATTGTTCATTAATTTGAATGAAACAAACATAGATTCTAACGAAAATTCCATAGATTTGAAAACTAGAAAAGGGAATATAAACCCGAGATATACCTGACTGCACTAAAATCGTAGAATTTGAACGCAAGACAAATTAATTTGAATGACAAACTCGCGAATTTGGCCGGGAAATCCTATATTTTACTTTATCTAGCCTGAGTCAGAGATAGCCTATTTTAATTCACTGCTTTACATGCTGCTGCAACTAAGACAAAAAAATGATAATACTATAGGTAGAGGAGTTATGTTTAATTTTTGTCACTATTGTTTTTGTTGTTGTTCCTGCAGCTGCAGTTGTTGGCTTTTGTTGTTCATGTTTTTGTTAATGTTGTTTCGATTCATTTTAATAGACCAGTTCACGGTTAGCACATTACTGCAATGACCCTGAATATCCACAGATCTTCAAACATGAAGAGGTCCCACTTTGTACATTTTGAAATAATCACTCCTACAGCGATGAAGGTGCTACATAAATAGCCTTTGTTTCCCCTTTTCAAAGAATACTTCCACCTGCGTATCATGGAGTGCATAAATGAATAATGATTACATAACTTTCATGAGCACGTATCCAGTATTTTGTCTCTGTGTATTTCACAATTTGTTCTGCAATGACCTTTTTCTGCTCATGCTCAGACTGCAACCGTGAACTGGCTTATTGACAGATAGCTAAAATTAATTAGTTTTCTTGCCAGAGTATTTTCTTTTCTCTTATTATCCGTCAAAATTTAAGATTTTGTTGTTGCAACATCAAAAACAACAACACGAACAACAAATATACTCTGTTATGAAGTCTAACGTCTTCTTTGTAGCAATATAATAAATAATATGATGAACAGAGATACACTGGGAAATAACAAGAAACGGTGAGTCTGGCTCAAACTCCGGTCATGAGCTACCTTATGCCAATATTCAAGCTTGAAAATGCTTCAAACCCGTGGGATTCATTAACAAAAATAAAAGGAAATAATCAATATTTTAAGTTTGGATGTGACATCAAGGCTGTTCACCCGATTGGTGATAAGCTCTGGTGTGAAGGGTACAATATTCTCCCAGTTCCTCCCATCTACACCCCTGGGCCTCGGCGCAGCACTCCTCGTCTTTCCCCACTCGTCGCCTCCTCGAATCCTTCCGATGCCGGTAATGTAAGAAGGCCTTGGCCAGCTTTGCTGGAAGGAAGAGATCTCGGTCTGCATGGAGAAGTAAACAAATAAACAATTAATATAATAATAAACGATTCGAACATGTATAATGTAACAGAATACCGAGAAAGAGAGAAAGTGGGAAAATACATCCGTTTCTAACTGGTAGTGTAAGAAGGCCGTTTTGATGGTATGAAGAGTTTTCTGACCAATTTAATGAAAAATTGATTTAGATAATATAAATAAAACTAATTGACGTAACCAAAGAACATTCACATAAACAGTAGAACCTGGTGGTGTTTCACAAAGATCCTATTAAAGTCAAACTTAACTCTTAGTTGGACTTAAAAAATATGGAGAGCCATGTGTAGCCTTAAAATAAAATATATTCAAAAGCAATAATTCAAGTATTTTAGACTTTTCATAAATTACACATCAAAAATGAAATCTCCTTGATAATATAAAATATGAATGATTTGAATTAACATTTTATGGCTTTTAAATAACTTCTACAAAATATTTTCAAAGATGCTAACGGCTTTCCATATTGTTTAGGTCCAACTTAGAGATAATTTCAAGTTAGGATCTTTGTAAAACACCCCAGTACAAATATAAATACAAAATATGTAGGACTAAAGAAGAAAAAAGGAGATTAAAACAAATATATATTTTGCAATCAATTGTTAAAACCAGTCCGCGTAAAGGCGATGAGATGGGAAAGCAAAGCTGTCGGTTACGGAATGAATGAGAAGGTTCTTCCTGGTTACGTCCCCCCCCCCCCCCACTCTTTTCTCTTCGTTGGTATTACATAAGAAGGCACACTCTAAAAGGCCCCATGCCCCCCCCCCCCCCCCGTTACTATATATTACATAAGGGGAACTATAATGCATTGACATACCTGAATTGCTTCTTTTAACAACAATTGTTTTTCGCGGGTCGTTTATACATGCTAATTCGCCCACTCTCTGGAGCTGTGGTCCAACGCACGTCCGTAACGTATCCATATTCCAACTTTCTCTCCATTCTTCTGGCGTTCTAAAAAAAGGAGAGATAGAGAGAGAGAGAGAGAGAGAAAGAGAAACCATGTAAATAACATTGACATATTGCCAACACAAGGCGACATTAATAATGATAATAATAATAATGAATACATCATTTGTTATGCGCCATCGATCTAGTAAAATATTCTGAGGCGCTTAGGGATGGAATTAGAATGAGTTACATAGAGAGATGAGAACAAATATGCATAAATGTACATTCAACATATTATAACTAACTAAAATAACACGCGAACATAATTATATGACTTTAGAGTCTTTTTAAATGTTTCTATGAATTCTACTAATCGGATTATCAGTGCGAGAGCATTCCAAAGAGTTGGCGCTGCGGAAATAAACGCCTTTTCTCCAATAGGATATAAAATCATATCATAAAATCATAACCACGCAACAGTAACAACAGTATGAATTCAAAACAAAAATAATAAAATATCTGTACAGACGGTAATAGGTATACAATCCAGGCATTTGCACATGCCCATGATTAAAATTAACAACATGAATACGTATAAGGTTCGAAGTCATAACATGGTGTTTTAATGATCGTATTTTTGTATTTTTTCAGTCGTATTGTATATGGTCTCGGATTGTCAGGCACTACAGTGATAGAAAACAAGATTCCACTTTTTTGTGGACAAAAATAAGTAAATTATCTGTAACTGTCATCAATCAAGCGATGGCATGGATGAAAAGAGAGCACGACATTGTTAACAGATAAACAACATTTGTATTTGAGCCACTACACATCGAAAAGAAAGTATGAAAGGGCGGGTGCGAATGCGAAGTTAATTACAAGTGGTAGCTAGAGTGACATCACGCATGACGTCATCAGAAGGTGACTGTTTTCCTGTGGTTGTTATCTTGTAGGAAGATCAGTTGGACTTGTTTGTGTATCATCTACACAAGAAGGAGAACAAACCTCTCATCTTGTTCTAGCTTGAAAGACAAGCAAGACGAATAACAGGGTTTACGTTTCAAGTGCAATCTTAAATTTAACTTTCTTTCCAGAAAAACTGTCACCAAGTATACTGTGAAAGAGTGATTAATTACTTTAAATGTACTGTTTATTCATTCTGTTAATATGGTCGGTCTATAAGGTTATGGAAAGCGGGATAGGATAAGGGGTACTAATAATGATGATAATTGGATTTATATAGCGCCTTTTTCAGAGGAAACAAGACACTGTCCCTTAGTCTATCAACAAATTAAGGAGAATTGTAGACTTGATGGGGGGCTTGTTGTTTTCAGATGTCTTTTGAAGTCAACATTCCCATGCAATCTATTTGATTCTGTTATTTAAGATTCATTTGTACTAAGCGTTGCGCAAAGAAAATCTAATGGAAATGTTATCATTGTTTATATCATTTTGCTGTTGTTTGAGGGGATTTTTTTTTTTTTTTTTTTTTTTTTGGGGGGGGGGGGATTTTTGTTATTTCTTTTAGAAAATGTTCAGTAGTCATGTTCAGAAGTGGATAACGATGGTAGTGTATAACGATGTTTACATTGAGTACCTCTATATTTTCACGATATTTTTTTCTAGTCGCATCCTCTCTGGCATGTCCAGAAAATATTAACAATGTTGCTTCTTACCGGCTAGTCTCTTCGTGGTTAATTTGACCTACATCGTCGTGCTTCGTCGTTCCAAAGACACTCTTACCCCCCCCCTTCTGTCTCGAGATCTTGTCTTCACTCCTTTTTCGTCCCCCCCCCCCTCCTCACTATGAATCTACCCTTTTCTTTCCATTTCACTTCCGTTTCTATCCTCGATGCCCCCCCCCCCCCTCTTTCTCTCCATCTCCCCCCCCCTCTCTCTCTCTCTCTCTCTCTCTCTCTCTCTCTCTCTCTCTCTATATATATATATCTCGCTATGTCTTCACCCCTTTCCTCTCACTCTCTATATCTCTGACTCTCTCTCTCTCTCTCTTTCTCACTGTATCTCTTTGTCTCTCCTCTTTTCTCTCTCACTCCCTTTCTATAATTTATCCCCCTCTCCCCTCTCTCCCTCACCTATATCTCCAATCGACCCCTCACCCCTTATCCCAATTCCCCCTTTCTCTCTCTCTCTCTCTCTCTCTCTCTCTCTCTCTCTCTCTCCCTCTCTCCCTCTCCCTCTCTCTCTCTCTCTCTTTCTCCCCCCACACACATACACACAATCCTCTTCCTCTCTATGTATATCTCTCCCTCTTCCCTACCCAATCTTCTCTTTCGTTCTATCGCAATCGCATCAGAATTCTCCCACCGAGGTGAATTGAAATGAATTCTTCTTCAAAAAATATAATATCTCAAGGAGTTATGTCGTCTATACAATCGATTTCCCGATGCCTGAGACCTCTTGGAATAATTGAAGACGGACAATCAAGTTTACCTTTCATGAGCTAACACTGGCCTTTCAATCACGAGCAACGATTCGAGTGTATAAATACTGAAATCTTATTTACTCGAGATGAAAGAAATTGCATTGCAAGTCGAGACATATGACGATTTTTCCCTTTTGCTATTCACGCACTACGGGCAGGAGTTAAAGACTTAACCTACATTATGTCTTCGTTTACTGTCATAGACAGTAAGCTATTCAGGAACTATAGTTAGCAATTAACAAAAAATCATACCCATTGTAAATGTTATGTTTTTCATAACTCAAGAATGAAAGATGGATTGGTTGAATCAGGGCATTTGATGAATACTTTTAGAAGTAAACTTTAATATGTTACATTCTCAAGAAACATAAATCGGGAAAAATTCAATTTTCATATAATTAATAAGTACTTAATAAAGGGCATGCACGATAATTTTAGTGGTTATCTGTATATTGTTAGCGGCATTTCATATTTGTGCGTGTTCACATGTACAACACAATTATAACAAATATAGAAATGTTGTGCGTGATTAAGCCTTTTTATCATTTTGTATCAGGTTTACTTCTTAAGAATATTTTTTTGTGCTAATAAAGTTATGTACGCCCCCCCCCCCCTCCCCCCAATAGAATGACTTAACCAGTCAACGTGTAGCTTGCGTTTCCTTTTCCATTGTCAAGTTTCCTATAATAGCCTTTTAAATTATGGAGAAAAATAGATTTCAGCATCTTTATTTTTAATATTTTGTAAAGCTCAAAGAAAAAATATCATTATTCCCTTTGGGTTTAGGATGTGCGTATAATCGTTTACATGGCCTACATACCAAACACAATATAAACGTCTATTCATTTGTAGATGGTATTTGAGTGAGCGAAAATATAGATTATAAGGAAAGAGGGAGAGAGAGGGAGGATCGAGGGGGGGGGCAGAAGGAGGGTGCATACAGAACAAGGATATGGTAGACAAAGAGAGAGAGAGAGAGAGAGAGAGAGAGAGAAAGAGAGGGGGTGAGAGAAAGAGATAAAGACAGAGAGAGAGAGAGAGGGAGAGAGAGAGAAATGTCAATATATGATAACACAGCATGGCGACAAACAATGCGGTTTAAGAAGCGCCTAAGGCCCGGTCCCACTGCACTTACGGATGCAAAGAGGATGTAAAGCGTAAAAAAATCTTGCCATCCGTTTGAAAACGCTATGCTTCCGTTGTGTATTCATTGCATACGTGTTTCATACGCTCTATCCATCGAGCATCCGTCCACTGTGATTTCATCCGCGCAAAAAGTTTTGAGCTGCACAAAACTTTTAGAACGGAAGAACTTCCGCCGTGTACGATGTAAATCCGCGACAAATACGAGCAACAAACGTTCTATTTCCGTTATCATCCGTTAAACGCCCGCTGTATCCTCTCTGCATCCTCTGGGCATCCTCGCAACTCACATCCGCTGCAGCTGAAAACGGAAAGAGGGAGGAAAGATAAGGTACACGGAACGTCTATACATCGTTAGTAGCACGGAAATAGAAAGGATGTAAGCGTATGCATCTCGTATATAAAGTATTCAAAGCTGTCATCCACTTTCATCCGCTTTCATCCGCTAGGCTTCCGATGAACATCCGTTTAACATCCCCGCTACATACTACCCACGTCCGTTATTTTCCGTTCTGTTTTCGCAAATTTTCGCAAATTTTGTCCATTTCTGGAGCGGATGAAAACGGATGGAGCCACCCGCGAAATTTTGCTCGTCCGCTGTATCCATTATGCATACGTGTTGTGTCCATCAGCCAGTGGGACCGGGCCATTATCTCGTCGCTATCGATCCTTTTTTTAATCATTCTCATCACGACGGTCCCGGTTCGTGGAATGCAACACATTCTAAATTAAGAGACCAGGGAATTGAACTTTAGAGATGTCACCTTCCTATTCAAATCAAACACGTGACCTTTAACATCCCCTGTAATAACGAATGAAGTAGAATTAAATTACTTTTCAAATGTGATGTGCAAATGCACCCCGAAAACTTCCACGCCCAGCTGGCGAATTTTTTTTCCGTACTCGAGAGAGCAAAAATCCCATGTGCGCATGCGCGTGGACTTATGATTTCTCTGCTACTTCCCATACGAAATGTACATGTATTCGCATGTACTGTGCACGATTCGCGTTCTACGAGTAAACGATGGCATAGTAGTCTTCAAACACAGACTCTGATTTGCCAGTTTGACAAATCAATATGCGTATGTGTCGCGATGTGCTTATTCAAGTCTGTGTAGTTGTATGATTCAGACCCAGTAGTGCATATGGAAATACATTGCAACTTGTATAGAATGGTATAGTAGTCTGCAAGCACAGACGCTAATCTGACAGTTTGACAACATACTAGTAGTGTGCTGAGAAGTACTTTATTCAAGTCGCCAACTTGTATAGAATGGTATAGTAGTCTGCAAGCACAGACGCTAATCTGACAGTTTGACAACATACTAGTAGTGTGCTGAGAAGTACTTTATTCAAGTCTGCGTAGATGTATGATTCAGACCCTACTGGTGCGTGCGTTAGAAATGCATCTCAATGTGTAGAGTGTAGTATAGTAGTCTGCAAGGACATAATAATATATTGTGTATTGATGAGTAGTGATTTTATGCAAGTTTGTGTAGTTTAATGATTCCAGACCCCATGGTAGGCCTATGTATTGTGCCACTGCTCTCTCACACTCTTTCTCTCTCTCTCTCTCTCTCTCTCTCTCTCTCTCCATATCTCTCTCTCTTTCTCTCTCTCTCTCTCTCTCTAGCCCTCCCTCCAGTATGCTCGCACTCTCTGTATTACTTTTATTTATAATCATGGTCTGCTGAGAGCCAGAAGGATGTTAACTCTTAACACAACGAATGCCCTTCTGGCTCTGAACAAACCCACACACCATGAGGTCATTTATTGGCCTTCTCAAAACCGTCATTCTGTAATAATATTTGCATACTACTATGCCACTCTATAAGTTGAGGTGCATTTCCAATACACGCACCAGTAGGGTCTGAATCATAAAACTACTCAGACTTGAATAACACTATTTTGTCAAACTGTCAGATTAGCGTCTGTGCTTGCAGACTACTATGCCACTCGCCAAGTTGAGATGCCTTTCCAATACACGCACCAGTAGGGTCTGAATCATAAAACTACACATATTTGAATATAAAGCACTACTCAAGACACTATGTTGTCAAACTGTCCGATTAGCGTCTGTGCTTGCAGACTACTATACCATGCTATTCAATTTGGGATGCATTTCTGTAAGCACTAAAATGTCTGAATCATACAACTACTCAGACTTGAATACTAGTACTATTGCTACGCACGATATATGCAAACTGGCAAATCAGAGTCTGTGTTTGAAGACTACTATGCCATCGTTTACTCGTAGAACGCGAATCGTGCACAGTACATGCGAATACATACATTTCGTATGGGAAGTAGCAGAGAAATCACAAGTCCACGCGCATGCGCACATGGGGTATTTGC
The DNA here is from genome assembly GCF_000002235.5 of Strongylocentrotus purpuratus. Taxonomy (NCBI): domain Eukaryota; kingdom Metazoa; phylum Echinodermata; class Echinoidea; order Camarodonta; family Strongylocentrotidae; genus Strongylocentrotus; species Strongylocentrotus purpuratus. The sequence continues at coordinate 2,278,782 of NW_022145602.1, read as the reverse complement.
CCTCTCGAGTACGGAAAAAAAATTCGCGCCCAGCTGACCATAGCTGCTAGCTACCAACACGCACAGACACACAGACTTGAGTGGTACTCCATTCTCGCAAATCACCCTTGCATTGAGCACGCACACTCGGCCAGCAGAGCAGGAAATGAAGAAATGGTGACCAGTAAAAAGTCAAGTGGGTCCAGCACGTGATATGTATAAAGAACGCCCAAACGCCCTCTAAAAAACTTCGATTGGAGCTCGTCGCTTGCGTCAAAACCCACGCAAAGCTGAAACTAGATATATATATTCGATTGTCAGCTAATTAAGTAGATAGGATTCACGTTCGACTAGGAAATTTAAGAGCCAAGCGGGAGGGGGAGAGATATAAGTACTAGTATAATCTTCCCTTTAAAGGCCGTCTGTACTAGTTTGGCTAGTAGGGTTTAACCACCCAAGGTGGTCTCTGGCAGGTGGCTACCTCATCAACTCAGCTCTCAATTAACATAAGAAAAAGAGGACCATGGGAGACCAATGGTTACCGATTAGACATTGTTTGCTATATAGAGGGCGCAAGTAGCTATAAGTAGTGCAGTGGGGAGTTAAGTTTGCATGCTCCTACATTATGGATTCACTTTGCAACATGCAGCACTAACTTCCCTTGCCCTTAAGACATTAATCTAATTTTGCCACGCTCGACCCAGGTCTAGGAGGTGAGTACCTTGTAGGAGTTACTCCTTAAATGCAATGTTGTATTAGGTAATCCGGACAATATTTATAAAGAATATACGATAGAAGAATGAAAGTTTATTTTACCAAAGTCTTTTGGATCGTGTTACTGAAGATTCAAGACCCTGTTTCAGAAAAACCTGTTATCTATCAATAACGGGTAACATTAACTGTTATAAGCTACGTAATTCATGGCATTTGATTGGCTGAGAGCAAACTTGTGATATAATTTCACCACTTTTTTTGTTTTTAATTGATCACCAGTTTCATGAAACAGGACCCAGTTTATCGAATCGAACCCAGTCCAAAAGGAATGTGATGGCGCTTTACATGACTAATTGGGCCACTAATACACAAGAATCACTTCAAAAACTTGTTGAGCGATTGCTATAGTGTGCCATTTGGGATTGTACAGACGTGTATCAATCAGTTATGATAATTTACGACTGGGGACCGGCCTGTGAGGTCATCCTCCGAAGGACGTGACTCTGTCTCGAACCTGGGTCCACTGACTGGCCCGAATTCACAAAGGAGGTTTGTCCACAAACCTTGGTTTTCGTGCGTCATATGACGCGTTTCGACGCGTTTTTACAAACGAAAACGTGTCAAAACGCGTCATATGACGTACATAAACCTTGGTTTGTCGACAAACCTCCTTTGTGAATTCGGGCCAGTCAGTTTATAGGCGGAGACAGAGAGCTGACCAGACATTACCGCTAGACCAACTCACATCTCCCTGCGATTGCAATTCATTGTCTGTTTGCAAAATAATTATATGGGACTGCAGACGTTTCTTGAATTGGTGAGCAAATGTAGCTGTTTAGCAATACAGTAATGTTATCTATTCCCGCGCTGCACTTGATCGAGATCTTATTTAGATGTGAACGCATTATAAGGCTGACTTGTTCAATCTTAAAGGCCGCCTGTACTAGTTTGGCTAGTGGTCACTGACAGGTGGCTATCTCATCAACTCAGCTCTCAATTAACGTAAGAAAAGAGGATCATGGGGGACCAATGGTCACCGATTAGGCATTGTTTGCTATATAGAGGGAGCAAGTCGCTAAAAGTAGTACAGTGGGGCTTTAAGTCTCATCATAGCATTGTTTGCTATATAGAGGGAGCAAGTCGCTAAAAGTAGTACAGTGGGGCTTTAAGTCTCATCATAGCGCAGCGAGTAGTAGATACTGCCCAATGAATTGTTTTCATTTGTTTTCTTCATTAAAGGCACACTGTCCTACTTGTAGCTACTTGCACCCTCTATATAGAAAACTTCCACAATCAGTGCCTGTTGGTCCCCCTTGATCCTCTTTTTTTCTTTTGTTAAATGAGAGCTGAGTTAATGAGATAGCCACCTGTCACAGTGACCTCGCTGGCTCGTTGGGTGTTCTAATCCCTGCCCAATAGCAATAGTAAGTAGTAAAGCCTGCCTTTAAAGGGTACTCAGTGCAACGTGGTCTGTGGTTGGTCTAAAGTGTTTTTGACACAACTGTTAACTGCACATTTTAAACACTGTATCATTGTCCATTAGTCTGACCTTTAAAGGTTACTCAGTGCAACGTGGTCTGTGGTTGGTCCAACGTGTTATTGACATAAATGTTAACTGCACATTTTAAACACTGTATCATTGTTCATTAGTCTGATACGTTATTTCTGCTTGTGGGGATTTGGAATCTAATCAATATCACGGCAACAAGTAGGACAGTGGGGCTTTAAGCTACACCTTTCATCTTTCGTTATGCCTCTGTAGACATTTATACAAACTATTGCACACTTGTTAAAACTTCATTGAACACCATTACTTAAACTTGACCTAAGAGATGACCACAGGACTATATATCATATAATATGAACAAACGTGCTGAATTTAAATTTCTTAATCTTGAAAAATTAAAAATTCAGCACGTTTTTTTTCTTCATATATATATATATATATATGACAAAATAATTGAATCAATGAAGTCTCTCAATCATCGGTGACAATGGAGCGAACCCTGACCCCGACGTGATTTGAGATTTTGAAGAAGAGCAAAAGTGAAACAACGAAAAAGATCGATAACATATCTGCTCAATACAATACAGTTTCTTAGGTATGAGATAATTATTTCATAATTTTGTCGGTTTCTCTTGTTTTTTTTTATATCAGGAAGATATATACGACAAATAAATGTCATTAGCACGATATATCAACTCAAAGATAATATGGCAACACACTGAAACATAGCGATTGATTTTCTACTTGGCTTGCCAAATTTTCTAACTATAATGCAATAATTCCGCTCTTTTCAATTCTGCTTTAAGGCAAATGTATGTATTGAGACGATTTTCCTTTCTACACGAACGATTACGTTTCTCGGAAGCATTGTCAGTTTTGCTCTACATATTCCTGAGAGAGAGAGAGAGAGAGAGAGAGAGAGAGAGAGAGAGAGAGAGCGAGAGAGAGAGAGTGGGGAGATAGAGGACGGTAGGGGAGAGATAGATAGATAGAGAGAGAGTGAGAGAGAGGGAGAGAGAGAGAGAGAGAGAGAGAGAGAGAGAGAGAGAGAGAGAGAGAAAGAGTATTAAACAAAGGAGAATTGAATATGTGCAGCAAACAATACAAATAAAACGAGTAATATACAGACTGTAAAATTCGGTCATGGATTATCAAATTATGTCCATTCTTCAGAACCGTGCCTTAAACAATAAATGTATATGAAATTATAAAAAGAGAAAATAGACAAACTACTACTTCTAGTCAACATGGTTAAGGAAGAGATGGTCAAATAACATTGGGACGTTGTGCTTGCTCAACAGGGTGCCATTTATTCCTGTGTAATCCTGCTATTACCGTGATTTAATCGTATATACTTTTTTGATAATGATGAATAAATCGTTTCGATTGCAAACTAAGATAATTTCCGGTGATATATATCAATAAAAGTATACACTCTAAAAGCAAAGTATAAATCAACATTTTGAAAAGCCGAGGAGTGATAACGCTAATTTTTATTAAACGGGATATTAACTTTAAAACAAGCTGGATCAAACACTAAAGTGATCGAACAGTGTTAAATCTAGAATTTCATTGCATTGCTTATTTATTGATTAGATGTTGATTTCACATTTAAATCTTTGAAATGTAAATACATTGATACAAATGCTTTTATTCTAGGCGGGCTCAATCACCAAGTACAGTAGTTCGAAAGAGAAAATGAAATGAAATGTATAAGTTTGGCTGGCTAATTAATAAATGATAACTTGCGCTATCTTAAAATTTGAATATGTTTTTTAGAAAGAAGAATGATATAGCAAAAAGAAAAACTCGAAACATTTGGCCCCATCTTATGCAGCAAACGGATTTTTTTTTTGTTAGAGTAAAAAAGTGAAAACGAGATGTTCTGAAAGAAAGAAGAACAAAAAAGAGAGATTTGTCTTATTTTATGCAGGGAACGGAACAAAAGCGTATGCTGTGTTCCCCTTCACTGGTTAATCGAGGCAGACAGTGGCGTGTATTTCCCCCGTGAGATTTAGGTGGTCAGACTGTGAGCAACCGGGCGTACAACCAAACCAACCGCGCGATATTTATATACACAGCATTACACAACGTTTATATATTTTATTCTCGCGAAATCAAATACATGTATGTTTGCCATATAATGTTGGTCGCATAAAAATATATCATTTTCGAGTCAATTGTTCGATTTTAATAAGAATTCACAACATTAGAGTAAATATATGCCTATAAAGCCAGAGAAGAGATAGACAACTGTTTTTACATTGGCCGACAGCGCACAATGTACGAGGCGCCACTGTCGCCACGCACAACCTATCACGTGATCATTAGAAAAGGACCAATAAGAACTCACGAAAGACGGGACGCTTCAAATGCATCGAAAAATAACATACACAATATATTCAGAAATAATTGAAGGTTTCAGGAATATAGTTTTGTCAGCTTCAGATTCTTTGTAGTGCTTTTTGGGGGATTGTTATAAATATTTTCGTTAGTTATTGCATTCTCTTTGTCTCTCTGTCTCATTAGTGTGTGAGAGGTACTTGTTTTCTTGTGGTTTGAGGGATAGAGGGGGTTCAATTTATATACTCTAATAAATAAAGTTGGGGGGAAATGCTGAAATGTAAGCCGACTGATAGTAGAAAGAATATACTGTAATAATTATCATACAGATAAGGAACGAAAATCCAAGAAATGAATAAAAAGCTGTGTTATGGTGCTAAAACTAGTCCAAAAATAAAGCCAAGGTGAAACATTACTTGGTGTGTGTCATCAATTAAGAATTATAGGAATAATTATAAATATATTCTGTTATAAACCTTTCCTTCGTCACAATTGCTCGCTTACCACTTGTGCCAATTTGCACAATGCGATAGGTATTAATCAACAAAATGTATGCTTTGTGCAAAAGAAATGCTTTGCAAAAGTAGCAATTTCCGGTCATGATTAGCTACGGGCCCATAACAATGGATACATTGATATATTCTCGAATCCATTAATCGGCATAAATATCCCATTTGAAATACAATGTAAAACAGGGAGATCTTGTCCATGGTACATACACAAAAAATAGGTAAGTATTACCCCCCCCCCCCCCTCCCTATACAACTCGTCCTTGTTTTCACGAAGTGACGGTAGTGAGGAAAATCGTAACGCAAAGTGAATGCAATTTTTTTTCACTACCGTCACTTCGTGAAAACAGCGACGAACTGTATCATGTACAGTATACTCTATACAACTGATATTGAACGCAATCATTTAACCTTCATGATCACCTGAAAATGCGCATGACAAAACGAAATTAAATATATTTGTTATTCAAATCAAATTTGAAAACAATCCTTTTCTTTATTATACAAAGCTATACTTGCATTACGAAATATAAAACCTTTTCATGAATTCTGTAGGGAATATCTGATTTGGATTTCCTCGACGCAAATTGACAGCTTTTCAATTTAGTATACATTCCCAGACAATTTGAAACAAGGCAACAAGAGTCATCGATAAAAAAAAAATGGCGGGTAGCAATGTGGTTTGTGGCGCTACAGAACATGAATGTCGAGCTAACGCACATCAAACGAATTTGCGAAAATGGAAGTGCTACCGATTGTAACTAAGTTGGCCAAACTCTGAGGACAAGATGGATGCGACATATAGAGCGTCTAAGTTCATCCGATACGCTATAAAAGTGTCTTTTACACGAGGTCATCGTACTTTTAGACCTACTTACCACCTACGTTACAGTATTTTATCCCAAGGGGTTAACATAAGCGCGGATTGGAGCTAAACGGGGTAACTCGGTCAAGTGCATACAGGTAAAGCAGTATAAGATGTGTTCAAAATAGGATGTCGATTAGAAGGAGTATGGGGGGGGCATGCAGTACCCCCCCCCCTTCCCCATTTATCTCTGTCTCTCGCTCTTATCGTCTCTCTATGTCTATCTCTCTCTCTTTCTATTGGTCAGTCTCTCTCTCTCTCTCTCTCTCTCTCTTTCTCTCTTCACCCATATGTAGAGGATGGACAGATGCCCTCGGTTTAAAGAGTTGGGGGTAAGCATTATTTTAGAGAGAAAGAAGGAAGGAGGGACGTAACTATAGGGGCGGAGAGACAGGAAAGTGGGAGAGGGGGATACATAGATAGATAGAGAAGATAAGAGAGCAGATAACAGAGAGAAAGAGGGAGAGAGAGAACGAAATAAAGAAAAGTGTGTACGGGTATGTGTGTGCATCTGGAAGAGGGTCAGTGTGGGATACTAAAGCACGAGATCCCAACGGAAGCACGTGACTGAACCCCCTCCCCCCCCCCAAAAAAAAAAGTGGTGGGGAACTCCCTTATTCCCACTGATGTTTATTCCCGTTGAGTTATCCACGTTATTTCACTTGAGAAAGCGCGTAGCATTCAAGATTCCACAGCCTCAGGGTAACAGGTTGCACAGGAGGTAAAATATGGAAACGGAATTGGGCCTTGACACACATCTTGATTCAGAATTCGGAAACGTTGCTGATATTGCAAAGGGGGATGAAATAAACAAACAATAAACAAACAAATAAATAAACAAAACAAACACGAAATGTTTGGGTAAAAGAGCAGAGTAAAACCGTAATTAGGATTGGTTTATTCTGTATTACTAGTTCTTATGTCAATTGATTTCAATGCCATTGGCTTAATTAAAGATAAATCAAATTCGTTTTCTCAATGACAACGATATTGGAGTCCGCAATCTTCTATTTGTCTTCGCTCATTCGAATACTTCCATTTTATTCATTTTTGCCCCTCTAAATGAAGACAGTTGTCGTCTTTTTTTTTATAGATTTATTAATGATATTCTAATTTCGAATTGACCTCGGGTGTATCCTAGTTTCCTGGTTGCGATATAAATTTTTGTAATCATATATCACAGCTATTATTTGATATGAACCATGTATCCTTGTACCTTACAATATGAAAATCTCATTTGCCGAAAATGCTATCAAAGTATTCGATATTTACAGACTTTAAACGTATGTTTCACTTGATACTATCTGAATGTAACCCTTCCCTCTTCCTTTCCCTTTCTTACTTTCTCTCTCTCTATCTCTCTCTCTATCTCTTTTACTTCTTTTTTTGGCCAACCGCTATTCCATTATGCATTGCTTACATATTATGTACTTACATATTGTATGAACATGTTTTTACTTATGACGAGAAATAATAACAATATTCAGTTCTTGTAAAGCGCATATCATATTATAACGTCGCTATGCGCTTCTAAAGAACTTTGGAAGTCAGGAAGTCAGTTCAAGCTTTGCTTATGACGACCCTTTTTGCCACGTATGCTTTTATGTATGTTAACAATCATGTATGTGAGATGATGCATATGGAAAATAAATGAACATCAATCACTCAATCGATCAACGATACTAGGTGATGTATGGGACGCCAAATGCCGTAATGCCTTGTACTTTCTCATATTCATAAACTATATTCCTGCTCTAGTTAAAGCAATGTTATCCAGCAAACATCCGCAGATTGATGACCTGTGGGTTCATGGTCAGTTTTAGAACACTGATGGGATTAGCAGGCAAGCCATTAAGTGAATACGAACGGTCAACTTCAAAGAATGCGGTGTGAAAAACGAATCACATCTATCGCCGATTATTGATGGAGGGTCAAAGTGATTTAAAATCACGTTCAATCTCTGCGTAGGCGGGAAATTCATTGGAAAGGCATAACGTTGTTATATCGACAGCCAGGTAGTGGCTTTTGTTCATGAGCTCGTAAATTCATTTGCAGGACATTTTTGTATTGTTTGGTTCGGTTGATTTTATTTCATTATGTCATTTACTTTTACATGGTTCACCCCATTACAGACAGTTTTCATCTAAATTATCCATTCCCATATCAAGTTCTGTAATTGTTTTCTAAGTAGGCCTACATGTATGTGAAAAATTGATTTGTTTCGATTTACATTTCTTGAAAATGTTACATATTAATCTTACATCGAAAAGTATTTAACGAGGGCCCTAATTAAAAAATAATAATTCAATAATAATTCAAAATGATAACACACCTCCCTGTTAGAAAGAACACACCATTCACACTCATTCACAGTGTGAATCACACTGTGTTTCACAGTGTGAATCACAGTGTGCTCCATAATGTTAAATTGGGGCGTTTTCACATTGTGGTTCACAGTGTGGATAACCGGAAAAGGAAAGAACACACTCATTCGCACTCATTCACAGTGTGAACTGTGATTTCACACTGTGATTCACACTAGGAATGAGTGTGAATGAGTGTGTTCTTTCCAGCAGGGCTATACCATCCTACGCTACATACATGTACATTTTCAAGCTCTCAAGTGAACAACAAAAATACAAACAACATCAAAATAAACAATTTATCTAACTAAACTTGCTTTACGATCAATGACATGAAGTATTATTGAATTTGTTAACAAAGTTCAATACAATTAAGGGATATAAAAGGCATATTATTTTGTTATCAATTTGCATGCCCATAATCGACAGTAAAATAAAATTGCAACAGTACATTTATACATTTTCATTTACTTAGATGTTCAGTGTAATCATTGGTTGTTCAGAATTAATCAATTGGCTTATAGTTACCCTTTCTTTTTTTACGACTGAAACGAACGGCAACTCGGCATTATGAATTGATAACCAAACTAAACGACTTAAACTGTTGTTTTCAATTAAAAATATATTTTGTTTGTTCGCTTGTTGCTTATAGAGGTGTCGTAATCGACATGTTTGAGCAATTAACAAGAAATACAAATGTCACGGGTTCGATCCCGAAAAGACATTAATGTCATTTGACAATACATTAATACACGTTTGCCACTCCATACCCAGGAGAGAACTGGGGCCCTGGTAGGATAACGAACGCCGTTGTGATGGAATTCGCCATCATATGTCCTCGCGGTATGGTAGGAATACTCCCCAGGGAGTGGAGATGATGCCCACTGTGCGTGAATAAATCCCATGACCGGGGTAATAATAATATCTAATTTTATTTGTTCGTTTGTTTGATTTTCTTTGTTTGTCTGTTTGTTTGTTTGTTTGTTTGTTTGTTTGTTGCAAGCAGTGGAATAAACTGTATTCATTGATTCAGGAAAGGCTTTTGCTCAGTACGCATTGCATTACAATACAATGTAGGCAAAACACCGATAAGCTAATCCAGGAAATAAGGAGGGAGGGGAGAGGAAGGGGGAGGAGGGAGGGGGGGGGGGGTCGTGTTGTTTCCAGTAAAATGGCATCGATCGCTCACACGATTGAACTTAGAGAGGAGATTGTATTTATTACAGAAGGCTGAACTAAGACATCCTTAAAGCGACAACATTGATTAAATTGAGAAAATCAAAGCTTCAATAAAGTCGGCACGTAATTCTATAGCCGTTGGTATTTTCACACTCTCTCTCTCTCTCTCTCTTTCTCTCTCTCTCTCTCTCTCTTTCTCTCTCCCTCTCTCTCTCTCGTTCCCTCTCCCTCTCGCTCTCTCTTTCTCCCTCCTGCACATGTCTTCCTAAGTTGTTAAGTAGGGCATTGTCAGATCCAAGATTTTGTAAAAGGGGTAATTCTTATAACTAAAACAAAAATATACCTTTTAAGTACTAAGTATTTTAAGTATTTAAATTTGAAACAGAAGAAAAGAAGAATAAAAAGATGAAAAGGAAGAAGAAGAAGAAGAAGAAGAAGAAGAAGAAGAAGAAGAAGAAGAAGAAGAAGAAGAAGAAGAAGAAGAAGAAGAAGAAGAAGAAGAAGAAGAAGAAGAAAAAGAAGAAGAACAATAAGAATAAGAAGAAGAACAGGAAGAAATAAAACCCGGGCGTAATATGTTCTAACTCTTTCTTTTATAACCCCCAGAGTATGCTCACGGACAAAGAAATATTTTTGATACGTTATAGATACACTACTGACAACGGGTCTAATATATCATATCCAATTACTCTTTTGTGTTTCATGCCTATTTCAGGAAGAAATTTTCCAGCGCTGATTGAAAGATAAAAATTAGCCGCTTATGGGGTTGTATTTTTTCTTTAATACTGCAGGGGCCTTTTCTTCGTCGAAAGTCACTAAGGAAATGTTTTTGTTTTCTAAATGAATTAGGGGTTTTCCCATTTAAGTTAGGAAAATCGAAAGAACACTAAACTTTCCGCTGACAAATCGAATTTGCCGGTATAGTGTCAAAAAGGACAGTTAATTGGTCGCTGATTAGCGAGATAATCGAATGTAACATCACATCCACAATGACGGTGAATCCTTCCCCGCGGAGCAGCGAAATTTGAAATGATCCAACTCGCTGTATTATCTTCTCGAATACAAAAGACAGACACCTCTAGTTTTAGACATTGCTTTCCAAATAACCTAATATGCTATAATTAATTTTCTAATTGGGTTACAACAGACAAAAATAATATACCTGGACAGTTGTCTTATATTAATTATGTTTGCACATGTGAAAGGCCCGCCACAAAAATAACAAATGCAAAATGTAAAGAAAGAGGAAAACGACGAAAGAAGAAGAAGAAACTGTTGTGGGGATTTTCATTGGGTAAATTTAGGACAATGGTTGTAATGACAACATTTATTTTTTAAAAAGTACAATTAGTCTTATCTAGGTCTCCCAAGGTGCTAAACAAAACAAAAATACCCACTTTCGTTACATGTACGAAATGTTACATGCACACACAGTACATGTACATACGACAAAAACAGAGAAGCTATTGTTAAATTGTTGTGAATCATTATATCGAAATATTAGTTTATAAGGAAGTTAAAAAGGAAAATAATGAAGATACTGAAAGCAAAACAAAACAAACAAACAGAAAATAAGCTCTTTCTGAAATGACAACTACCCCCCCCCTCCCCCATCCAAACAAAAAAGGGAAACAAGGGGAAAATAAGGATTACATTAAAAAAAAAAAAACCTTCTTTGGACAATACTTTTTGTCCTGGCGTCTGTGCCCCCATACTCCTAAGATAACATGACCTCTGGACGACAAGTTTGGACAATCTCAGTTCATGTAATTGGCATGTGCCCATCTTGCCCCTAAGACAAAATGCCCTCTTGGCGAAAACTGTGGACAATTCCTTGTTTAATATGCTGAGGCTTCTGCCCCCGTACCCCTAAAACCAATTGCCCTCTGGACGACAAGTTCGGACAATCTCAGTTAAATGCTGGAGTGTGTGCCCTCCCCCTCCTTGTCCCTAAGGCGACATGCCCTTTGGACGAAAATCTGTGGACGATCTCTTTTTATGCTGGGGATGTGCCCCCTTGCCCCCCCCCCCCACACTTGCCCCTAAGATGATATGCCCTCTGGACACAGAGTAGGATAAGACGAAGCCGCCGCACTTTTCTTCAACCGCGATTCCTTCTCAATTACCTGAGAGGACTGTCTTTCGGTAATCAGGGGAGTGCTAGGCCAAGGGGCAGTGAGAAGGGGGTGGAGGAGGGGGGGGGGGGGGTTGTCTGGGAATTATGTATACGGTTGCTTATGCAAATAGCCGGACGGAGATACACTTCTTTTTAACCCTTGTGGTGCCATCAAGTAAATATTATAATTATAGTTCACTAACATGATTTTATAAGATGATTGTGAATCTTTTTTTTTTATTATTTTTTTATATACGGCTTTGTTTGTAGTGTTCTTGATGTTTATTTAGGAAATACGGTTCTTCACCGTATACTTCAGAATAAAAGTACATAGATAGATAAACAAACAATAAATAAACAAAGTAAATGAATAGATAAATAAATAGATAATTACATTACATAATACAGAAGAAAGTTAAACAAATAATCGAACAAATAATTCAATTCATAGAAGACAACTTGACTGAATAAATACATGAATAAAAAATACATATATAAATAAATAAACAAAGATATAAGTAAACGCCCCCTTTCAAAATGACCCCAAATCATGGCTTACAGATGAGACTCGTTATCACTGTCTTATCTCAAGGGGGTGGAAGCTAAACCTTTTTGGTTGAGCGCGGAAACAAAGAGAGGTTCAACCTCAGTCCAGCTGGATATTGAACCCTACACCTCGCCTCTGTTTTGCTCCTCGGGGTCCGACCGCAGAGCCTTCTATTACATATCGTTGTCACATTAATGACGCAACAAGATGATTGGAAACGTAAACGAGACTACGCTAGAGACAAGTTCAAAGCAATTTGTTGCTAGTTCAGTCGTAATACACCATGTCTTCCTTTCAGTCTTCGCATAAGCTCCTTGTTTATTCAGTTTTGAATTACATGCCCTTATATTTAGTTATTTTCTCTACTTCTTTTCTTTTCTCTGTATTTCCTTCCTTATCACTGTCTTATTCTCTCTGTCTATCCCTCTTACCATCGCCCCCCCTCAATTATATTTAGTCTGCCCCTTTTGTTTAAAAACCTGACAAGTTTTCAAAATGGATAGTCGTACTTGTACACACACACTTTACGCAGCCATTTATACAGAAGAAAGACAATATTTTCAATGAATTGTTTTCATGGGAACTAATTAACATTTAATCACTGGGCTGTCGACTTTAAGATTGCAAAAAAGAGATAATTTAATGCTTGATGATGGGGCAGCATATGATAATCACTATGATTATGAAGCAAAGACTGCCAAAATATGAGTTGACGATCTCCCGACATTTAAATATTTTACAAACAGTTTTGTATTCTTTTCACAAAATTAAATGTGAAACGAGAGAGAGAAAGAGAGAGAGAGAGAGAGAGAGAGAGAGAGAGAGAGAGAGAGAGAGAGAAAGAGAGAGACAGACATAATATAGTGAAGGGGGTATGTCCCTAATACGACTGCTAAAGGCCCTATCCTATACTGCGCGGCGAATGCTTACGAACGTTGCGAATTTGGATTCGCCAACTTTTTTGACGAATGTTGGCGAATCTTAGCAACTATAAGGAAATGTTAGCGACAGTTTTTGCGAAGATTAGCAGCTTTTGGCCAATCCTTTGCCACTATTTGTGAATGTTTGGGACCTTTTGCTAACTCCTGGTACTAAATGGATCGATTTGTATCAAGAAACCATATGGTAACGTGGTCGCTAGCATTGGCGAAACAAAACATAACACCGTCTTACAACCGTTTGCAAAGGCTTACGACTGTTTTGCAAACGCTAACGACTGTTTTGCAAACGCCTGCAACTGTTTGCGGAAAAATTGATTCGCAAAGAAAAAATGTTTGCGACAATGAAAACTGTTTGCAAACTCTCTTGCAACCTTTTGCAACCTTTTACGAACCCTGGCGGATCCCCAAATTCGCTACGTTCGCAAGCATTCGCCACTCAGTGAGATAGGGCCTTAAAGGGATCGTTTAACAATGTTAAATCTGAGATACACGGTCCTACATGTTACCAGTGTCCGTGATATGGTGTAATATTGAAGCCCTAACAAATCGCGCTTCAAAATGACCAAGAAGTGCCTCAAAAAAGTAAAATCTTCGAGTGACCGGTCTTTACCATACTCGTTTTCCCCAATAGACTGTAGTGTTATGAAAACCGTTCGACGAACGGTTTTCAAAATTTGTAATTCCAATCATTAAAATCTTGATAATCAGACAGGCGATCGGCTTGTAAAAGTCATGGAGTTCCTGACTGACTTAAAGGTTTATAATTATTATTGCAGCATGAGCTAAATCAAGGGTTATTTATAAAGGATCTAAGACAAAGTTACCGGATCCCTTTAAATGAAATAAAATACTAGAGTTCGCTACTACTTCTAGATGAGATGCTGACATGTAATTGAGAAGAATACGACCGAGATAAGAGATCACATACAAGCAATAAATCATCCATACTGGTTGCTTTCCAAAAAGGCGCGAAATCCCCCGTGCACAAAATCACGGTACACAAAATATCTTGAGCTGCTGTCTGCAAGATATAAAGTTTGCAAAATCGTACTTAGACCTCGTTTCTGATAATCTTGTGTGAGTGGGTTGGTGAGTGCGTGAAAGTGTGTGTGTGAGAGGATGAGAGAGAGAGAGAGAGAGAGATAAAGAGAGATAATGATACATACAATACTTTTAGTAAGCTTTATCGTTTTCCCCTCTCTTGAATTTGGTGTTCGTTTCTTTTGGTTTAAAAAGAATATTTTCAGCATTCGTAGTTACTTTGTTGTAATATTTTATAATTTTCGTCAGATTAAAAGGACTTCAACAAGGCCAGTGAAATTCTGTTTTACATAACATGATAGCTTTAAGAATTGAAAAAAACGGATGTTTCATGACGATATAAAGTGCTGAAAGTAGGATGTTTTTAAAATGTTCATATCATGCTGATGCTCTGTATAGACTATTATAACAATAATTTGTTATATTTACTAACGCCAGGTTTATTATCGATCGCATTGCAAACAAAGAACAGATGCATATCACAACTTGGTTATAAATGACTGATCGATGTTATTTAATAATTCACTGATCATCTCGTAGACTGAATCACAACAAAACAAATTGATATTAAAGATTTTTTTTTTTCTGCAAAGCGGACATAAAGTAGTTACAGGAAATCCTTCATGAGCACTTGAAAAGAAAAGAAAATAGGGAATTTTTTGGAGAGGTATTTACGTCATCAGAAGGAGCATATAGTAGTATTTTTGCATATAAAGTATACTTCGGTATATTTTTTCTCCATGGCAACTGAAAACAAAAAGAGAAGGATGGTCTTCCTTACTTTAGATGGAGTGCAATATATAATTTTCAATACCAATCAAAGCCAACCAATGCAAAACAAAAAGATAAACTCTTAGAGGCAATATTATTCCAGGCAATCATATCGGAAGTCAAAAAGAAGAATACGCGGAATAATAATAATAAGAAGAAGAAGAGGAATGACAGGAGGAGGGTGGAGGAGGAGGAATAATAAGGAAGTTGATGAGAAGAAAAAGAAAAAGATGAAAAGAGGAGAAGGAGAAAAAAAGAAGGAGAAAGAGGTGGAGAATAGATTGAAGAAATAGAAGAAGAAAGAAGAAGAAGAAGAAGAAAGAAGAAGAAGAAGAAGAAGAAGAAGAAGAAGAAGAAGAAGAAGAAGAAGAAGAAGAAGAAGAAAAACTAGAAGAAGAAGAAGAAGAAGGAGGAGGAGGAGGAGGGGGAAAAGGAAGAGAAGCACAATAAGAAGAAGGAGAAGAACAATAAAAAGGATAACGAAAAAAACAAGGACGACCCAGATTCCATCTTTTCTCCGGGAGAGGATCCGGTGTACATTGACATACATAAAATAGTGCATCCACGTGTCTGAGACAAGATGCATAATCAAGATTGGCTTGATGAATGGGACATATTTCTTTTTTGAAAATTCAAATTAATGTGGACTATGATACTTCCTGGAGAACAATGAATATTCATCCGTGAAAATTTTATTCTTTGTTTTCAGGTGATAGATTCTTAGCAAGTTAATTCTTTCATGGAGCGTTTTAAAGTATTTTGGGGGAGAAAAACACAAACAAGCAACAAGAACAAGAAAGAGAGGAAGAGACAGAAAACCAAGAATCAGACAAACCGTCATCATGTCAAGCCTTGTCGTCGGTATCACATTTCCCCGTCTATATACACGAACCTTCTTTCAGCTGAAATTTGCAAAACTGACACCCCGAAAATGTGCTAAAGTTCTTGTATTTTATTTGCACATCTCGAGGAGGAACCTACTTCCATCTCAATTATCATCATGATCACATGATGTCTAGTAAAGAGGTTGGTTGACAGAAGCCTTCCAAATGTCTGGTCATACCTTTTTTTTGTCCTCGACATTTTAGGAGTGGCTGGCTTGACTATTTACATATAAATGCCAATCATACACATTTAAAGCCCTTCTGCACTAGTTTGGCATTGAGGGGTTAGACCTCCATGCAAGGTCAGTGGTAGGTGGTTATCTCATCAAATCAGCTCTCAATTAACATAAGAAAAAGGGCATCATGGGGGATAACTTAGGCATTCTGGGCTGTATAGAGGGCGCAAGTAGCTATGGGGCCTAAACAGAACATCTTTTTTAAACGCAGGAAAGGATTCGTTCCTGTGTGTTCAATGTAGTTTTGTTTTATGATAACGAGTTTAGGTACAACAGGTAAAGGAGATTCCTTAGAAATAAAAGTCTAAAATGTTGACATTATTCCCCCCTCCTCCCTCAATCCCTTCTCCCTTCCCACAATAAAAAAAACCTAGCTGTCCTTCTTATTATGTATACAAGCATCTTCTTTTGTCATTGTTTTTTTTTTTCTTGTCAGAAAACATTTCCCCGCTATACCATACCTGATAACTATTTCATAAAACATTCTTACTCATCTATAAAGCAGGAAAATCACTCACAATATAATTCCGAAACGTGAGCTCATCACAATCACCACAAAACAATCTCGGAAATTCATGGACCCCATTTTGCTAAAATATATTAACAAAATGTGCTCCTCTAACGGCCATGATCTCGTAATGATGGAAGAAGTACCCCTTTAATCATTCATTTTGAAACAGCAATCAATAATTCATAACGCAACTATATTTGATATTAATTTAGCTCCAAAGGGCACGATAATGATGATGGGGGAGGAATTTGAAGACGGGGATTGGGATTAAGAGGAAGAGATGGACATAGAGCGAAGAGAAAGGAAACTAAAAGGAGAGTTTGGAAAGATATATATATAGAGAGAGAGAGAGGGGGGGAGAGAGAGATAGAGATAGAGAGAGAGGGGAGAGAGGGAGAGAGAGAGAGAGAGAGAGAGAGAGGGAGAGAGATAGAGAGAGAGAGAGGGGGAGAGAGAGAGAGAGGAAGAGAGAGAGAAAGAGAGAGAACGAGAGAGAAAGATAGAGAGGGAGAGAGAGGGAGGGAGAGAGAGAGAGAGAGGAAGAGAGAGAAAGAGAGAGAACGAGAGAGAAAGATAGAGAGGGAGAGAGAGAGAGAGAGAGAGAGAGGGAGAGAGAGAGAGAGAGAGAGAGAGAGAGAGAGAGAGAGGGGGGGGGGGGAGAGGGAGAGAGAGAGAGAGAGAAAGTAAGAGTGAAATACATGTAGAGTAATGTTAAGAGTCGATGTGACAACCTATACATGTATGTACATATATAATGCATGTTAATGGAGAAGAGATGAGCACAAATGATTCAGCGATTATTTTTTCCAATTGGAAGAACAGATGTGTACATCATTGCAAACGTGGCATGGTGTAAATACATTCCTAATGACAAGCACGTTCACATTGCCTAAATATACAATTAAATGCAATTTGTCGTAAATGCAACGCGGCACCCCATTTTAAATAATCCTGAAATCCTTGTTGGCACGTGGTCAAAATAATGTGATGCAACAGTTCGTTGGTTGGTTTTATTTTCCGTATACAAATTCAAATACATACAAGAACATAATTTACAAATATAATACAAATCAAAAATAAAAAACGGCTGGAATGCTCTATTCAGAGCCATTATCAAAATGACTCTGTTCTTCGTAGAGGTCAAGAAATAATTAAACATAGAAATGAAACACAAATTATTACGAAAATATAACATTACAAATGCACTATCTACCACCTCTCCCAAACCCTCTATAACAATATAAATACGACTATTACCATCCCTCCCCCCCCCCTGTTCATATCAAAAGTTTATACAGTGTTTGTGCCACTGGCATGGTTGGCGAATTCATGAAAAGGGAAGGGAGGGGGGGGGGGTGTCACCGGCCTGTGCCCCCTTATTTACAGTCTGGTGACATTAGATGGTAAATACCTTAGATAAAATAAAAAAGCAATGTGTCCTTTTTTCAATTTTATTCAAAAGAAGGTACTTGAAAAAAATTGATTTGTCAGATATGATGACCCCGAAATGTAGTACCTTTTTTCTCACAGTGGTCACTGTATTTCGTTTTCTTTGTGTCTACTTTCACTTTCTCTTCTTTTTCCTTTTTGTTTGCTTTTTGCTTTTCAAAGACCTTGTTTCCGAATTACCACCTATAAAGATCCACCCTTGTTTGTCCGGCATAACATTTCGCTTAAATTAAGGTAAATATTCTATACAATATGTCATCCGGGTCACGGTTTGTTTGTTTTCTTGCCATAATTCTAAATTTTATTTTATCAGCAAAACTTGATAATGGACGTAATGACGTCCACGATTCAATTCAACAGTCTGTAGTAAGGGGCTACCTATCGAAATCAATAAATACAACATACAATACACAAGCAACGGCAGAGGATTGATTATTTTGGTGAATTTGAAATTCATTGTTTTATCAGTCAGGCCTAGGCCCCTTCTTATAAACAGTTACGATTAATCGCAACTTATTTGCGATCTATATCAATCGCAACTATGTACATAAGAGACAGGGAATCGCAAACATGCGATTGATTCGTGGACTTGCGATTGATTCGGATCAATCGCAGCTCTTTATCAGACGATGCCCTAGATTCATCTATGTCAAATGAGTATGTAATTAGATCGAAAGGCACCGCTAAAGGGATATTACATATCATTTCCTCCCTCCGATCTGGTGATTAGCCAAGGTCAAATGACCTTCCCTTTGATTAAAAAAATGAATGGCATGATAAAGACAATTATAGTATGCATGATTGTAGGTATACCTGAAAGGACCGCGTCAGCATCGGCTTAGTAATAACCGAATTGGGACATTACACCGCCGGCTGCACCTACACGCTGGAACAGAAAGTGCATGCATGTACGACTGTACTTACTAATGTAATGAAAAACGCTATAAAGCGTAGATAATTTCACACAGATATCATAGATTTGTACGTTTTTTTTTAAATATTTTGTCAATGCCTTCACACAACTTTATAAGTATACGTGGGCGCTCTTGCCCTGTAGCCTGAGGTAATGGTAATGAAGAAGAAAAAGACTATCACGTCTTTGCACTTTCTCCACGTTAAAGGTAATACAAAGTTTTGGGAAATTTTGAAAATTGGTTGGATAATGATTCTTTACAATTTTGATAAATTTGGATGCCCCTGTACATGTAATATAAGCACTAGAAAATTTAGCCCCTAAAACACTTCTGCTTTCGAGAAATATTGAATATAACAATTTACCGGTGCTCCGCGACAACGATTTTGAATATTGTAGGATCGTTCATTTGAACCAAATTCATGACCCCATACCAAAACTTTGTATTACCTTTAATAAGGCATGACCATTTTCTATTATTGTATCATGATAGAAAACCTTCTGAAGTACATCTACATCTATATACATGATGCAGTTATGCAATCCGTCTGAACGTTATGCCTACGTCACAATGGGACCGGCCTTGGGTTCTAATTTTCCTCGTCACATCTTCGCCGTCGACTCATTAGCGGCGCGCGCATTACTCTAATGAATTATAATCAACCAAATGTCGGAAATGTTTGACTCAAAAACAAAAGAAGTGAGGTAAGACAAATAGATGAAAGTATGACCCCAAAAGAAGTAGGTGCTCGAAAATCCTTTGGAAAATTATTATGAACCATGCATGCTAACCATGATAACAATCATTAAGATTTCAGTTTCTTGATTAAGATCGCGCTTTGGTATCAAGTTCAGTCTTCTTGATTGCAGTCCTTTCACTGGCGTTTGCTGTTAATATTTGTTTGTCTAATAATATAAGAAGGAATTTTACATTTTTCTTCTCACGAATTATGTTTAACTCTTCAGTGTTTCTCTGAAATGACATTATAACCTAGCGGTGAGTAAAGAAGTAACAAGAGGAAGAAAAAAGGATACCACAAAACACTGTGTTCACAAAGCATTTCAAGTCAATGTCCCGTTTGTCCAAACCGAGTTTAAACAGTCAAGAGGAGTAATTACTCCGAGGTCTAAGTTTCTTTTTAGCTAAAAGTAATTTGAGTCCTAGAGTCCGGTTTATCTGACTTATATAGAATACGAACCATTGCATTTATGGGCCTGTTTTTTTCTTCTCATAATTATGACAAGACTCACTAATTTACAGCTTTGGAAATTTGCTCTAAAGTTGAATTTCATTAAAGTCTTGCTAAATAAATGCCCTAATCTATTTTTGATGTTCAGTACATCGATAAAGATTACAACTCTGATCTGATGTTAAGTTATTTTAAGAAATAGGGGGTCGCGTTCCTTTCTAGCTAAGTTAGTGTCCTTCATCACTGACTTAATACCAAGAGGGGCAACTCATTTGAAGTATTTCCAATCCTCGTTAATTACGATGATATAAATACATTTCTCCATATGGTTTTTCAATAACGTTGCATTACACCTTTTCCAAAACACAACGCAGAACAAAACACAAGGGACTGATGTGTATATCTGAGTCATTGTAATGTCATTATTCAGAAATCATTATGTGCTTCATTTTGACAACATTAATAACAGTGGATTGGATTTACAAGTCATAAACATGTCGTTAATTTATCAAAGTCCATTCTAAGGGGGAATGAATATAAATTGAAATTAGTTATAAGGAAATAATGTTGACGTTAATATGACATCATCACTTTCAGTATTTACGTACATCGTTAAGAGGAGGGCTATATACAGTAGCTCAGGGGGCTCATGTCCCATTTAAAGGGGGGAAGTCAATACTGATTTCAAGTTTGTTTTAAATAAAACAGAACAATGAGAGAAACAAGTCAGTTAAAGTTTGATCAACACAAATAATGATTAAAATAAGAAAGTTATAAATATTTGACGGTGCTATCAATGAAACACAAATTGGCAACTCTGTGACGTATCTTGCGAACATTTACCTATAGTATCACACAAGTTTTGAAAACATTAATATTTTCCCTTGAGAAATGTTTTAATCATACATTCACCCTAAATGTAATTATCGCAAATGTGTTTTTATACCACCCCTGTATTAAAGAAGTCTTTCCGTCGTCAAGAGCTAAGAAAAAAAAATCAAACTTTGTTTTACTTCTTTTGATATATTTCATTACTTGTTATTATCATATCGTGTTTAACCTAATGGACTTTCCCCCGACATTTCTGCATCTACTATCAGTTAACCCATTGCTTACTGGAACCTGGTAGTTCCTGTGTTAAGCCTATGGCAATTAAGAACTCAGTAGTCAACGGGTTAAAACCATGAGTGTTCATCACAAGTCACAGCCAAAACCCTTTAGAGTGAAATTCTTTTAGAATGATCATCTTTATTCTAATTTACGATTGTGTCAATAATTGGACATTCATATCAATTAACCTTCTTATTTTTCTCTCTTGATTAGGCTAATTGATAGAAGTCGATAGTTCTGATAAAGAGTGCTCGAAATGTGACGTATATTTGATTAACCTTTTCTGCTGACTACGTGTGTTGCATGACGTCATGGCGTAACTACATGGAGGGGGGGGGGGGGGGGGGGGTCCATGACGGGGAAAACCGAAATGATAGAAAAACAAGAAAGAGAGATACAGGAATCAAAAGAGAGTGCCCCTCTGCACTAGTTTGGCCAGGAGGACTTAGACCTCGATTCATGGTCACCGACATGTGGTTATCTCATCAAATCAGCTCTCAATTAACATGAGAAGAAGAGGAGGATGGGGGACCAATGGTCATCGATTAAGCATTGTTTGCTATATAAAGAGCGCATGTAGCTATAAGTAATGTAGTGCAGTGTATCTTTAAAGTAAAATTTACATGACACGGAACTTTCCCACGATTTCACGCACTCGATATCCCTTTTTCAAGAGGAAGTCCTTCATTGAAATTGAATTTGTTTCATTAGAAGAAAACAATGAAAGAAACAGGTCCGTGAAAAATTGAGCAAAAAACAATTAAACATAAGGAAGGTATGAATTTCTGAAGCTGGGATCAATCAAACACAAATTGCCAAATTGCCAAAATCAGCTTTTTAGATTGTTATGTATTCAATAGAGCCTGAGTTTTAAACAAAACTGGCTAATTTGCACAGTTTGTGCTAACGATTAATTTATGTTTTCAATCTCTTGGTTATGATACCTTTCCATTAATACATGGTTCTGTAAGACTATTCATAACACTGAGAATTGAGTCAAATATGATGACAATACACGATCCACGTAACCCCTCCCTTAAGCAAATCCCTAAATGTAAATGTTTAATAACTTTAGAGTAACTGCCCAATCCAATCCAATCCAGTATAAAGCACCAATATCTAGTTGTCTAATCAAAGGCGCTGTTTGGCCAGAAATTACCGCGATGGCCTGGCATTGTATCCCACTTCTGTTAATCCAGTGCAATAATAATGCACACTCAATGTTAATGTTAAGTAAATCCAACGGCAAAGAATGTGAGACTGATTCCTGGTAGAAGACGTTATCAGAGAGTTTAATCGGAGGCCCTCTGACAAGATGAAGTTCACGGCCAAGACGTGATGACGATGCGGTGTGATTTGATTTCGTATAGTGATAACGGTTTCCAGTGGCCATGTTTCTAGGAGAGCGAATTACGATGTAGGGAATAACAAAGAACATATAATAATTTTCTTTCACGTTGTTTATGATGTGTACGCTGTTGACCCGACTGTCAAATGTGAAAAAAACAAATAACGAAAAAAAAAAACGAACGTAGAGCACAAATAGAACGATGCTCGCTGCTGTTGCATTAAACGTTATAATGTTCAATTTTAATGAGTATGACGATGACGACGTAATGACGATGGCGTGATGACGATGGCGTGATGGCGATGCGATGAGATTTGATCTCGTATAGTGATAACGGTTTTCAGTGGCTATGTTTCTAGAAGAGCGAATTACGATGTAGGGAATAACAAAGAACATATAATAATTTTCTTTCACGTTGTTTATGGTGTGTACGCTGTTGACCCGATCGTCAAAATGTGAAACAAACAAAATAACAAACAACGATAGAAAAAAAACATGAACGTACGGCGCAAATAGAGGGATGTTTGCTGCCGTTGCATTAAACGTTATAATGTTCAATTTTAATGAGTATGACGATGATGACGTGATGACGATGGCGTGATGACGATGACGTGATGACGAGGCGATGTCATTTGATTTCGTATAGTGATAACGGTTTTTAGTGGCTATGTTTCTAGGAGAGCGAACTACGATGTAGGGGATAACAAAGAACATAATCATTTTCTTTCACGCTGTTTATGGTATGTTTGCTGTTGACCCGAATGTCAAAATGTGAAACAAACAAACCACAAACAAACAAACAACATAAGAGGGGGAAACGCTAACGTAGGGCACGCATAGAGGGATGATCGCTGCCGTTGCATTTCACGATATAAATGTTCAATTTGAATGTGCCTCCCCCCCCCCCCCCAACCACCAAACCCCTCGAGGTACGCAGCTGTCTGTCTGCTCCTGTTATCTATCGACTTGTCGGTTATCTTCTTTAAATGAAAAAATTGCATGAAACATAAAAAAAACAATAATAAATATATACCGCCGAATTAAACAAAATAGTATTGTAATTAAAAAACAAAACACCAAAGAAATGGGCAACACATTGAACCGGTTCTGTACTGATTATCAGAAGCACATTACCAAGATTATGTTGTGTGATTATGCTGCCGGGCAAATATATTATTTGACTACTCGATATTGCAAAAGAGTTTTGAAATTACAAAATTTCTATCTATCGTGAGCATTGCTGCAGAGGATTTGAAAATACGAGGGTCATGTCATCTAAGTTATTATTGGCGTATTCAAAGATAAATAAACGACTGGGGGCACATCACAATAGCAGGGGGGGGGGGCTTTCGCTTTTACATGAATTATATGAACAACAATGTCACAGTTATTAGGTAAACCAAGTAGTTAAAATCTTATAAACTCTTTGGGGACACACATCGCTGCAATTAGGGGATGAAGATTAAAGTGGGGGGGGGGGGGAGTACCGGCTGGATACGCCACTGGCCATGCCTCTTACTCCATAATCCATTAGTCTTATCAGAATTACCCATACGTGACTCTGAGATTACAAATGAATTGTGATGTCCTTACAGCGACGACATCATTACGAGAAATCAATTTGGTAGGATATTCAATGCTGATACAAAGAGAGGTTGTCCTTGTCAATATGCTCTATACATGATTAAATGTGATGGTAATAATTTCAAGCAAACTTGACCCTAATGAAAAGGCAGACGTGATGATATAATCAATCAAATCGAATCTGTATGTATCGGATATTGTCTGTGATATATAGAGAAGTCATTGAGATTCGTCAAGATGAAATAGGCAGAGAGAAATGACAAGAGAGGGAAAATCTGTCAACAAAGAAGTGGGAGGGAGGGGGTGGCGTAGGAAATAGAGAGGGAAATAATGTTACTGTTACTCCACTGTAGAAAATTACTTCTACTACTTCATGTACTACCACAAGTACGATTGACACTTCGCAAGTGCATCAGCGTCAGTTTATGAATCGGGAAAATAATAATATTAGCCTAGTTAAGACAACAATTATGAAAGTGTATACAGCAGATCTGATAATAAAACAACTGAAGTGTACCTGGAAAGAGAGAGAGAGAGAGAGAGAGAGAGAGAGTGAGAGAGAGAGAGAGAGAGAGAGAGATATTAAAATAACAATAACCTCAGGAGTACGGATCAAAGCCGCTTTATTAGTGTTAGTTGCATAAGAGTAGCATTAATACTTGTGATTAACAGGCATTTTTTTTCTAGGTTAAGTTTACCCATTGATATTAAAGCTAAACCATCTCTCAGATTCATCTCTAAAGCCCTTTGCCATTCCTCCGTCGAGCATCTTTTGTGTATCTTTGGGGTCACGGTCTATACCCGCCATCTCAACAAAACCTTCCGCTTTCTCCCGCTACGATCTTCACGAACCATTCCTGGAAAACTCCACCGTGCTTCGAAGCTGATGAGTCTCCCGTCTTTATATCTTATTATTGCTTTCCTAAGCCTCTTTTAAAACGTCCTTTTACCATAATGACTTTATACTGGCTTGTGTGTGTGTGTGCATGTGTGTGTGTGTGTGTGTGTCACTTGTGCTGGACACAATAATAATATTGAAGAGCTTAATTCCAAAAGGAGCTACATCGACTTTTGATGAAAATTGAGTTCTTGATATCAGAACATTGTTCATTTATTATAGTACCCGTCTTTCAACAAAATTATTTACCTAAATTTTGGATCAATTATACAAAGATGTACCTTCTAATATCACTTTTCTATAGACGCCTGTACACAATCTGGTCAACAAATTATCTTCTCTCAGAATTTACAAAAATGGATTCAGTTCCTTTTGGAATTAAGCTGTTCAATTCTTGAATATCTGACCAAGGCTATTATGGTATTGAAGCTTAGATCGTGTGTGATTCTGGAGGTGAAATCGGGGCTAAGGAAGAAACACGGCATGCATCCATTCATACCACCAACAAAACAGAGTTACTATGGAAACTCCGATTTCAAAAGAATAATTTTCCTTGAAATATTAATTTTTGAGAAACGTTTATTATGTTGATGTAATGATGGGGATCGATATGCTTAGCTGTATTATTTTGATTAACTGTTGATATTTATTGATCTCACGTAGATTCAAAACTGTAAGAATGAGGAAAATAAGGGAGAAAATATCTCGTTCGCTGGAGGAGTTCAAGTTTATTATACCGTTGATAAAAATCATTTTCACAATCTTGCAATCTTGTGCATGCCAAAGAAAACCAAATTTCTATCAAAATTGAACCTGGTGTACTCTACGATTTTCCACAGTTGCAGAAAAGCGTCAAGAAAGAATAACAAGAATAAGAATAAAAAGAAGAAGAAGAATAAGAAGAACTAGAAGAAGAAGAAGAAGAAGAAGAAGAAGAAGAAGAAGAAGAAGAAGAAGAAGAAGAAGAAGAAGAAGAAGAAGTGCCATCTGTGAATTACCCTATTCATTTATGTATACAGTACGGCACGAGCAGGATGTTGTATTGTTAATTTAAAAAAATATATATTAAAAATACAAAAACAGGTGTAAAATTAAAAGAACGATCCTCCGAAGAGGTCGTGACTAGTGTCTTCATGGCACATGATACCAATCTGCATTGGAATAATACGACTTAAATCAAAATGCATTATTTCACGCGCAAACATATTACGTGGTTCATCAATGTATAACGCTATGATTTTTCTCTGTACCCTTATGCGAAGCTAGAAGACGGTTAGAACATAAACGTACGTTTATGGTTAGAATGACCTGTATACGGTGCTTGTCATCTTCAGCCTGGGGCAGATTTACAATAAAATTTAATTTAATTGACGAGTGCTCTATTAGAATGTCATTTTCTTTATCTGTCGAGATGATTCTCCTCTTTTATTCCTCCCCATCTTTATTGCCTCCTTCCCTTGCCAGTCTCTGTATCCCTTCCTCTTCATTCAAGAAACATCAATCGTGTGTAAATATTAGCCAGACATCGGTTTAATTAAACCACTAACCTCAAAAACGTTGCTTTATAGAGGACAGCTAAAATAGAGCCCGTTTTATGCAATATATTTTGAAGAAAAAAAAATCACTCTGTCGCTTTGTCTCTTTGTCTCTGTCTCTCTCTGTCTCTCTTTCTCTCCATCTTTCTCTGTATCTCTTTATCCCTCTAACCGTCTCTCTGTTAATACCTCTCTCGTTCTCATTCTCTATCCCTCCCCGTCGTTCTCTCTCTCTCTCTCTCTCTCTCTCTATTTATATACTAGTATATCTCTCGTCCTCCCCCTCTCTTTCTCTCTTTCTCCACCCTCCTTTTCTCTTTAAATAGAGGCAATAAATGTTTAATATCATCCTGAAGGTAAATGAGCAAATGTGTCGTGAGGTTCATTATTAGTAGAATGTCTCCGTTTCTTTGTTGTTGTCGGCAATAATTGCATTGTGTACATTACAGAGCAATTAAACATATAATGAGCTCATGATTCAATGAGGGGGGGGAGGGGGAGGGGGAGGGGGACATATTAGAGGCAAACTCCTCTATCAATCCCTTTACAATTATTTGTTCGTAAAAACGAGAAGCATCTCAAAATTCACATTTATAATTGCAAAATGTAATGTTTTTGTAATAGGTAACAGCGTGCGTGCTGATTTTCGTTTTGGTGAGGAGGGGGGCTCATTTTCTCATTCCCCCCCCCCCCTTTTTTTTTGCAATGATCAAAAGGTTTTTCAAAATCATAGTGACTATTGGTAATTATTTATCAATATTGAATGAATGATAATACACACAACCTCGCTACTCGAAACTGTCGTGACGGCCGGTTGCTCGAGTTCTGCAATTGACAAATTTTAGAGGCGGGCGGGGAAGGGGGATGCAGCCCCGTTCACCCCGAACACCTACGCCTTGGATTCCAACTTTTATAACGCTACTAGTGAAAGGTGAATTGAGAGGTGAAATGAAGGCTGGCGTTTATATAACTGATCGTCATTTACCAATTACCACTTTATCAAAAATACATGCACATTTCGTTAAACATCGTCTGCTTATTGTATTATCATTGTGGGTGGTAAGAGAATACATATTTATTGAATAAACATAGCTAAATTAGCTAAATTGATGGATTTTCGAACTCATGTTGGCATTTATTGACAAATTACCCTTTAAAAATCGCGCACTCGTATTTCTCTTTAATTTACATGGATTTGAAGGGTCCATTTAAGTACTATCCAACTAATATATTGAGTGCGTATTGATAGACAATGATGTATATTACTGTCATCTCCACCTCTTTCGTGTTGGGAAGATCTTTGATTCTCTCTAGCTTTTAAGTAATAAACAGACAATCTTTATCACTTTCTTGTCAATCAAGATTCTACCCCTCCCTCGTGACTCTTAATCCTCAAAATCAAGCACCCCCCCCCCCATTTTTGTTGTCCTAAATTTCAGTGTCATTGAGGATATTAAAGAGTATAATGTCGCCTTTGAAAATTACGAACTTGGCAATATTGTGTCAACTTGGAATTTCAATTGTAGCAACTCGTGATGTGTGTTATTTTGTTATATTTGCATGTTTGCTTGTTTTCTTGTTTTCTCAATACAAAATTGAAGGGAAAAAAGGTAAATGCGTTCTTGTCACTATGTACCCAAACAATAGAATTATAATCAAATTCTTGAATCGTGGTCTACACGTTATGACGATGCTACAAGAGGCGGCCCCTCGCCACAGAATTTATCAAATTGGAATTCACAATGCATACACTATAAATATAGGCCCCCTGTTCAGTACGTTTTTATTATTCCCATCGTTGTTTGGCCATAGCTACATCCATATTGTGATGTAGAATTCGTATATTTAGAAGCGAAATATGATCAAATGCGTGATCAAAAATTTAAACTATAACAATCGTATATTTTCTTAAAAGTGCTAATTATAATCACGTTTTATTTAGCAGCCATTATAATGAACATTGAGAGAGGATGTGGCGTGAGGGAGATGGATAGAGGTTGTAGAGCTAAGGAAAGAAATGCAAGGATAGAGAGAGAAAGGAGAGAGAGTAATATGTATGACGGAGAGAGAGGTAGACAGAGAGAGAGAGGGGGTGAGAGAGGGGTAGACACAGAGAGAGAGGGGGGGGGGGTGAGAGAGTGAGTGAGAGAGAGAAAGAGAGAGAGAGAGGGGGTAAGTGAGAGAAAGGGGTAGGGGAGAGAGAGAGAGGGAGAGAGAGTAATATGTAAGACGGAGAGAGAGGTAGACAGAGAGAGAGAGGGGGTGAGAGAGTGAGTGAAATAGAGAGAGAGAGCGAGAGAGAGAGAGAGGGAGTGAGAGAGAGAAAGAGAGAGAGAGGGGGTAAGGGAGAGAAAGGGGTAGGGAGAGAGAGAGAGGGAGAGAGAGAGAGAGAGAGAGAGAGGGGGTAAGGGAGAGAAAGGGGTAGGGGAGAGAGAGAGAGAGAGAGAGAGGGAGAGAGAGGGGGGGGTTGTAAGAAACAGATAGAGAAGGTGAGGGAGAGCGGGGTAGGAGAGAGAGAGAGAGAGAGAGAGAGAGAGAGAGAGAGGGGGGGGGGGGTTGTAAGAAACAGATAGAGAAGGTGAGGGAGAGCGGGGTAGGGAGAGAGAGAGAGAGAGAGAGAGGGAGAGAGAGGGGGGGGTTGTAAGAAACAGATAGAGAAGGTGAGGGAGAGCGGGGTAGGGAGAGAGAGAGAGAGAGAGAGAGGGAGAGAGAGGGGGGGGTTGTAAGAAACAGATAGAGAAGGTGAGAGAGAGAGAGAGAGAGGGAGAGAGAGGGGGGGGGGGGGTTGTAAGAAACAGATAGAGAAGGTGAGGGAGAGCGGGGTAGGGAGAGAGAGAGAGAGAGAGAGAGGGAGAGAGGGGGGGGGGGGGGTTGTAAGAAACAGATAGAGAAGGTGAGGGAGAGCGGGGTAGGGAGAGAGAGAGAGAGAGAGAGAGAGAGAGAGAGGGAGAGAGAGGGGGGGGGTTGTAAGAAACAGATAGAGAAGGTGAGGGAGAGCGGGGTAGGGAGAGAGAGAGAGAGAGAGAGAGAGAGAGAGAGAGGGAGAGAGAGGGGGGGGGTTGTAAGAAACAGATAGAGAAGGTGAGGGAGAGCGGGGTAGGGAGAGAGAGAGAGAGAGAGAGAGGGAGAGAGAGGGGGGGGGGGGTTGTAAGAAACAGATAGAGAAGGTGAGGGAGAGCGGGGTAGGGAGAGAGAGAGAGAGAGAGAGAGAGAGAGAGAGGGAGAGAGAGGGGGGGGGGTTGTAAGAAACAGATAGAGAAGGTGAGGGAGAGCGGGGTAGGGAGAGAGAGAGAGAGAGAGAGAGAGAGAGAGAGGGAGAGAGAGGGGGGGGTTGTAAGAAACAGATAGAGAAGGTGAGGGAGAGCGGGGTAGGGAGAGAGAGAGAGAGAGAGAGAGAGAGAGAGAGAGGGAGAGAGAGGGGGGGGGGTTGTAAGAAACAGATAGAGAAGGTGAGGGAGAGCGGGGTAGGGAGAGAGAGAGAGAGAGAGAGAGGGAGAGAGAGGGGGGGGGGGTTGTAAGAAACAGATAGAGAAGGTGAGGGAGAGCGGGGTAGGGAGAGATAGAGAGAAAGAGAGAGAGAGAGAGAGAGAGAGAGACGGGAAGGCATAGTGGGGTCAAACAGAGTAGTTGACCCACATTATACCTGATTCCTGATGAGAGAGTTCATATTTCTTCACACTTCACCTTTGTTCTAATCAAAAACACACTGCTTGCAATCAATCAAAAGACAAAGGAATTATTTCCAGTAATCTGGATAAACAGCTGCGGTCTTTAGATTAAACGCGCTTAATTAAACGTCGTAAACAATCACAAAACGTAATTATAGAGGCGACATATTTGAGAAATGTCGTGAAAATACTCTCAATAAAAGCCGACATTATTAATTCAATAGTTAATTGTAATAAAAGGTAATAGGCATTTCTAGCATAGTTATACATGCATATCATTAGGATGTGAGTGTATCCGTAATTGCGGGGAAAGTGCATTGCTATACTAAATGCGTCATCTTTAAGATGAGAGTTTTTTTCACAAAAAGTACCCCCGACATTTCGTGAGTAAATGGGCATGTTTTCACAAAAGGTCGGGTAACTCAACCACCCGACCCGACGCGATGATCCGATGATTCGAAGTAAGCCTTTTTATGTGAACTTTTGTTGTTGTTCATGAATGCACCTTGGAAATTTGATTTCAAGTCGATTTGGCGCCTTACAAAGTCTTATATGATTATCTTTATTATTATTTTCATTGGTATTATTATGCTATATCGAAAATGGTTCATAACGTGTTTTGCTAGAAACCAGCATGGGGCTGATTTCACACCTCCGTCATTCTTTTTAATATTAGGTTTGGTGTAATGGAACAGAAAAGACAGAGAGAGAGATATATATATATAGAGAGAGAGGGGGAGAGAGATAAAGACAAACAGAGAGAGAGAGATAGAAAGAGAGGGGGAAGAGATAAAGACAAGCAGAAAAGAAGAAGAGAGAGAGAGAGAGAGAGAAAAAAAAAGAGAGAAAGAGAGAGAGAGAGAGACACACACACACACACAGACAGAGAGCGTCGAGGGGGAGGGGGGGGGGGTCAAGGATTCACAAATCTAGCTCATATGACAAATAAATTATGCGTCACTTTTCTTGATTTTTTTTAAAGGTGAGTATAAAGATTTTCCTAGAAAAAGTGTTTCTTTCCAATGACTGCGGTAAAACCCTAGATGGAAAGGCAATTTTGGAACATCCATACAACCATAAGTTCGAAGATTGCGGTCTTAACCTCGAGATAAGGTTTTTCTTTACCATAATAGTAATTACAATTATAGCACGATGACAAAATATATATAAAATACCGCATAAACTCTCTGCGTATATTGCGGTCTTGATAAAAATTAATGATGCTTTACATTAAACAAACAACCACAACTTTTTACATGTCTAGGGGAGATTATAACACTTACGGTTTTCTGAAGTATTGATACGGGTAATAGATATCAATCATTATTACACCACAGATTGCATTCTTCTATAGCGCACATCCCATCGCACTATACAACCGAGGACCTCCAGCAGTTCAGCCGAATAATTTGGTATAACGCATTTAGGTGCTTGCAAAGAGATTTTAACAATACTTTTTCGGTCAGTGCACGGAAAATGTCCATGCATACTCGTACCAGGTACTCACTACAAATGGGTCGAGTATGGCAAAACCAGGGATTTGAACACCACACCTGCACAGTATGGTGACTTGTCTACTAAACCACAGCACCCCAGGAAAAACTAATAATGCAAGTCACGATAACGCTTTCATGTACTTGTACACATGACAGCACAAGCATGATAATAGCAATTAACAACCACCTAATGAAAAACAAGACCGCAACTATTTTTGTAATAAAGTGCAATTTCGATGCACTGTTGTAAATAATTATGTAATACCTCATTAACTCATAATTCAATACTAAAATACTTGACTTTTAGATGGATATTTGAAAGTAGCTGCAGTAGTGATGATAGTGTTTTTCCTCTTAATAGTTGATAGTTGGGTGTACATACGAATGATGAGAATATCATTGAAATATATGAAAACTAACAGAGAAATACTGCTTTGACATGGCTTAAAAGAAATATCCTTATAGAAATGGTTAAATAAAGAAAAGCAAAATACTTTGGCCACATTAAAATATATCCGTGTCTCTCGAAAGATTTATTAGAATGAAGAGTAGAACAAGAGGGAAACCAAGAAGTAATTGGGAGGGGAACATTAAGACATGGAGCGAAACGAAAATGCTTGAGTGTACGAGGGCGGCAGAAAACAGAGATGTGTCAATGGAAAACTGTTGCAATCAACCAACGAGCTGGGAGATACCTTGATAGATGAATACAGTAGATAGATAATATTTCATTTTGAGATCTAGGTCTCGTACATGCCTCCGAAGGTTAGGCTTGTGTTATCATGGTTATACGGCTGCGTCTTTGGCACAGGATCATTTTTGCTTTTAGTATCTTAGTCCGGATTGAGACCAAATCTTCTTTGACGATTATTTCTTTCCCATTAAGACGCTTTTGTTCATATTCACGTTATCTAAAGAGGGGCTTGAAGGTTTAATGGCTCTATAACAGAGCCGAAACGTCCTTGTATCGAAGCCATTACTGCAGTTGTGAGAATGGTTCACTACGATTTCCGTTGAAGCCCCGAATCGCCATCAAAATGAAGAATGGTGACATGAAATCCATTTGAGGTGATTTGAGCATTCATTTTATTTCGTGCCCTTAACTTTTCAATTACTTTTCTAAGTAACATTTTCTAAGTAACATTTCTTTTTAAAAAAAAGTTATTTTTTGTTTAAACGGAGAAAGATTTCCATAAACACTTCTATAAGTATGCGAGTCTTTGGAATGTTACGGTAATGTTTACAGACTGAGAATTGCAGACATAGCAATACCGCCACACTGCTGGCGAGAGAGGCGTTAGCTGGGGGCTGCGCTTGCTGACATAATTTAACCTGATACAAAATGGCGCATGCTAGTATATAGAATGTCGTTTTATCAAATGGTTTTAGTACGCCTACCCCCTGGACAACTATTCTAGGGGATACTTGTCCGGGGGTACTTTTCCGGGGGTACTTGTTCTAGGGGATAGTTGTCTGGGTGGGTACTTGCCCGGGGGGCGAATTTTTTTCCGTACTCGAGAGGGCAAATACCCCATGTGCGCATGCGCGTGGACTTGTGATTTCTCTGCTACTTCCCATACGAAATGTACATGTATTCGCATCTACTGTGCACGATTCGCGTTCTACGAGTAAACGATGGCATAGTAGTCTTCAAACACAGACTCTGATTTGCCAGTTTGACAAAACAATTACGCATATATCGTGCGTAGCAATAGTACTAGTATTCAAGTCTGAGTAGTTGTATGATTCAGACATTTTAGTGCTTACAGAAATGCATCCCAAATTGAATAGCATGGTATAGTAGTCTGCAAGCACAGACGCTAATTGGACAGTTTGACAACATAGTGTCTTGAGTAGTGCTTTATATTCAAATATGTGTAGTTTTATGATTCAGACCCTACTGGTGCGTGTATTGGAAAGGCATCTCAACTTGCAGAGTGGCATAGTAGTCTGCAAGCACAGACGCTAATCTGACAGTTTGACAAAATAGTGTTATTCAAGTCTGAGTAGTTTTATGATTCAGACCCTACTGGTGCGTGTATTGGAAATGCACCTCAACTTATAGAGTGGCATAGTAGTATGCAAGCACAGACTCTCCTTTGACAGTTTGACAGAATAATATAGGCCTATTGTGTATTGAGTAGTGCTTTTATTCAAGTTTTCGTAGTTTTCTGTGTTGTGCCACTGCTCTCTCACTCTCTCTCTCTCTCTCTCTCTCTCTCTTTCTCTCTCTCTAGCTCTCCCTCCAGTATGTTGTCAAACTGTCAGATTAGCGTCTGTGCTTGCAGACTACTATACCATTCTATACAAGTTGCAATGTATTTCCATATGCACTACTGGGTCTGAATCATACAACTACACAGACTTGAATAAGCACATCGCGACACATATCCATATTGATTTGTCAAACTGGCAAATCAGAGTCTGTGTTTGAAGACTACTATGCCATCGTTTACTCGTAGAACGCGAATCGTGCACAGTACATGCGAATACATGTACATTTCGTATGGGAAGTAGCAGAGAAATCATAAGTCCACGCGCATGCGCACATGGGATTTTTGCTCTCTCGAGTACGGAAAAAAAATTCGCGCCCGGGGGTAGTTGTCCCGGGGGTAATCGTCCTAGAGGGTGGTTGCCCTAGGGGGTAGTTGTTCTAGGGGGTAGTTATCCTAGGGGGTAGTTGACTTGGGGTGGTTATCCGGGGGGGGGGGGGGGTGGATGTCCAGGGGGTAAATGTCCGGATACGTTATCAGATACACCAAAAACTACCAATACTCCACAAACCGTTGCAAATCATTCATGGTAATAAATATGACGATGTTCTACAGTTCCTTGCTTGTATTGACAACATCTCAACTTTTGACATTATAGCATAATACGTTCACATCTAATCTAGATATTTAGATGGAACGTAATACTGGTACTGGATACAAGAAAAACAACTACCCTAGAAATATCATACCCATCGGGGAAATGACCACATAATACAGTAATTTCTTTCAGATCACTTTTGTAAGCTGACTTGGATGAGGGGCAACAATGGGAGTCCAACAAGTCTACATCTTGGCTAGATAATAGTAAACACTGAAAGGTAGCATATCGTTGATCTGTGATGCGTCACGATTTGTATTATTTTCAAAAAAATCATGCGCCATTTAACCGCTTGGATGAATGGGCGGATGTAACTTTAAACTCAATGTTAAATCACGAAGCCGTATTTTGGTTGCTTTTATCATCTCCTCAGTCTGCATGAGGGGACATTACAACAGCCAATTAACAGCATCTTTGTTCATTGCTTGTAAAAGGTTGAATTTAGAATACGTCACGCTTTTGTCATTGATTCTTTTATTTATTTACCCTTCTTCTTTTCTTGGTATTAAAATACTCCAAACAAGATGCATTTCAATTTATATCTAACAGCCTAGGGTGCCTTTACAAGCCACACACATGCATTAAAGGATCACTTCCTTAAAGAAAATAGTCCATGTTTATTCTAGCTGCAATATGATTACACACGAAGGCTACGTTAAATGTGAGAGTGTGATGAAATGGAATTGAATGCTATAGCGAGGGCATGTGAATTGTTAGATATAGTTTGCTGTCATTTCGTAAGCTAGAACCGAGGCGATGGATAGATATCACCCTTTCCATTCTCTCCGCAAAATATAAATATTCCTTGGCCGTGACATTAATCTAGGCCTACATGTAGCTATTGTCATGACAGAGATCAATATGAGATGCGTCAAGCATCGATGAATTAGGTGGCTCATCGTGTTTGAGATATTGTTCATAACATATTGATTTTGTTCTCGTCTACGGAGAGCTTTCCTTAAATAGATTTGTTCATTTTCACGGGCCTGCGTATATGACCGTGCGTAAGAACAACATAAGAAGCATTGGTGAATAATTAACTTTATTACCTACATGTAAATATAACACGGTTAGATGTCTATAGAGTTGGTTCTTCACAAGATTCTAAGTCAATGTTGTCATATATCCTGAGTTCTGAGTGTTTTCGTCCAATGTCACTTTACTTAAAGATGCATTAACACGAATGGTAATACTTTGTCCTATTTTTCCATATTTCGTACATGTATATATTCGTGTATATATAATCTGACATCTTTTCTTGTTGAATTTGTTCTATGTACGCAAGTCAGGGTGAGCAAATGTTACAACGTTTGAGATGAGATAGAGAGAGGAGGAGAGAGGGAGGGAGGGAGGGAGAGAGAGAGAGAGAGAGAGAGAGAGAGAGGGAGAGTAGTAAGGGAGAGAGAGAGAGAGAGGGAAAGAGAGAGTGGGAGGGGAATACGGTAAGGGCATTGAACTTGTATGTCCTCGAAAACAGTTCGTTCAAATCTCCCCCCCCCCCATCCCTCTTGAACACACTTTGGACAGGCTTATATCGCTTTCCTTGCCATTGATCTTCATAATGACATTGTATTGACCTTGTGCTTGGTTGGTGGAAGCCGGAAACATCCCTAATTGAGGATGAAAGAGAGAGGAGTAGAAGCAACTCTTTAAAGTGACATGTTCACAAAAGGACGACGTTGACAAAGAGACAGGCGTGGGAACGTGTTAGCGATACCTGGGGCCCGTTTCACAAAGACTTTTCTCAATGACAAATGACAAAAATCGGTTACAAACCTGCTGATAACCAATCAGAAGCAAGGATTTTACTAGCTTATAACAAAAACTGTCATTTGTCACTTATGACAGTTTTTGTGAAATGGGGTCCTGGTGTAAAAGCGTTTGATCGACAGGTATCGGAAACAACTTTTCATATTGGATCGACAAACATATACATAGACAGATGAAAAAGGAGAGGGTGCGAGAAAAGAGAGAGATAACGAGACAGAAATAAAGAGAGCAAGAAACAGAGAAAGAGAGAGAGAGAGAGAGAGAGAGAGAGAGAGAGAGAGAGAGAGAGAGGGGGGGGGGGAGGAGAGAGGAAAAAGGGGAGACGGTGCAAGAAAGAAAAAGAGATAGAAAGGGGAGAAAGAAAGGAGAGGAAGAGAGATAGAGACAGAGAAGACAGAGGGAGAGAGGGAAACAAGAGGGAGAGCGTGCGAGAAAGAAATATTATAGAGAGAGACAGAGAGAGATTTCGAAGGAAGCAAGAGACAGACAGACAGACATACAGAATGGCAGACATAGAGACAAGCAAAACATAGTCGGGAACTATTGGTTCAATGCATTCAGTTAATTTTCTAATAAAACAAAATAATTGCGAACTTTTTTTTTTAATAATAGGGGTCATTGCTTGATCTGAATTGTTTAAGTAGGGAAATCATCCGTTTACCACAGACCTAAAACACGATCTAAGTTTCCTAGATTTGTTGGTTATTGGGAAGTTTCTTTCTTTCAACTTCCTGAGTCAGGGCAACCAAGCTTTTTTGTGAAGTGTTGTGAGGGGGGGGGGGGGGGGGGTAGGGTGGAGATTTCAATCCGAACCATTGGTAATGAATACATCAGCTTGACATTATCTAGAAGTGATCCCAGAATTCCCACTTTCGAAATAGGCACCGGGATAATGGACCTCTGCTTACGACCTAGAGCACTCAATTCAAAAGCACACAGTTTCGAATCACGTTTGGAATACACTCGTTTTGTACTGATTTACAGCATGAACTTTAGCGGGTTCTCTTCTCTCTTTTTCTTGACGTAAGGCAGATCTCGACTCTGGAGTGAAGAAACATTACTAATAAAACTGAAATTTCAGTGTGGAACCCTGTTTTCCGGCGAACTGTAACTGTGGGCTTTTTTGTTTATTTCATTTATAATTAATTCCACTTTGCGTATGATTCCTAGTTTGAAATTTGATTGCCACAGGGGTGTAACTATTTCGTAAGCCTAGTACTAGGCATACATGCCTAAACATAACTTTGAATCGAACTGTTAGCGTGCTACATTATTAGACGAGAGAGAGAGAGAGAGAGAGAGAGAGTGAGAGAAAGACAGATATGCAGAGAGAAAGACAGACAGACAAAGAGAAGGGGATTGAGAGAAACAAACATACTCTAGCACAAAATATAACACATTTCAAGAGGGTGTTTAGTGCTCTTCGATATTCACTTAAACAACACTGTACATCGTACCGTATTACCCTTGTCGCGACGAACATTATAATTACAATAAATTCATAATTCATTATTATTCTTGACACGGATACGTTGTCCGCATTATACAATATGTATGCAGTAAGTGAAATAACAGCAACCAAACGTACGATTAATGGTCGGTAAACGAGGTTGAGGTATGAATAATGTATCTTAATTAGTGTCGCAGCAATCCGACCTTGATATGTGGCGGGATATACGTTCCAAATCTGGCAAAAACGATTATAAACTTATTACTCCAGGTTAAAGGTAACCCACATGTTTGTATTTACCATTGTACTGTTTTTTGTGTCATTTGTTTGTATTTTGTGTAGGATCATCTACTAATGGGTTATGTAACTTTTCGATAATTCAACCACTGCGTAATTTTATTCGGTGTATTTTCATTTCATTGTCTCATCCATATTTGTAAGAGGCCTTTTATTGAATCCTTTGATTTTGCTTTTTGCTTTTTCAATAAAAGTGGTGAATCAATGCAATTCAATTCAGTTCAGAACCCAAATCGTGCCAAGGTAGAGTTTGTATTAATATTATTATATACAAAGTCATGATTGTATGTACCTTTAAATTATGACACAAGACAACTATGAACTATTCTATTAGATAGATGAGACGAAGTTACGTTCAGAAACGATCTCCTTAATTCATCAAAGAAAGGTTAGGATAAGATGACAGATTTCCCGTTACGGAAACCAGGACGCCGAAGGAAGATTTCAGTCGTATCCCAGCCCGCTTACGTCAATATAGTTGACTTTCTACTAGGTGACTCTGAAAAACAGGAGCTGTTTTAAACAAATAATTTGGCTGTGGGGGTGGTGATGGTGGAGGTAGTAGTGTGTGGGGGGGGGGGGGCTTTGTGTTCTTTAGTCGTTCTTTGCATGTCCTCGCTTAGAGATAAAAAGGGACTTTTAGATTGAGTGGACGAGAACACGACGAACGCCGACTGTTCATGCGTGTCGACGTACTTAACTGCCCATGTTGACTACAATTAAAAATCTTTTAGATTGCAATCGACGATATACATGCATGCAGGAAGTAACACTATGAACATCACGGACAAAGAAAGAGGACAAAATATACAGTTCCTCATTCTACCCTCAACAAAAGAACATCCCTTCACTGCTATTAATATGTGAAAGTGTGTAGAACAGGTGAATATGCATGTGACACCTGTTCTACACATTTTTACATAGCAGGGAAGTCCCTATTGTTGAGTTCTGGTCATGCGTGAAAGAGGGTGTAATTTAAGACAAGTACAATTTCCTCCCAAATGACATTCTCTTTCACATTATGATACAATTTAAGTGAAATTTTGCCATCAAATTCTTGAGGCTCCCAATACTTTAAACGACAACACGAATGGTCGTCTGCGCTATTATCGATCGTGTAGATTTGTCACATTTATATTTTAACTTGCCATACTTGCCATTACAATAAAATTTTATGTTAATTGTTTACTTTTGATTTATCATTCTTATATTGTATTTTTCTGTTCATCATGATATTTATGATTGATTTCTTTTTCTTTCTTCCGATAAGTTACTCATGCCAATTATTTTTTGATTTGTTTTGTTTTTATTCGTTTATTTTGCGTTTTGTATTGTTTTGTTAAATGTTGTTACTGGCTTTTGATCCTCTTATAGGTCGTACATTCTTATTCATTTTACACAGACTTTCCGAGAATAAAAACAGCCGTATATGCTGAGAGGGGTAACCGCGTTTAAATAAATAAATGCAATGAAATGAAATCCTTATGATACAAATATTTCCTCCATTTGTAGGCAAAGGATCCATATTCAGAACCCTTTATCAAATTCATCCCTGACTGATGATAGATGCATTACTACTTTTAAGATATTACATGGTTGCTTTTAGAGAAAATCACCGCGTTTGCACTTCAGGTGAGTGGTTAACGACCCTTAGGGGTATGCATTATATCAAAACACGACCATCATCTAAATCTTACGAGTGGGACTGAGATAACCTTTAGATTGAATATGCAGCGCCGTTTTGCCATTCTGACAGTGGGATAGGTACATGGGAAGAGAATGTGTGTGTGGGGGGGGGGGGTACGATGTTTGGGAACGGGGGAATGTGCCCCTAATTATAATTAAATGGCCATCAAAACACGACCATCATCCAAATCTTACGAGTGGGACTGAGATAACCGTTAGATTGAATATGCAGCGCCATTTTGCCATTTTGACAGTGGGATAGGTACGTGGGAAGGGGGGGGGGGGGAGGTACGGGGTATGGGGAACGGGAGGGGGTACAGGGTATGGGGAACGGGGAACGTGGGTACATTGTATGTGACCCTAATCCTAATCAAATGGCTATAAGAAATAGATAAACGGAGAGAAAAGGGTGGGAGATGAAAAGGCAACGTGACAAAGGTTGATATGACCCTACCCCACCCTCATGACCACCACAGTGCTCAAAGAAATGACGTTGCTTTCTCGCATCCCCCTACTGTCTCTAGTACCCCCCCCCCCTCATAACTGGACACATGCTATTATGCTACACTATGTGGAGATATAATACAGCTATCTTATACGTCCTATATCGTATTGTTATTCTAGCATGATGTCTTTATTGCAAATATATACGAAATGGGTTTACGATTCGAAGGAGAAGTATAATTTATTGTCGGCATCGGGGAATCAAATGGAAATCAGATTCCATTATTTCTCACGGATTCCGTTCCCTTTTTCCTCAAACACTCTCGTAAATTTACTTTATATTTGGTTTAAGGTAATGTGTTATCGGGGCCCCAAAACACACGGGTAATGCTCTCTGCAAATAGAATATCTTAATTTGTATATGACTATTTCTGTTTCCTGGGGATATATGCTTTTTTGTTCTTAAAAGGTTTTCACCCAGCAGCCATTGCAATTAACAAGAAATGGAACAAATAACAACAATGAGGAAGAAAAGCATGTGGTTTTTAAGAGAGAGAGAGAGGGGGGGGGGGAGAGAGAGTGGACATGAAGACTGAGGAGGGAATAGGGAGTGAAGGAGAGAGAGAGAGAGAGAGAGAAGAGAGAGAGGAGAGAGAGAGAGAGAGAGATGTGGGGAGAAAGAGAGAGGGAGAGAGAGAATGAGAAGAAGAGAGAAAGATGGAGAGAAGAGAGAGGGAGAAAGAGAGAAGGAGAGAGAGAGAGAGAGGTGAAGAGGGAGAGAAAGAGAGAGAGAGCGGGATAGAGGGGGAGCGAGGGGAGCGACGGGTAGGGTGGGAGAGGGGGGGGGTGATATGGGGGTAAATTAACACACAAACAAGGAGCTTTATTGGAGTTAAAAACATTCAAATGAATCAGTTATATTCATCATGATGACATTAAGTTTCCTACTTGTAGAATGACAATTAGTGAGAGTTGGTCCATATCTTGAGCAAAATGAGAACTTCAAACGTTTTATTTATTTTATACAGAAATTCATCCTTCAACAATACGTTGCCTGATTCTTTAAAAATAAAAACTGAAAGAATGATACATTAACCCAGATACGTACAGTAATTAGAGCTTCAAATGTTAAGGCATCCTTATATTTTGAGGTCCATTTATCAATTCATTTTCATCTTATTCGCATCGCTGGCATGACGATGTCGGTAGCAAGCACGGACCTTCGCCGTGATGAAGAATCATGAAGAATTATGGTCCGTGACATGACTGTTCCGTCAATGAGATGATGAATGCATATCAATAATGATGATGACGATATGACTGCGGAGTATTGCTCTCAGAAACTATTTTCAGACAAGGCTGGGCGAGGGATACCTGTTTCATGAGTTTCAACCGTGTTACTTGTAAGAAGCCAAGGCAATTGTCAGGCCCGTTGACAATCTTGAATGATAATGATAATAATCCGTTCTTGTATACCTCTCAAAAAAGAAATGTAAGCTCTTATTACCAATCATGTGAAATAATATGTTTTAACTAATACATGATGATAACAATTTTGCCGGGAAACCGCCTACTAATTGATATAATTGGTAAATTATCATATCGATCCGGCCTATATACAGATAACGCGAATGCACTTCAACATTGAACATTCGGGCATATATTTCTGTGTTTTTTGCGAATTTAGGTTGAAGAATTGCCATCTAAACCTCTGAAGGCAATATTAAAAACAATATTGAATGAATATTTTGCACCCAAAACCCTTAAACCGCAATTTTACCGCTACCGGTCCATATCTTTAACACATTATGGTATAACCGGGGAGATGGGATTAGAACGTCCCTATACATGTATATGCTTCTTACGAGCTTTGGAAGTTATTACCCTAGCTTTAGCTTCGGCAGCCGTTTTTAGCGCACAGTGCATTTCAAGAAATAATCCTACCAGTGGAGTGTGGCGAATGTAGATTAACTTCTTGCCAAAGGATATTAATGTTGTGGAAGGGATTCGAACCCCGTACCTTGTGGTTCACAGTCCGGAGAATTATCCACTGGACCCCAACATATATCATTTCTATCCTTTAGCCCGCTCAATGTTCTAAACCCCAAAATGCAACTCAGGAAATGCTCGCAATATTTACTTGAGAGTCCCCGAACACGTTTTTTTACTTAGCAATTATAGATCATTCGCTGATTCTGCTCTCATGCTGTGGAACCGTCTTCCTCAGTATCTTCGCTCTGCGATCTACTATCATCTTTCAAAAGCCAGCTAAAATACATATACCACATTGTTTACAACTAACCAATGACCCAATCTGTCGCAGGTGAATCAAGGGCGGCATATTTAATAATTTCTCAATCTCATCACGGTTATAATTTGGTTCGGTAACGCTTTACAAATTCCTGGCTTGGATAGGTTGGATCGATGCCTTTAAGGTCATAAAGATACCATGATTGAAATACTTGCTTGGTCAAACAAGTGATATTCTTTCAAAACCCTCTCGGTGGCTCTTCTGTTTATACCATTCTTTTGTTTATCCAATATCACGCATATGATGTTTATCCGGAATATCAAGACAGTATATGATCTAGATACGAAGCTTATACGCCCAAGCGAGTATAGAAGCCCAGTTATTCTTGTTATGAAAGTACGACCCACGTATATCCATTCATTGTGAAATTATTGATCTGCTGAAGTCAAAGCATCAAAATAATTTAGAGATAAATTGATGCGCGCTTACTGACCGTTGGAATGCTCAATGGATATCTGAACTAAGTCAAGTTAAATTCACAATAGTATGGAGACGCCTTGAGGGGTAACGTCATCCATGCATTCACGATTTCTTTACTAGCAAATTGTAGAAAAAGATGTTTGTTTAGTTAAAAATAAATCTTGTAATACATGAACGAATATCATCACAACAGAGACGTATTAATGAATGGTGGTGGTTATTTATAGCTCATTTCTATCCTAACACGAACTTAACTGTTATCCGCCGAGATATCTTTTTCCATCTCTGATTGTGACATTGTGATTCTTGATATATAAAGTTTACATCTTCTCATAACATATTTATCAATGTAAAAAGTCATAACAGTTAGATCAAGAGAGCGCTGCTACCCCAGCTCCGTGGGCGATTTTCTTTTTTGGGTAGTGATTTTATATTAGTCTTTTCCAATCAGTAAGTTGTGTTACCTATGCGATTGTGATTTACTTATAATATGTTGGCTATTGTTGTCGTATGCACTCTGTTTCATTTGTTTTAATTTGTTTTAATTTGTTTAAACATTGTACAATTTAGCCTTACGGCTGCAAGACAAATTTCGAATAAATACACCACAAAATAAATAAAGTTCTAGGAGGATATAATATTTATCTATTGAAAAAAACATATATCGTCACAATCACTTCGTGGAAAGGGATAAGATTTTCCCCCCGAAATTTCAGCAGAACACTAATTTCAGAGAGCGTCATTTTAAAGGTAATACAAAGTTTTGGGAAATTTTGAAAATTGGGTGTATAGTGAATCTTTACAATTTTGATATATTTGGATGCTCCTGTGGATGTATTATAAGCACTAAAAAAATTAGCCCCTAAAACACTTCTGTTTTCGAGAAAACTTGAATATAAACATTTACCGGTGCTCCCGGTGTTGATGAAATGTTGATGAATTTCAAATAGCGCCTATGGCCATACAATGGTAGCTGCGACCATGAAAATCTCAGAATATGTAGTTGTGATATATAATTTCCAAACGGAAGTAGCTTATCGGTCGATTTTAGTCAAGAAACATTGTTTCATAGCTAAATTAATATCTTGACCTTGAGAGGGAGCTATACAAGATAAAGAGTTAATTATTTTCAATTTCATAACTTTAGACTCGATTTCAACCGCGACAACGATCAATGAATATTGTAGGATCGCATATGCTTCCAATATGTTAATTTGAACCAAATGCATGACCCCATACC
This sequence comes from Strongylocentrotus purpuratus, assembly GCF_000002235.5. NCBI lineage: Eukaryota > Metazoa > Echinodermata > Echinoidea > Camarodonta > Strongylocentrotidae > Strongylocentrotus > Strongylocentrotus purpuratus. The sequence continues at coordinate 2,234,596 of NW_022145602.1, read as the reverse complement.
AAAACTTTTGTATTAACTTTAAAGTCTTAACCTACATGTAATCCTAAGCATGCATGCCCTTTTCCCAAATATCCTCTTAGCCCGCGCTCTCAAACTACGTGACATTGTATAACCGAAGATGCGATGGGACGATGGCTAGCTATTATGCCGAAAGCCAGAAGGGTGTTTAATAATCGTATTTTCAAAAAGAGCTAACGCCCTTCTGGCGTTCAACATATTTCTGCGAAAACGTTCAACCAATCGATACGCGGTCCAATGGGACATTTCAGGAATATGATATCACGTGTCCGGAGGTTGTTTGCATAAGGTGTGTTCTCAATGCGTTCACTAAAATAAACACCATTTAAAGAAGATAAAAAGATTTTTCAAACTTTCTATTGATCCGCTGCCAGTCGTTGATGACAGGTGGCACTTTTTAAGGTTCTTTAATTTCTATTTCTTTTATTTTGTGAGATGGAAGCTGATATTTGGATTGAAGCTGTCGAGGAATTGATCTTGAAGAGAGGAACAACTCGCATGAGGAAGACGGTAAACACAGAAGTACTCGAAAACGACCCACGGGATTTGAAAATAAAGTCGACATTTCAACATCACTCCCGATGTGGTGATCAAAATATCAGGTCATGACCATCATAACCCAATTGACGTATATGTACATGTAGTTCGAATACCATGTACAGCGTCATGGAATATTCTATTTTTTCGTAATGCATTACGATTTCGATATAATTATAAACGCTTGATTAGAAATGAACTTTGACATTGCATAGAGTGGGTCTTCTCATTAGTGCAATGGCAGTGAAGGATGAGGGGAGGGGAGGAGAAGGGGAATGGGGAGGGGTCTTAAAAAGAGAAATAAAGAAGAAGGCATTTTTTTGTGGTGAGGGTGGAGAGTGGGGCTCAATTATCATGTTATGATTATGAGAGTTGATGTGTCTAGGTATGGTGGTTCATACACTTGACTCTTAATATAAGGGTTGAGGGTTCGGATCCCATCCCGGCACAAACGCCCGTGGCAAGGCAATTATCCACATTTGTCGTTCTCCACCCAGGTATAAATGGTAACCTACTACATTGGAGTATTGGTAATTGCAGGGTCCTCATGAAGAACAGCGATGAGACTGTTGAAGCTTGACTGGGTAAACAAAATAACATTGAGCTTTCCTTTCCTGGCTTCTCCCCTCTTCCGTTTCCTCTTCCACGTTCTTTCTTTCTTTCTTTCTTTCTCTCTTCCTCTCCCCTCTCTCTCTCTCTCTCTCTCTCTCTCTCTCTCTCTCTCTCTCTCTCTCTCTCTCCCCTCTCTCTCTTTACCTCCCTCCCTCCCTCTATTTCTCTGAAATTTATGTTTTTTTAATGTTTTTGTATATATTTGCAATGCGTAAGGGAAGCCCCAATAGCCTCTCCTCACGTAGATGCAATAACAAAATAAGGAAAGAAACAAATCCTGCGCTGAATGTTTAAGATTAATAAGTACGTTTATATCAATATCCGTATGCAGAATCATCCTTCTTGGGAGAAATAAGGGGAATACCCTGCCACCCTTTATCAGATCAGAGGGTGTAGAGAGAGAGAGAGGGAGAAAGAGATAGAGACAGACAGACAGAGAGAGGCAGACAGAGAGAGAGACATATATATATATATATATATATAGAGAGAGAGAGAGAGAGAGAGAGAGAGAGAGAGAGAGAGAGAGAGAGAGAGAGAAAGTTGAAAAATAAGAGAATTGAAATCAATAATTTGAAAAAGACGTTCGTAAATGTTACGTATAGCGCTAAAAGACTTCATTGAAAAGCGCTTTATAAGCACCGTTTTATTATTAGAAGTATACAGTCTTTTGTAAATCATTTTTCTTTTTATATTACTCGTGTGAGTATTTAATATACAAAATCATTCTTGAATCAATCGGGGTTTTTTTTTTCTTCATTTTTCAATAAAATCTGAAATCAGAAAATAAATCGTTGAGTGTATTTATATTCTTTGAAGGAGAAATATAAATGTGTATGTATGGGGGAAAAACAGAAAGAAAATGAAAGGAATCTTTTGAGGTGGAATAATTGAATTAATATGGGTGAAGGACTCCATCCTTCTTTCAGAAATACACGGAAAATATTCTCTCATATGTTCTGATGGCAACGAGCAGAGAACCGTCTCACAAAGACTGATTTCATTTAATGGAATAGTGAATGAGAATCTTTACTCCTTGATTTCTAAACCGCGTGGCTTCTCCGACCAAAGCTGCTTTCGTTTGTGAGGTTTCAAAGGCATCGCGTTTAACAATGTTAGATCTGAAATGCTTGGCCCTACGTGTTATCAGTAATATTGAAGCCCGAACAAAATTACGCTTCAAAATGATCATGAACGGCCTCAAAAAAGTAAACAATCTCTGAGTGACCGGAATTACCATACTCATTTCCCCCATACTCATTTTCCCCAATAGACTGTAGTGTTATAAAGACCGTTGTGGAAACGGTTTTAGAAATTTCGATTTCCAATCATAAATATCTTGATAATCAGACAGGCAATCGGCTTGTTAATATCAAGGGATTCCTGATTGACCTAAAGGCTTATAATTATGATTGCAGCATGAGCTAAGTCCAGAATTTTGTTTAGAATCTGAGGCGAAGATATCCAATCCCTTTAATTTAAAGATAAAGTTTAGTTCAGTTCATGTAAAGGCAAGATGCAAGAAACGGTGTGGAAGCGACTGATTGATGTATACTGTGAGATTTTTGAATCATGAAAATGACATTGGCTCAGTTTTTGCTAAGAGTCACATGCACTGTGCACAGAAACATGAATATGGGACTCCACAACCATGTGGCATAAAAGTTGAGGTCCACAACCGTTAGCTTTTACTGGTAATACTTTGAATATGGGGGCATTTGAAGAGCCGGCCTTTTCAATGGACATTCTCTTAATAATAATCTTTCACACTAGCATAAACAAGCCGAAAAAATCAAATTACTGTTCACCTTTTCTAGAACTGAACCTGCTCTTTAAGTACCCTGGTTATTGATGACTAATATTGTGTCAGGAAAGCCGGTATACCGTCGTGATGTTACTTTAAATATAAATGTCTATTCTGCTCATGACCGTCCTCAATTTGCCTCTTTTCTGAATAGTTCTGCATACCGATTTTGTCTTTCTTTCATTGAATAACTGTTTGGTTATGTGCGGCCTCATCATTGAAGCCTTTTACTTGCTGAATAAATAAAATCGGTGCATATTATTTCGTCTTCCCCTTCTTCCTTTTCTTCTTCATGTTCTTGTTCTTCTTCTATTACTCCTTCTAATTATTATTATCAAAATCATTACTATTATTACAATAACTATCATCATTATTATTGTTATTATTAATCGTTGTTGCAGAGTGGTGGTGGTAGTAGTAGTAGTAGTAGTAGTAGTAGTAGTAGTAGTAGTAGTAGTAGTAGTAGTAGTAGTAGTAGTGTAGTAGTAGTAATTGTTGTATTAGTAGAAGTAGTAGTAGTAGTAGTAGTAGTAGTAGTAGTAGTAGTAGTAGTAGTAGTAGTAGTAGTAGTAGTGTGGTAGTAGTTTTAATAGTGGTAGTAGTAGTAACAGCAGTAGTAATAGTCGTAAAAGTAGTATATAGTAACAGTAATAGTATTAGTAGTAGTAGTAGTAGTAGTCATCATCATAATCATCATCATCAACATTGAAAACTATCATTATCTACATGGATAGCAGAATTCCACCATTTTTTTCAAATATTCACCTTATTCTTGAAAAACTGTGCATTTTCTTGCTGATATCAATTATGTTAATTATACTGAAATCCTTTTTTGGTCCAGCTCATATTCTATTTTGGCTTATGTCATATTGTGGATGACAACTCACTATAACCAACCAACGTAGAAATAAAGAAGATTGTAATCAATGAAACTCTGTGTAAATTGGCGCTTAACACCTTTACAATAGACTTTGAGATTCAAGGTTAAATCCTTAACGATTATTAAAGCGAGGGAAATTGGATTGGGATCCAACCTCAAAATCTATTTCCCCGTCAATTTATATCAATGTAGTATTTCCATTGATGACACTGCGGCGTAACAATTGAAAGCCATTGACGTGTTGAGATATATAACTCATTAAACGAAACGACTCAGGGGATCGGGGTTGTCAAAATGTAAACCAACAGGACCCTAAAGAAAAAGAAAAGCAAACAGAACAAAGGGAAACATAGAAAAATGAATAAAACGAGATTTTTATCAGAAGTGAAAGAAAGAATAGAAGGCATCGAGGTAACCCCATGGGTTGAAAACCAATCGGAATTCCCGAATGGCATGGAGGTGATTTATATGCATACCCGAACGTCAGATTAGTTTTCGCGGCCATTCTTGACATCTTTCTTTTTTTTTCCATTCGCGACAGCAACAAGTATAGGAGCTTCGTTTAGATCCAAAAGGGTATTAACACTTATCATTTAACACAGAGTTAACGCCCTTCTGGCCCTGACCAGACGAGTGGTTTGGGGGGCTAACGCTCACAACAATCATCTGTTATTCTTTTCCCTATGATTCAATTCTCTAATTGAAACACGACACCGCATAAGATTTTCGCTGGAAACAGAATTTTCAATATTCCACACGGGGTGTTGATTTCTCCCACAAAAGCCTCTTTTATACATATATATTTCATTATACATGTATTGGGATTTTGGTCGACGAAGATGTGCGGATTTGTATAAATAGCCAGTGGCATTGAGAATTCTTATGCACACATGTCAGAATTAGATGGTCCATTTTAGATCAGTGATCATTCTGTCACACAGGGGAGCACTGCTGGTGTAGCCAGTCATGGATCTGGAAGCAACGGACGTGGGATAAGAACAAATTACGCCCCCACCCCCCTCCCTCGCCAGCCAGCGGTCAACTTTTCATTTCGTGATAGGTTACATGTAGTGTCGGTGTATTTATGATAGTGCGTCGACGAAATGGTTGTACTTAAAGATTGCTCTTGTTGCCTGATCACCCCCCCCCCCCCCCTCCTTCTTGGGGTGGAATCGATTGGGAGGGGGTGCATTCATCTAGATAGCTTGGAGTGTGCGAGGAGGGCAGGGCGGGGGAATTGAGGAGACGTTTATAGTTACCTGTCATGCTTTGAATTGAACTGAATTGAATTGAATGAATGGCTTGTGGAGAGATCCTTGCAAGTGACGGAAAACAATGAAGAAAAAGTTATCATTTTAAAGGACAGGAATTGAATACAAAATATGGTATAAATGCAATAATGAAAATCGTGATAAAGAATGAAACGGATGAAGAAGGGGAGAGATAGATACATTTAATGATAGAGAGAGAGAGAGAGAGAGAGAGAGAGAGAGAGAGAGAGAGAGAGAGTGTGTGTGTGTGTGTGTGTGAGAGAGAGAGAGAGAGAGAGAGAGAGAGAGAGAGAGAGGGGTAAAGGCGTTCGACAAGGAATAAAAACAATACAAAGTAATTTCGCTCCTTCTTTTCAATCGAATCTCTTTTCTATCACGTGATCTTGTTATTTTGCGTGTTTTAACATTACCCCACAGCGTTCAAGTCTGTTCTATAAAATTAGTTTTATTATTGATATCACTTTCCGAGAAATTATGAGAAATACAAAATAATAACTTCAGAGGAAATTTTGTCAAACCTGGGCATTATGTTACTTAGGGTTTTTTCTGCTATTTTTGTCGTCAAATAAGAAATGTTCGTGCACATTTTTCATTTTGATAGAGTTATACACAACGATACAAATCTGAAAGCACACACTCTAATTTGAAAATTTACCACAATTCGTAAGACCTTGACTAGAGCTTAGATATAATAGTTCCTGCCTACATGTATGTCAGAGCCTCTTGTAGCCTTATACTGCAGACACTGACGCATAACGTCTGACAGACGTATGTGTCTGCAAACTAGAGTCAATTCCCTATCACTTTGATGATTCTAAAACCTTTTAAACCGAGTGATGATATCCAATTGCTTCCAGACAGTTTCTTTCTGCAATCGCATGACCAGGGACCCGTTTCACAAAGTCTTTTTGCAATGACAAATGACAAATATCAGTGACAAATCTGTTAATAACCAATCAGAGGCAATGATTTCAGTAGCTTATAACCACAACTGTCATTTGTCACTGATGACAAGTTTTGTGAAACACCCCCAGAACGTCACTTTCCCTTTAACGCGCCCGCAACCTGCATGAATGAAAGTGTCAGGGGCTAATGCAGACGACACCGTTACATCGGAGAAGAAATCGATACTCGCAAGCACTTCTGGGTAATGCAAAATCATAGGGCAAAACATCCCCTTGAGTCGAATCAATATCGGTAGTTTACTGTGTTGATTGTATCGTTTCCTTAATGGAGATTTTCCGCCGTCCAATATCTGCCTCTCAAAATGAGATACCTTGCAGAGTTTGAGTGATGCCGAAAGAGACCTCTTTGACGTTCAGGAAAATTTATTGCGCGTATAAGTGCCACTATTGATTGTAGAAATTGAAGTAAAGTGTTGCTCTCAATGTCTAAAATGAAAGGCAACAACAATCGAAAGGCTCTAAAGAGATTTCGAGTGCTTTCCGAAGAAAAGCTTTTATTTCCGGCAATTATAGCCATTATACCATGTGTAATAGCAATGATTTCTTACATCCAGGTTGTAAATGATATCGGCACTCAACAGGTTATGTATCCGTGTATCCCTCATTCCTCATGTCAAATCTTGATTTGGATAAAATTACAACCGATGTGAATTTATTTCCAAATGTTGATAGATGTACCAATCAAATACGTTTACCTCATCCTTTATAGGTATCCCCTTGCTATCATTAGCATTGCGTTGAAAGAGAAAGTTGACTTTGGGTGGAGATAAGCAATAATTTGTGAGCGTACTCAATCTGTGCATGTCATTTTGAGAGAATGGCAGAGAAGAAATGTCTCCAGACAACAACTGTTCTCCAACAGCCCTCGTTTTCAAAATAAGACCCCGATGAAGATATTTAGCTGGAATTATGTGGACCACACTTCCCCGCCACATGAGCAAGATTTAGTCAGTTTCTCTTCGTTTTGATGAATTTGAGCATTCCGAAACCTAACAATATACAAATTAAAGTTATTATGTGTAAGATAACCGCAACGAACCCTTTTCAACTTCAAGTCACTTGAATTTCATCCCAACGCCGTATCGCCACAACTACATTTAAGCCGTAAATGACTATACCTTTATCACCCAAATAAACAAACTAATAAATAAAATTGAAAAAATCAAAACACAAACAAACAAAGAAGCGTCGTCAATCAATTCTTCTTTTTTCGGGGGGGGGGGGGGGGGAATAAGCACTGAATATCATTTTTGTTAAGAAAAATCATGGTTGTCACTACAGTGACACCATGTCTTGTGTCAGTGGTGTAGATGGGAGGGGTCGGTAACGTGAAAAGGGAGAGGGAAGGACAACGTTGACATGAGTACCTCCCCCTCCCACCCACGCACGCACACATACACATCCCCCGCTTGTTTCACTTGATGGCTTTGTTAACTCAGAAATGTGTGTTTATTGGAAAGAAATATAAGCTCAGATTTATATCCAAAAAAATAATAATGGGTCTAGCTCCTGGGTTTTAATTCGAAGCTAATGCCCTCGTTATCAGAAACTCGTAATCAAAGATGTGCTGCTTACAAGGCTAAGTAGCGTGAGTGGACAACAATACAGCGTATGGCATGGACAAAGTCACTTGTATTCGAAATCATTACAGATTATAAATGTTTATGCGAACGTACTGTACAATAATTATTCAAAAATTATGAAGATCTAAATTAGCTACAGAGAGCACCCTACGTAAATATTTGTGCCGACAGTAAAAAACGAGCATTTTTATAGCTGAAAAAATGATCTTTTTATGATCATTAACATTTCGACATTTTCCTGTTGTAAGGACGGAAAATGTAGTCGCCATGTAATCGAATAACTTTAAAATACATTTGTTTTTCTCGAAAATACTCTCTAAAAATATTTTTTTGTTAAAGAACCTGATATTAGGAGTATGATAGTTAACAGCAAAACCTTTGATTTATTTAAAGTCCAATGTTTTTGTTGACTTGCATTTCAATCACCGAGTAAAAACGGTGCCCCTATGATGCGAGTGCCCCTCCCCCAACCCTTGAATGTCTTGACTCAGGCTAAACAGTACTCCTGTACGTGTGATAGTGAAAGAGGAATTTACTGTTCATCATTATCAGACACCCAAGGCCACCTTTTGACAAGATTCATCCTTTCTCGCTCCATTCGTGCATGCATCTATTCATCTAACTTCGTTCATCGATGCTCTTTCTCTGCCCTCACTGTATGATTTACACCCCCTTCTCTCGACAAAACAATTGACGTTGATGCAATCGAATGCGATTTCCCCTGAAGAGGGACATTTATTACCGTCTAACAAATCACATCATAACTTAGGTCGGGCCCCAATCCTCATATAACTCACAATGTTCTACATCTCTCGAATCCCCTGTTTGTCTTAGGGCCTTAATTCGCTGGTCACGGCCAATCAGCTTTTCCTGACGTTTTCATTATCGGTCTTTATAGGGGTACTCCAAATGGGGGGAACATCGAAATGTGAAGGATAAATGAAAGAGGGGGAATTACTTAGCTCCCTATTTGGCGTAATTTGGGGCGGAGAGGTTACCGGAGAATCACTTTGGGATCTGTGTGAGACAGTAGTCTTGCGGTTTGCGAGAGAATGTCAAGACTGCCCGTTTTCGTTAAAGTTTATAACTAATGGGGTTGCAGAAATCTCATTCACATAATAACAAACCTTTTTTTCAGATGGGATTCGAAATTTCGAAGATAGTTGACAAACAAAATTATCTGCAGATGAATTTTCAAGGAACTTTGGAATAAATGTTATACAAATGCTCGAAGTCCGCTTCCTGTACCAATAACAAAATAAATAATCACTTTAGTTTCCGTATTTTATTGCATCGTTACATCGATTAGCGAAGTTTCAGTTACCATATAAACCACAAACTTGGGGATGGATGTTCATGAAAACCCCAACATCGAGGAATATCCGACAGCTCGAGCATGTTGGTTATCTTAATCTCTTACACCCTTCACCAATGTCCTCCCGCAAACTCGGTGTTGATAGGCACATCCGTGCACCCCCCATACCACAGGTGCGCACTTGAATGCGCTGTCTAAAATGATATTGACTAAATGTCTCTTTAAACTCTCGAAGCCGGAGGGAAAGGCTTGGATAACGGCCGTCATCTTCATTATCTATTAGAGAGTGCGGTACTGAGAAATGAGGAAAATGTAATAGTCGGAAGGGGACAGAGGCACACTTAGCAGCGGAAGGGGAAGAAAGTAGAAGAAGAAGAAGAAGGAGCAGAAGGAGAAGAAGAAGAAGAAGGAGAAGAAGAAGAAGAAAAAAAGAAGAAGAAGAAGAAGAAGAAGAAGAAGAAGAAGAAGAATCATTTGAGGAAAGCAATTAGAAGCGCTATACGTATTTATTCTACTGAATACCCATTTTTGCTAATTTCTATGGAACGTCCGGTTTTTATTTTTCTCCTTTATCGTTGAATCTCTTGTATTCGCTTTCTTAGCGAATTTGAGTGTTGCAAAAGAGACAAATTGTACGGTCAGCATTAGAGAGACTTGTGCATGACATAGTAGCGAATTGAAAGGAAAAGACCGAATGGAATAAAAGCAGTTTGCACTGGTAAGGAAATACTGATAGTAAGCAAAAACGTTAGGCAATTAGTGACATTGTATAGCCAAGAAATACCTCAAAGTCGACAGGAAAAGAGGAAAAAGCCAATATTGAAGTAAAGAAATAGACATAGAAAACAAAAATCATGGCAGTAGAAAAGGCGGACATAAAAAATGTCAGGCTGATGTAAGATTGCAGGGAAGATAACTAGAATATAACACGACGAGGCAACGAGAGGGAAAAGAAATGCCATTTGAATAATACTGATGGGAAGGATTATTATAGAATTAGCAACTAATGTTACTTCGCAAAGGTGTATTCGTAGTGTAGTTGCTAGGTTCCAAGTTACCAGCAGTGGCAATTAAACACCCGATAGGAGCGGGACATTCCGATGGGAGCTTTTGTTTCACCATGAAAATTTTAATAAAGAAGAAAGAAATGAATGAATGTGATTTAAAGAAAGCGTTGAGTTTTGGGAAGAGGTGACAAATAATTTGTGAGCGTCATCATTGTATTATGGAAGTGTGGAAGAACATCAGATACAAAAATGTTCCCTGAAAAGCATGGCTCTTCAAATGCATTAACATTCTAAATATGTCATGTAACATCATAACAATCGGGACGGATTTTATGCCGCATGTTCGTGTATAGTCCCATATACATCGTTATGTGTACAGTGCTTGTAACTTACCAAGACTGGGCCAAATTTCTTTTCATTTTGATGATTCTAAAACCTTGCAATACACACCAATACTTATATGCTAGATGATCTAGCTTTTCGGATCGATTCCACAACGTTTCTTTCACAATGCATGACCAGAACTCAACTTCATCTTTGAGGAAAGTGGATATGGCAACAAATTGAGATGAAATAAGAACCAGGGAAGACGCTGACAAGCCATGATTACTCATTTTCCGTTACGGCATGTCATATAGGTTTAAACAATGATAATTATCCATTCATAGATGTAAAGAGGAAAGCCTCTCCCTTCAAACCCCACCCCCTTGTTTTTATCAGAATCCCGCTTCACAACCAATCACTGTGGTCAGCAATGCGTCGCATAAGTCACTTTCGAACACGATTCCTAACCCCACTGCCTCACCAACGCACTCACTCACGCTTACGCACACCACCGCACATCCCACCGCGCACACTCACGCCCACCCGGCGCACGCACAACCCACCGCGCACATGGAGGACTCCCATTCACCCCATCACTAAACAAGTAAAGCGTTACAGAAAAGCGTTAAAGTAGAAGAAGAATCAATTTTCAGTATCCTGGGAAAACAAATTAGGGAGTCAACGACCCGCGGAATCAAATGCTTGTAAAACGTTTTTTTTTTTTGTTTCGACAGGTAAGGAGAAATGTCTTGAACTGACAGCGCCTCGGAGAACACGTTTCTCTTTAGCGGTGAGGGGACACTCGGGGTGTCCGGTTTTCCGCGAACCGTAATTGGCATTTTCCATTCAACCGTACCTCAGATGCCCCTTTGACCTTAGGAAAAGACGTAACAATGTCAGTAACAACAACAACAACAACTACTACTCCTACTAAAATTAAAATTAAAACTACAACAGCAAATAAATATGTAACTGCTTGAGATGCCAAGAGAAACGAGCTCTAATCGTTAAGCTTACACTTTAAGAACATTTCTTTAAAAACTACTACTAAAACTACAACAGCAAATAATTCTGTAACTGCTTGAGATGCCAAGATAAATAAGCTACCATTGTTTAGCTTACACTCTATGAACATTTCTTTGAAAAGTAAAAGCGTTAACAAAAACAAACAAACAACAAACAAATTAAACAATCATAAAGAGTATACCATTAAAAAGGAATACAGTTAATCATATAATTTAGATAAAGATAAATAAAACAAAACCCTATTAAAAAGGTTATACAAAGTACTTTATGCACAGGTTGTATGATCGTTGTTATTGTGCCGAGGCACTAATTTATTTTGGCAAGATATTAATCTACATTTGCCACACTCCACCCAGGTGATGTAGATAGGTACCAGGTAGGAAGAAATTTCGTGAATGCTTGAGCACCTTTTCATAGTAGCCGCGGCTAAAACCGGGATAGTAATATGATTGCAGGTCCCTCGGGGAGAACAGTATGAGACTACCCTGGATAAACAAGACGTATTATTATCAAACCATTTTTAGAACCGGAAATTAAGAAAAAGAAACAGAAAGAAAAAGTAATTAGTCAATGCTTCTGGACTCTCATATTTAATAATTAATTACAAGGACTTTGAGCTTTGCCTTTTGCGATGGCAGAACAGATGCAAACGCAACGTGTTCTGTTCCGGGAGCACAAGATTGAAGTTAAATGGTCTCATTAATCATATCAATTCCGATATTTCTATCATAGTGGAATTTAGAAGCAGTACTTAACATGCTTTAGACAGCTGGAAGGTAAATAGAGCGCGTTATTATTACAAGAAATGCAATAACAAAAGCCACAAGTGATCACTTTTTTCCAGAGACATATTACTTGATAAAGGCTTGTTATAATGGTTGTGTCATCGTGTAGGAAAGTGAGTGACAGATGTATGTATTTTGTGGTCAAGGCCACGAGTTATTAAACATATGAAATTCACCGCGCATTTACGTTTGTAAATTTGCTCAAACCACTGAGCGTTAATAAGACCGAATCCGAGCCACTTTCCGGTTATAAGTCATCTAATGTGCTAGAAAATTGGGCCAGATGATCCGATTTTTAATAGAATTTTGCCTATATTTTTGGTGAAAATCCATAATGCGACGAAATTCACACTTGCGTTTGCAAATTAAAGAGTTTGCAAGTTATACTCAAGATCCTTCATCATTAAACCTTTAATCATATAATATGTTCAATAAAGGGGTTCTTCCAAGTGAGTTCAACTTTTAATGCGCTCAAAAATCGTACAAATGGGGCTATAGGATCCGAATTCAATCGAATTTTGCTTTTATTCTTTTGGTGGAAGGACAAAATTACACGATAAATATAAGTCCCGTAATGTAATTGTTTGCACCAATCATGCCAATATTATTCACCAGTGTATCATGCTTATAAACCTAAAAATATGTTGACTGCATGTAATTATGTAATCTCAACTGTTGAGGTTTAAAGCGAATATTATTAGAATACACATATGTCTTTATATTCAACACCATGAGAACAAATATTAATAACAATAATGATAGTAATGATAATGATATTCATAATAATGATTGTTATAATAGTACATCCCTTTATAGTAAGCGTATACTGCCTACATGGTCACTATGCGAGTTAGAACATGTCACATAGATTACACAGTCAAGAACAAGAGGATTTTCAGCCCGTTATTAAATTCATCCAAATGAGTGATATCCCTTCGATGTTATTGGAGTTTATTCCAAAGTTATGATTCCATCTTTTGAAACGCCCTATCCCCATTCGATCTGGTATGCAAGGAAATTCATTTGTTTACCGTTTCCGAATGATAATGTTTTGAAATGAAATCATCATTACTTTCAGCGTGCAACCAAAATGCCTTTCTCTTCACCTGAAACGACGTCCTTGTGCCCTAGACACAGACAGACATCATCTGAGCTTAGTTCCAATCAAACCATATAGATAGAACAATGCATCTATTTCGAGTATATTAAAATTTCCCATAATAGAACACACCTCTGGACAGTTACACGTTATAATTACACCAATTTTTGTCGAATTCGCCAGGCCTTGACATTAGTAGATCATAATTGAGATGATCGTTGCCGTTGTTACCTCTTAATGACTGTCTGATGACGAATGCAGAGTAACTGCTGCGGAGTACATGGAATGTGATGGATGGGTATAGGTAAAGAAACTTTCTCTCTCGAGAGAGAGAGAATAATAAGAACAACCAAACGAATCATATTATTCAAAGGCATTTTTTCTCTCATGTCGATTTTGAAATATGCGGGATAAACTACTCTATTAAATCATCGGCTGCCCGCAAAAAGGACAGTTATATAGTGTCAATGGTAGAAGTGGTCGTCTTGCGATTCGACATATCTTGATAAAGTTGAATTAATCAATAGCAGATGATAAAATGAGATTCATCTTCGACATCATGCAATTGTTAGTTTTTAAAGTTTTTTTGTAATGAAAAAAAAAAAAAGAAGAAGAACAAAATAGGGTTAGCGCTACCAATGCTATCCTCATTAACGACCTCTGTTCGAAAATAAGTAAGAATTACTTATTAAAATGAAAGTCCTTCGCATTCGACAGGTTTATACAAAACATTTCCTTGTGCAAGTTGATATGAAACTAAAAGCGACTGTAAGATTCTTCTAAATCACAGTCGTCATCATCTCAGTGATATTAATAAAATTCAGATCTTGAGTAGATATTAAGTTACAATTTGTGTGCATTGTGAAAGTGTTGTAGTCGAGTGGTTTAATAACTTGACTTGCAATTCAAAGTTCGTGGTTCGATCCCCGATATGGCACTAATATCATTTGGACAGGCATTATTCTTCATTTGCCACACTCGACCCAGGTGAGGTAAATGGGTACCTGGCGGAAATTAATTCCTTGAAATGCTTGAGCGCTGTAATGGCAGCTAGGCTAAAGCCGGGGTAATAACTAATGCGCCTCGGAATAGAATTACTAGATAGGCAGCGCTATAGAAAAGCCTATAATTATAATGATTATTATTGTAAGCTACCCACAATTTAAACTAAATCCTTAATACTCATGAAGTAAATCTATAAAATACATCTACTGCACGGTGGATACGAACTAAACACTTTATGATATCGAAGCAAACATTATTAAAGGTGAATATGACCTGCAGTAGTTTGCAACGTTTGTCCAACTTGGTGCCACATGTTTGTACAGAGAGACAGTTAACCGTTACGCGTCCAGTTCCTTTCAATGTTTGTATGCTTTAAAAAACCTCATAACATACACATGTTCTTACTTACTACTCAGTCAATGAACAAAATATCTTCTATTCAAATATGATGAAAACAAATGAACTTCCCCCCCCCCCCCCAAAAAAAAAAAAAAAAAAAAAAAAAAATTCAGGCAATGTCAAGAGCCTCATTCTTCTCCTCTTAAAAATGTACCAATATCCGAATGACATATGACGTAATCCGAACATGACTTGTATATGATAGAAAATAGGGTATTGAAACTAAGCCTTGCAATGATTTTCGAAAATAGCGATCGTTTTTAAATGAGATTTGATGTGACCAGTGCTTAACATTGCACCTTTAACGTCACAGCAATGATGCATGTCCGGGTCGCAATGACAGGTGATCTATCACTTTGATAAATGGTTGTGATCCCGTACCTCTCCGGAAAAAAGCATATTTACTCGACTAATTTATTTATGATTCCCTTTTTATGGAGTCCTTCAAATCGGCCATGGATGCGTTCATGACGTACGCTAGAATAACAAATATCAACATTACAAGTCATGGATATCGAACGCCTGAATTAATCGACTGGAGTGAATATTGTATTTGGAGGTTTAAAGGAAAGGTGGTTTTCAGCCCGGATGGTTTGTTACAAAAATGAAAAGCAAAATGGAAAAAGAATGTTTAATTGGATTATGCAAACATGCTGGTTCTCTCAATTTGCCATGACAACGATAAATGCACCTGTGTGTGGAATGTATTTACGGATTTAGCGGGAAATGCTTCCGCGGCTGGTAACAGGTGTTTGTACTGGGGTTCAATGAATAAATAAAACAAACAAGAAAAAACAAAATAATAAATAAGAGACTGTCTAACAATTTTAGAAGGTGACACTAGGGACTTTTAGATTTGCGTGGACTGCTACGTGTGACATCCTTTTAAGGCAAAAGAACGTCACACTTAGCAGTCCACGTTATTGTCGTGCAAATCTAAAAGCCCCTAGTGTTGCATTGTGGCACGACTCTGGTTCGGATTTTATGATACATGTACAAAAACCCAGAGAGACGGGGCATACAGTATTAGAGTAATTAAATATAAGCTTGAGTTCTGGTAATGATAGCAAATAAATTCACTCAGAAGCCAACTGGTAATGATAGAAAATAAATTCACTCAGGATCCAACGAAACTTACATTGAATGTTCAAGATTGCAAATAAATGACATGTGCCAAGCAATTTTGGTTTTACATGTATATCGGTTGAGGAATGAGCATGGAAAGAAGAGGAAATCCGGTCACTTTTAGTGACCTACCCGGATTTCCTTATCTTTCTATGCTCATTCCCGCTTAGCCGCTATACTTTTTGAACCAAAATTTTTTGGCGTATGTACAAATGGAAGTTGTGTTTTTTTATCAAAGATGATGCCCAGTAATGTTTTGTGCGTTAGTTTAATTTCACTTGTTCAAACAACCAATCTACTGCAGGATCAAACAATCTAAAATAAATCACACCAATGTTCTCACAAAATACAATTTAAATACCAGAGCTCATGTAGCTTTAACGTCAGATGGTAGTCATAATGCATGTATTATAAATTCATAAATGGCATACTATGCAACTATAATTATTAGGCCCTCGCTCTAAAGGCTAATCATGGTTTAAATACAGTTAAATGAAAAGACGGACTTTAAGGTTTAATTAAAAAGTAGGCCTAATTAACGCTTGTGATTTCTTACCTACTATTAAATGGTAAGTTGTTTCCAAGTTTGGACCCTACGTAGGCATGCTGGTTGTAAGAAACCCTACAAACAATTACTTAAGACAAAAAGACGTAATACAGTATTTTCATAGCTAACTGATACGATGATACTTGATAATTTAGATAATTTAACGTTCATTTTATTTATGTAATATCATGATACAAAATAGACGAAATAGGTTGCAATATATACATGTACCCAGCGCCCATTATCGATAGGTAGTCAATAATTAATCCTCTAAGTTCGATAATTGTAAATGAAACACACTTGAATGCATTCCGAAGAGTTCCCATTTATTATTAAATGCTTAGTAAATACTACACGTGTTGAAACCAAGCGACCGCATATTTTCGTGTTCCGAGCAGCAATTCCAACGATGCTCGTGGATGATTTACCAAGTGCATTTCACCCTCGCATCCGGAATATAATGGAATTATTCGAATGATCTAATCCGATGAACGCCTTTTGACAGCTTATCTAACCGCGTGAAAAGATGCTGGCATTTTACCCAATATGACACCATTATAACGTCGTTCATACTCCGGTGACCTAACCCCGAGTCGTGTTCAATTACCCCCATTCGCGCACGCATTTCCAATGCAACTCGCGCAGAGCGAGATAACCCAACAGTGCGAAGCGTTCACGAAGTTAGGTTAATGAAGGTTGCGTGCGAACATGCCCTGGCACAGAATGACACAGGTGGAATTTTGATCGATATGAAAGATCGATTTTAATTCTATCGCTATGTACACAATTCATATAGGCGGAATGAAATAATTTGTAGTCGGATGGATCTACGTAAATTAGAGGTATAGGTCAACCCAGACATTATTTGCCTGAATTTGTTTGCTTTGAACATATTTTTCAAGAATAGATTCAGGAGTCATAAGACAACTGCACAATACTTGGCCTATTGATCATACAAACATTGTTTTGGTCAGATCGATGTGTCAAAGAAATGTCAAAAGACTACACATACCTGTACTGAACCCTTCAAATGAAAAGAGTAAGCCACATTTAAAAAAAAGAAGCTACGTCATTGCCAAGACCCGGTCTCATACCTGGACGTTTTGTTTTGTAGTATTCTTTATTGTATTCATTCAATACATGTACATCATGCAGCTTAGTTCAAATTGCAATATATAACGTATAAAACACAACATATACACAACTCAATTATTTTGAATGAATAAATCTTATCGTAATAACCCCCCTCCCCAAGTTAAACCATAAACATTTGAAGAAAAAATGTGCTGGTTGTATCGGAATTGCCATATCGACATTCATACATTCATCTTTATTGGTTAGTGGAAATGGGCATTCCAGCAGCATTTCAAAACAATACAATGTTCCTAAACAAAGAAATTATTCTTTCACATCCGACTACAAATTATTTAATTCCACATTATTGGGTCATGTTTTTCGAATTTTGACTGGAAGAATAGAGGGGAGGGGGAGTAGGATGGGGTAGGAGGATTCTGTGGATGAGTAGCTTAACACTTTGGAGACGACGGGCTTCTACATAAGCCGAGCGAGTTGTTAAGTCTGTGACGACGGGCTTCTACAGAAGCCGAGTGGGATTTCTGAAAGTGGAATTGATTTCGGGGAGAATGAATTACTTATAATTACATATAATATGGGACAGAGAGTTGTGGCATTCCATGGTCGCGAACGTCTCAGGACACGACACGTCAAGAAGAAGAAGAAGTTTAGTAATATATGTTGCTTCAATTGTTTCCATTGCTCATATTTTATAATGTTCCTATCTTGTTCCATCTCTCTTCCTTTTTATGTGAACATTGGTATACTTACGTCATTGTAGTTTCGAATAATACAATTGATCTAACCTAGAGTTATTTATACACGGCCATGAGTTGGAAAAGCACAAACAGTGACAAAACTGTTTTTTTGTGTCAAACATTAAACATAATTTCATAGACAATTCACATCTGATAACATATGAATTCATGACAATGGTATATTAATACACATTGGCTTATCAAATTATATAAAGGAAAATGAAAAATACATGAGCAATTAATGAAGAAAGGGAAAACGTGTCCTTACTATTGTTTGACTATAAAAGTATTATTTCGTTTGATGTATGACATCACATTCGTGCAAAATGTGGTAATATGAATGCATCATTCTATATTCAAGGATATGAATGGTGGGAATTTGCGGAGAAATTCTGAAATTGGCTAGAGAGAAGAGATGGTTGCGTATGACTTCACTAGATAGGGGACGAGGGAGCGATGAGATTGAATATCCCATTGAATCATTGATAAAGATGAAGTTGAGTTCTGGTCATGCTATTGCATTGTGAAAGAAACGGTGTGGAATCGACCAAAAAAGGGTGATCATCTAGCATATAAGAATTTGTGTGTATTGCAAGGTTCTGGAATCATCAAAATGATAAGAAATTTGGCCCAGCCTTGGTAAAGTGACAAGTACTGTACACAGAAATATGAATATGGGACTATACGAATATGTGGCATAAAATTTGTATGCTGTTACATACAATATTTAGAAAATTAAGGCATTTGAAGAGCCATACTTTTCAGGTAATATTTTGTATCTGATGTAATTCCACACTTGCATAATAACAATGATAACGCTAACAAATTATGTTTCACCTCTTCCCAGAACTCAACCTACTCTTTCAGCACAAACGACTTGACATGATACCACATGACGCGTACGACGCTCCAAGAGGCATCGCATTTAATTGACTGAACTATGGCTCATTTTCCGATTAACAGAGCAATTCTGCAATGCTTGTTATAGCAGATTCAATATTGTAACTTGTTTTCACGATGGATCGCTTCCACTTGCCCATCGCAGCAACAATCCTGTCGGTCTCAGTTTTCCAGCATGTCACTCATGATTTCTCGTTCATAAGTTCATTAGCTTTAATACACAGAGTGTACAATACAACGGGCAACCTTAAATGCATCGTTTAACAATGTTAAATGTGACATGCATGGCCCTACGTGTTATCAGTGTCTGTGATATGGTGTAATATCGAAGCCCTAAACAAATTGCGCTTCAAAATGATCATGTAGTGCCTCAAAAAGTAAAAATCTTTGAGTGACCGGTTTTACCATACTCATTCCCCCCAATAGGCTGTAGTGTTTTAAAAACCGTTAGGAAAACAAATTCTGAAATTTCTAATTCCAATCATAGATATCTTGATAATCAGACAGGCGATCGGATTGTAAAAGTCAAGGGGTTCCTGACAGACCTAAAGGTTTATAATTATCATTGCAGCATGATCTAAATTCAGGATTTTGTTTCAGAATCTGAGACAAAGACACCTAATCTCTTTAAACATTTTGAACACAATCCCCAAAACGTTCGAGAAATCTGCCCAAAAGCGGTTTTGGTTGGTCAGTTTGTAATACCTGACTGCTAAGAAAGCACTGACTGCTAAGAAAGCATGTGTTTGCTTGTACGTAAGCCAACAGCCGACGGCTTTACATTCTCTCCGAGGGACTTGGTAATGCCGATCGATGCCCTACCAAAGGGCACTGGCGCATCGACTTGATTTCGAACCCGGGACCTGCGGAGTACGAGACCACTACCCTACCACTAAGCCATTGCACTTTATATTGGATAAATGTCGTATTGCTTTATAGAAATGTTCGGAACACGAATCAAGTAATTGTAATTTTCTCGCACACGTTTTAACATCGAGGAAAAAAAGCTTCTATATTTAGGAACATTATATTTGCAGGTTAAATTAACATAACATAACCATAAAATATGTTTCGTTATGAATGAAATACCTAGAAGGCATGTGTCCCCTCTCCAGGACTTCCGGCGCTACGGTATATTAACCCTCCACATGCTAAGGTCATGCGCAGTGGGGAGCAGTCTGTTCTGATCATGTATGTCATCCCGCATGTCATAAGCCAAGTGTACATGTATTAGTCCAGACATCATCTGAAGACTGTGTGACATTTTACTAAATGTACTTCTAATCTCTTTTGATTCAGCAAAGTGTGTTTGCTACACTATTTTTCTAAAAGGGAAAGGCAACAAATAATTTTTCTCCATCTTAATAACAAATAATAATAATAGGCATTTCTTTAGCGCCGTCTATGTAGAAATTCTATTCCGAGGCGCATTTATTATAAGGCAATAATAGCATATAGCCAGAATTAGCGAATGTTTAGGGGTAGTGATAGTTAGCCCCCACTGCCACTAACGTTTGAATTAATTCGATGCCACACCCCCCCCCCCCCCTCCCATCAGACAACGCGGAATTCAAGTTGATCAAAAGGATAGGAAAGGGAGCTTTCGCTGTGTAGATCCTCTCTCCGGAGATGGACCCCCTGCCCCCCCCCCCCCACCTTCTGCTATGCAAACAGACGAACGTGAAATAGGTCTGGCGAGATGGAAGATTTTAAAATGTATCATTCATTTACCGTACTTGGTATTGTTTTATCAAAACCCATATCACTCGTCTTTCAGGCAATAGCTTTAATTCCATGCGAAGAATTGATAGTGTAACCTTACATTCAATCCAGTTGAAGTAGTGAAGACATAAAACAATGATTGTGGAATTATCTGAATGAAAACAAAAAATAGTTCGATTGATATATAAGAGAAACCATTCAGTTTAACAATAGAATGTATTTTAACAATAGAATGTCGTATGTCTACGCATGTTTGACAGTTCTTTGATATCATAGATTAATTGAAACCCTATCGAGGTGATTCTTAACTTAATTCCAATATATTTACAGTCATTTTCAGTCCATCCTTGTAGGATTAAAACGACATTTGCTATTAGATGCTAATAAGCCAGTTCACGGCTGCAGTCTGAGCATGAGTAGATAAAGGTCATTGCAGAACAAATTGTGAAATAAACGGAGACAAAATACTGGATACGTGCTCATGAAAATTATGTAATCATTATTCATTTATGCACAAGCAGGGCACTCTATAATACACAGGTGGAAGTATTCTTTGAAAAGGGGGGGGGGGGGACAAAGGCTATTTATGTAGCACCTCCATCGCTGTAGGATTGATTATTTCAAAATATACAAAGTGGGACCTCTTCATGTTTTGAAGATCTGTGGATATTCGGGGTCATTGCAGCCATGTGCTAACCGTAAACTGATTTATTGTGCTTGGGCACTTTTCTTACTTTCGTTTACTGGTCGTGAGGTTACATCACACAATTATATGGATGCAATAGATCGATCGGCTTACTAACATTTTCAAATTGTATGCATACTTTTCAGCAAAGGTTGTTCTTGACAACCTAAAAGTTTGCCCCCGGCTTGTCTGGGATTCCAAGTGTTGTGGTTCGGCATTAATTAATAACAGGTTACTGGAATAACTCGTCACTAGGTCCACAGGAAAGAAACACCCATACATTTGAATATAATTATTATTAAACCGGTTTATTCAGTTCAGTTTGAAGCATTACGGAAGACATACAACACTTGAAATAATCTGAATGAAAATAACAAGATAGTTCGATTATAAGGGAAACCGTTCAGTTGAACAATAACATGTATTGTGTCGTATGTCTGACGCATGTCTGACAAGTCTTTTTCTATCTTAAATTGTGGGAAACCATAGTTAAAGGTGTCTCTTTAGGTACAATTCCAAGAAAATAACAGGTCCGTATTTCCATTTACATCTTGTAGGATTTAAACGACATTCCATTTTAGATGCTAATTGGGCTTAGGCACTTTTCTTACTTTCGTTTAAAGGTCGTGTGGTTACATATGCAGAACTGAACGGAAGGAATAGACCTGTTTAGTAACATATTCAAATTGTATGCCTACATTTTGAATAAAATGTATTATTGACAACCTTTGGGCATGCCCGAGGCTTTCCCGACAAAGCAAAACATAATGTATGCAGGCTGCATTCCAAGTACTGTAGTTCATTCATTAAACAGGTTTAATGGAATACCTCATCACTAAGTCCCCAGAAAGAAAACCTCTGTAAATTTAAATATGTAAGTAAACCGGTATATAAGAAGGATTTGTCATGTGTCACATATTAATTATTTATGTTTATGTTTACTGTGACAATGTGGAATGGTCTAGCTTGATAGAAATTATCTAAAATCTTTCTGGAAAATATAGGTACTGCATACGGAAATCGGTATATGGGACTGCGCGCGCATATGTGGCATGCAAATTTGTTCCCAAACTTGTTATCTAGTTCTCGTTATTTTGACTGTGTGGAAATATAAAGAGAAATTCCGTTCAGGGGCATATTCCAACTAAAGTGACATTAAAAAATAGGATATGAGAAAAGTCACACATTATGTCCAACTTTATCGGAACTCGAACTTCTATTTAATATTTGATTATATTCATGAAAAACATGAAGCCAAATTCCAAGAAAATTGCTACATTTAGATTTCACAGACTGAGTTGAATCTGGTATCAAAAAGAAAGCTCATGAAGGCGAAAAAAATTGACAAAGACGGTCACAAAGATACGTATGTGAATTATATCAAGGAAAACTGTGGGTGATCTTCAGGTCGACAACCTAGTGGTAGCAGACTGCACAGTATGATTCAATTTGAGGGAGATGATCTTTATAAGTGATTTGCCCTTATATTGTCTCGTTTTTGTCGCTGAACTTAAGAACAAAATTATGGGTCATGTCTCCGCACATGGTTGCGGTGTCCTAATGGACGTCTAATGCATAGACAAGGGCATAAAGACCTTGCTGTTAAACCCAGTCGGTATTTAGGCACGGTATTTAACCGTTTCTTCGTCGAACATCTCAGTGCATTATCGTGCCATTATAGACCATTACTACCGAAGTTAAAACTATAAAGATCGTTTAATCTTCTCGATCTTATACATGTTGAAAGAGCTCCATGTCCACATGTTTTATCATATAAATGTTATTTTAAAGCGAAGCAAAAGGTTAATAATAATGTATCGAACGGTTATTCAATGACTTTTTGAAAGGCTCTGGAATGGAAGTAAATTGATCGATTAAGGAGTGATTTGGGCGGTAAAAATGTTGACAAAAATAACCACATTGAGAGCCGAAGTCAAGACAACATTTCGATATTCTCCTCTCTCTTTTTGCAATATTCCTCCCTCTTTCTTTCTTTCGTTCCTTCGCCTTGCCCTTGCCCTTCCTACCCCGCCTCTCCCTTCGTCCTCCCTTCCTCCCAGCCTTACCCTTTTCCCCCTCTCTGTGTCTGTCTGCATCTCTCTCTCTCTCTCTCTCTCCTTTTCTCTCTCTTTTCTCTCTCTCTCTCTCCCTATATATTTTTCTCTTCCTCCTTCCCTCTCTCTCATTTTGTTCCTCTTTTCTATCTATCTCTCTCTCTCTCTCTCGCTCTCTCTCTCTTTCTCCCTCTCTATCTCTCCCTCTCTTTCTCCAGGTCTTTTGTAGTTGTGATCAATATACATATGAGCACTTCGGATTGGCTGAATCGTCAATGCCATGGTGACGTGATGACGTAGTGCCGGACAACTTTCCAAACCGGTCACTCAAAGATTGTTTACTTTTTTGAGGCACTTCATGATCATTTCGAAGCGCAATTTTGTTAGGGATTCAATATTACACCATATCAAAGACATTGATAACACATAGGGCAATGCATCTCAAATTTAACATTGTTAAACGATGCATTTAATGCTTCCATCTATGCATTAGCTAGAATGTTAACGAACTACCCCATCTTTGTCTATATCTAATGACTTCCTCTTTCGTCCTCCACTCAATTTCATCTATTTGCTAAATTGTTGAAAGTATTTCATGCGTGTAACATTCATTCAGTTTCCCTGCCCTTGACCTTGACGGCATACCATTTAAACAACAACATAGTTGACACAAAGACGTAACTCCATTTTTACCATTTTGAGAAAAAGTGTTTTATGTGTCACTGAGCACTTGGGCCTTAAGGAGTTAAGTCTATGTTTCACTAGCCATTGACTTCAATGGGGTGTTGGGTGGAGTTAAGTCTTTGTGTTTCCTGGAATGCCCACATTTTTCTGAACATTTTGATTTCAAATACTCATTTTGGCACAATATGGAGTTACTTCTTTGTGTCACCGAACCCTCGATATAATATTTTGCGAGAAATTGTAAATATGGACGAATTCGTTTGCTCATACTTACATCGATCAAAGATTTGAACAAGATCGAAACAACCCGTGCATGTGTAAAACATTACGGTTATACTGGAACAATTCAGAATGACTCTGTAAACATAATATGCCCCAATTGACAGTTGAACGTGAATGAGGGGATGGGGAAGGGGGGGGGGTGGGGAGGTAGGGAGAGGGTGAAGAGTATAAAGTGAGGGTGATATTGTGAGGTAAGAGCGAAAATGGAAAATGATGAACATTTAGAACAAACATTAGAACCAGAAATGGGGCGAAGAGGAAAGAGATAATTATACAATTAGAGAGAGATGGGCGTCAGAGAACGGGGGCGGGAGATATAATTTAAACAAAAAGGGGAATCCATATTTCGTAAAACCATGGACGTCAGAGAGACGTCAGACAATCTGTATCCTCTTGAAATAACTACTCCTGCTCCTCATCCTAATAATAATATGCTACTTCTGCTACTAATTCTACTACTATACTCCTGTTCATCATCCTAATATACTACTATACTACTTCTACTACTACTTCTTCTACTACTACTTCTACTACTACTACTAATACTACTGCTACTACTACTACTTCTTCTTCTACTCCTTCTTCTACTTTTACTTATTCTACTACTACTACTACTACTACTACTACTACTACTACTAATACTACTACTACTACTATTACTACTACTACTACTACTACTACTACTACTACTACTACTACTACTACTACTACTACTAATACTACTACTACTACTACTACTACTACTACTACACTCTAAAAACTGAAATGTTAAATCAACATTTAAAAGGGCCGAGGAGTGACCACTCTTTCAAAGTGGTAAATTAACACCTAATATGCTGGATCCAACACTATAAAGGTTGAATCTAGCAGGTTAAAAGAAACAATCTGACATTTTTGAAAGAGTGGTCACTCCTCGGCCCTTTTAAACTGACATTTAACATTTCAGTTTTTAGAGTGTACTACTATACTACTGCTACTATTACTACAACTGCTACTACTACTACTACTACTACTACTACTACTACTACTACTAATACTCCTACTACTTCTACTACTTCTCCTAATACGTCTGCTTCTACTCTACTTCTAAATGTAGATTAATATCTTGCCAGATGACATTCGTGCCGCGTGACATGTCGACCAGACCAGTTCACTTCTATATTAGATAGATTGAAAGGGCTTATACCGTTATAACAAAAAGGACCGTCATTGAGGTACATGTAGTACACAACTATGCCGGCGTTGTTACTGTCTAGGTTATTTTATTTCTTTATAGTATAAAAAAAACTCGACGATAGAGTGTTGCTTGACTCTGTATGACGTTGTAAATACAAGTGAACTACATTGTACGTTATCCACGGTCACTGAACGAAATATGAGTTTTAAACAGAATTACAACTTGGGAGCCAATATGCAACTATGGCGCTGTGGATGCCGACAATATAAGGTGGTTTTAAAGAGATGGTCGAGTTCTATTAAAGATGCCAGATAACTTGTGAGGGGTCTAACTCGTGTTTTAACCCAGATTGAAGAGTACCATAGCAGAATAATTCGTCTGCAACTGCCTACATATTCATGATATTCGGAAGAGATGAAATGGATGAAAAGTTTGGATCGAACCTCATTCCTATTATGACTTCACTTATGCATGATATAGCCGTATCCGCATGCAATGCATTTTTTCAGCCGCAAGATTGAGTATGCCAAATACATCAATATTCGTATGTAATGTGTGAATCAAACATTTCCCAATAGCTTCCAGACTGTATGAATAGTACTTAAGCCATTGACTCCTGAATTGCCACATTCCGCATAGGTTTGATACAGGAGCCATCCGGTTCAAGTTGGCAATGGGCTAACTTTATCTTGAACTCTTTAAGGTGAAGTGCCGTGCCATATAGGTTATCTAGGGCATCATGAATCAAGGAGTAACCAACAGGTCGGTCTTCATTATGAGTCTCCAAATTTAGGCCGGAATAATTTGGGAAGGATAAAAGCGTATATTAATGTTAAGATATGACGCACAAAAAATAAAAATAAATAAAGCGTGATGCCGGACGGGACGGGAGTTACGACAGAAAAAAAAAAATCAAGATGACATGCAAGATGTCATTGTCATCATACATAGATGATGATGTTGTCGTTGTTGTTGATGTTGATGCTGATCATAATCATGGTCATGACGAAGACGATGACGACAATGATGATGAATGATTATGGGCATGAATGAATAATTAAACATCGAATCAAACCTAATCAAACTACTTTTTCATCGAAATATAATGCATTCTTATTCGTATACAATTTACATTTTTCTATAACCTGTCTGCTTGTCTTTAAACGTTTTAAGAAAGATGTATGCACAAATGCATGACAAAATAAAGAAAGATTGGAGAGCGAGAGAGAGAGAGCGAGCGAGAGAGAGAGAGAGAGAGAGAGAGAGTGTGTGTGTGTGTGTGAGTGAGTGAGAGAGAGAGAGAGAGTGAGAGAGAGTGTGTGTGTGTGTGTGTGTGTGTGGGGAGGAGACAGGGGGGGGGGGGCTTTAAAGAAGGAAAAGTGGAGAAATTGATAAATAGGAAGAGAAAGAGAAAAAAACAAAGAAGAAGTGAGTGATAGATAGAAAGGGATAAAGAGAGGGGGAAATTGGGATGTACATGAAAGAGAGAGAGAGAGTGAGGGAAAGAGAGAGAGAGAGTGGGAAAGGAGGGGAGAGAGAGCGAGAGAGAGAGAGAGAGAGTGGGGGAGGAGATAAATATGGAGACAAACACAGTCACAGACAAAGTCCTTATCTTAAAAGCTGGTAATTGTTCAATTTTAAGCCGGGTCCTCCCTTACTAGATGACCATGCCAGGGCGAATTCCCATGATGTCAGCTAGCAACCAAACGTAACAATCCAAAGTCACCGTGACGTGTCTTCGCCTCAAGTTGTAAATGGCCCGATAATTAGCACCAGAATGTAAATAAGACACCCTCGAGAAAAGGAGGCGAGAGGCATGTCTCATCAATTGCATTGTCGAATCCCTTGCGAATAACACCTTTAATGAGAGCCTAACTGACGTCTAGATTGCAATTAAGGAGTATGAGTGCGGATAAAATCAGAAATGTGACGTCGTCCATTCATTCAAATTATGGATTTGGAGGAATGTGTTGACCATGTTAGTGACGATTGATGCGACCCTCGATTTAAGCAAGGACCTCTGTGGTAGCTAGGGTTCATGGCTCAGGGGGTATCGCTGTATATCTCTACATGATGTTTAAATTCACATAGGCATGGGTTTCTCGTGTGAAATATAACACAATTCGAGTACAGAGTACCGAAGTGCTAGCGTCATATTCGCTCGTCGTCTCAGTATCTGGTTCCAAACAATAGAGCCTGCGCATGAGGTTCACCGCGACATCATTCAAGCAACGACCTGGAGCGGGGCAAATTCAATGTTTGGCGCTGGTATGATCACCACGCTATTGTTTAGCACAACATAGTATGGAACCTGCTACCTTGACAACTTGGCTATATGACGTCACACTTCGGTATACTCAATTCACAGCTGTTATTTTTTTTTACCTGGAGTGACCCTCTTCTTTACAAATAACAGGCCTTACGTAATGATCGGCCTATTCAATCAATCGTTTCATAAAGAAAAGTCATCATCATGACATTTCCTTCCCCGAAGACTCTTTTTCTCGGTGGGACGTCGGGTAGGACATCGGATTCGCTGCCCGCGAGACGTGTATTCTCACCAACGATATTTCCATCAAGTTTGTTTTGAAATTAATGAAGAAAGTGTTTCTGTTTTGTCAAGAAATAAGAGGGGGGGTTCATATGTCTAGATTGGCATCACAAAGACGTTAAAATATACATATACCTGATGATTAAGTAATAAGTAATACATATCACAACATAAAAATTGCAGGCAAACGAGCGAAAAGCATGCCGCCCCTTACATCATCTCCTCAAGACAAAAAGTTAATGCAAATGAGAGATGAAATTGTGAAGGGCGGAAACAATTCTTGTTCACATTATCATTAAAGGTAATACAAAGTTTCGGTATGGGGTCATGAATTTGGTTCAAATGAACATATTGGAAGCATATATGATCCTACAATTTTCAGTGATCATTGTCGCTGTCGAAATCGACTCTTAAGTTATGAAATTGTAAATGATTAACACTTTATGTTGAATAGCTCCCTCTCAAGGCCAAGATATTAATTAAGCTATAAAACGATGTTTATTGACTAAAATCGACCGATTAGCTATTCCCGTTCGGAAATTATATACCACAACTACATACTCTGAGGTTTTCATGGTCGCAGCTAACATTGTACCGCCGAATTTATCAAAATTTACCGGGAGCACCGGTAAATCTTTATATTCAATTTTTCTCGAAAGCAGAAGTGCTTTAGGAGCTAAACTTTCGGGTGTTTTTAATACATCCACAGGGGCATTCAAATGTATCAAAATTATAAAGAATCACTATCCACCCATTTTTCAAATTTCCCCAAACTATACCTTTAATATTATTTTGCTCTCTCAAGGAGCAATGGGAAGAACAGTCCGTCTACCATACTTATGCAAAGTAACATTTACTGCTATTCTATCGATTTTACAATGTTGGGAATGTGTATTTGTTTTTATTGTGGGGCTTCAAATGAAATAGACGGAAAACGGGGAAAATATGTATAGCCTTCTTATTGCATTTTTGCACATCAAGCATATGAAAATGCAAGATAGGGACTTTATTATAATAAGATATACATGTAACATTGCACACATTAACCAATGAAAGCATTGGATACTCCTTGATGAACTCCATCATTAGTCCGTATGGCTGGGTTTTGTATAACCATCGATATTCTGTTTTCTTTCTTTCTTTAAAAAAAAGTATTGATCATTTGTTATTTTTAGTCATAGACGTACGATTTATTGTATGTTCTCCCTTGTGACGCAGATAAGAAATCTAAGGTTTTTTTCTCCCTTTTCTTTTTTTAACGATACCATAGAAACTTAATATCCGAAGGGCTGTCAGGGGTACTACGTGGCTTGTATCCCGGATGCACCCGTATCCCAAATCATCAATAAGTACATTCACATTGAGGATGACGTTAAGAATAAATCATCACACTTGGTAGCGGTACTACACGCATGAAGGCGAACACATCGTGTGTTTTTGTTTTGTTTTTGTTTAAGTTGTAATGATCTCCAGATTTACTCTCTACGCTGAATTAACAGTTTAAATACTGGTGAGGCCGGGTATAAACAAGGCATATTATCATTATAGTTATTATATTTCTTGTTACAGTTTATCAGTAATGCGTAAGGTAGCAAATATACTTGGGATTATACCTGCAATTTGGATGAACAGATTTCTAAGGTTTTGATGGAGACAAAATTGAGAGAACTCGACTTCAAATTTTCATGAGAAATTGACAAATGTAAATAAAGAGCATTATGAGCATTATATATATTTATATTTATGCTTTTTTGAATGTCGTGACTCTCACGTGAATGTATGTACATTATGTGACGTATACACTTACACGTAAGTATTTATCAATTATCTTGTAACTATATTGTATTTTGTTTATGTGCTGCCAGTGGAGGCCTATTTTTTATTTTTTGAATATGGATCAATAGGAGAATCTCTCTATCTATCTATTTATTTGTATTCGGCCTTCTTCAGGTTCTCCTGAAAAGAAAGGAGCGGTCGACAAAGTATGAAACAGGAATATCGAAAAGCTAAAAATAGTCTACATATTAATGGTACATGTATGTATAAAACCTTGTGAATACCTTTCCAGTGACAAAAAACAATATAGGTTGGCTAACATTTTTTCCTTGCAATATCAGTTGCTTAATTGATTTAACACAGGACTGTGCGTGCTTGTCCCCTACTTTTATCGTACAGAGAGAGAGAAAATAAATACCAAAGGTGATGTCATGGTATGATTAATCTATTCTTCAAAAACGCCGACCTCATGGACTTGTAGACGTACTTCCCCCAAGGGTTTATCGAATTCGTGTTTTATTAATTTAATCAAACAATGGAATGAAGAATTTTTTTTATCATTCAAAAATTCATTATCATTTTTTTCTTCTCATCTTCTTTCATTCCTGAAATGATTTTTCCCTACTACAGAATTCAACTCCAAAATAAAATGGAAATGTATTCAATATTGTATTTATTTTGAATTGAAGGATGCGCGATCTATAACAACAGTATTGACCAGAATAATATTAACGTTCCCATCTTTTGTATTAACGTCTATGTCATAATGGTCTTAAATGTCATGGTCAATGGCTGGATATATTATAGATGTAGATGTAAAGCAATACTTCCATAGTTTACACCAATACACGGTTGACATTGTATTCAGGAGTGAATGGTTGACTGAAATATTGATATATCTTTCGTCAGTCTGACACTGAATGGTATATTAAAGATACTTGTTAAAATTATGCACATTCTAGTGAAAATCATCTCATCTTTGCGTTGACTTTTACCCCATGTTATAAGTAGGAACATATATCATCCTTCCTGCTAGGAAAACCCCCAATTATTGCAACAAGTGGAGAGAAGGCTTCAATTATTTATGATTTATTCGATTAAATATATAGGTCCCAAATAATAAGAAGTGGAAATTACAAAACGCCTTCGCGGCATATATAGCAACCCAAACCACGAAAACCCTGGTCCATGCGGATAGCAACACTACTATACCACCAAAACCACCATAATTTTTACCAATTCTTATTGTTCATCCATGTTCATAACATCACTGCACTTTGACTCTCATTACTTTGACTCTTAATTCTTTGACTCTCAATTCTTTGACTCTCAATTCTTTGACTCTCTTTACTTCGACTATCATTACTTTGTCTCTCAATACTTTGACTATCTTAACGTTGACTCTCCTTACTTTGACTCTCTTTACCTTGACTCTCAATACTTTGACTCTCTTTACTTTGACTCTCGTTACTTTGACTCTCTTTACCTTGACTCTCAATACTTTGACTCTCTTTACTTTGCCTCTCGTTACTTTGACTCTCATTACTTTGACTCTCATTACTTTGACTCTCAATACTTTGACTCTCTTTACCCTGACTCCCACTATTTTGACTCTCAATACTTTAACTCTCTGTACTTTGACTCCCACTATTTTGACTCTCATTACTCTGACTGTCATTACTTTGATTCTTTTTGCTTTGACTCTCTTTACTTTGACTCTCATTATTTTGACTCTCATTACGTTGATTATCATTACGTGATTCTCATTACTTTGACTCTCATTACTTTTGACTCTCATTACTTTGACTCTTATTACTTTGACACTCATTACTTTGATTCTCATTAATCTGTCTCAGACTAGTTTGACTCTCATTACTTTGACTCTCATTACGTTGATTATCATTACGTGATTCTCATTACTTTGACTCTCATTACTTTTGACTCTCATTACTTTGACTCTTATTACTTTGACACTCATTACTTTGATTCTCATTAATCTGTCTCAGACTAGTTTGACTCTCATTACTTTGACTCTCATTACGTTGATTATCATTACGTGATTCTCATTACTTTGACTCTCATTACTTTTGACTCTCATTACTTTGACTCTTATTACTTTGACTCTCATTACTTTGACTCTCATTAATCTGTCTCTGACTACTTTGACTCTCATTACTTTGACTCTAACTAATTTGAATCCCAATACTTTTATTCTCACATAAGCCTTTTTACTTCAAGATCATAACCCATCATTATATGACCAACTGTATACTAGCAAGGTACCTAGGTTTCATTATTTGTATGATTCGAGTATATATTAAAATCAATCATTTATTACGTTGTCTAATTTGAAAGTTAGTTTGAAAGTGGCAATCATACATTATACAGATACATTGTACACGTATATGCAATCTTATTCGTTATATTGAGATGATGCTTTCATGACTGAAACATTTCCACTTACATAACCTCAATGGAATAAAGAAAGTCATAGATAAATCATGCAGTTCCAATATTTCTTGTTTTGTCCCCTCTAGATTATTGTAATTCACTACTCCATGGTATATCGATTAAAGATCTTAACTCCCTTCTATAATCTTCCGAAATAAAGCAGCACGACTCATTAATTTCTCTCCTCTCATCACTGATCTCCACCGGTTCTGCGCTAATAATCGTATAATACATAAAGATATTAACTCTCATTTACAAGTGTCTCCATAATCAGGCCCAAGCATACCTAGGTGATCTACTCCATTCGCCAACATCCATTTACAATACATTATTAGCCAGAAGTAATAGACTTACCGTCCCTCGAACCAGTAAACAGATATATAGGTGAAAGGGCGTTTTCCGTTATTACCGTGTGTGTGTGTGTGTGTGTATTGGGTTTTTACAGATGTGTATCAATCAGATATGATTAAACGTCACCATCCGAAAGACGTGACTCAGTTTCGAACCTGCGTCCTTGGCTGAATCAGTTTGTAACTTTTTAGCTGGATTACAGGCGCACGCCACAACGCCTAGTTAGTTATTGCCCCCAAAACTTCGAACTATTTACCCCCAGTATAAAAGAATTGCCGTACTCTCATAACTTTCAAGATGTGTCAGAAAACACATATTTTCTTATTTGTTGTAATATTCCTCCTTGTTTGTAATTAATGTAAACTTCAAATGATAATGTTCTCTCTCTGTGTTTGTTTGTAAGTATGTATTGTCGATACGCCCGTGTATCTAATGATTAACGCTTTATATATATATGTAATGTTATCAATAACATTATAACTGTTAATACATTTCAAGAATTGCGTTGAAATTAACATCACATGGCTGTAATTATCGTTTCCGCTGTTGGTTTCACGAGCAGGATTATATAAAAGTAAATGTAATAATCTGCTTTACTCGAACACAAAATAATCAGGATCCACGCGTATTGAACCAACCGCTCCACATCCACAGAGTATATTATAAAAAAACACTTGATAACGAAATGATGTAGGTCGAAAATTCGTGTCCTAATAAAATTTGTTGGATTTAAAGCATGCCAATTTTCTCATTCAACATCTATACACATTTAAATATATATGGTGTAGCCGAAAATCACTCAGTTAAAAACTCGTCTTCATCGTCTAGTGGTTAAGGCATTGGACGTAACCAGAGACCCGGTTTCGATGCCCGGCGGAAACATGCAGCATTTGCAACTTTTACAGTTATTTCCACAAAAATGAAGGTGGTATGGAGGAACAATGGAAAAGCAGCGCAAATTTAACTCTCTCGTTTGATTTCCCACTTTTTTAATGTTAATTTACCCCCATGCGAGTTGCCGATGCTAAGTATTAGAACACACATTTCTGGCATTGATGTATAAGAAAGTCTACATTTCGAGAAAATATACAGAAATGCAAGAAATGATCAAATCAAGTCAAATAAATTCATAACTTGACACAGCTCTAAGGGCGAAAGCGTGTACACCAATTTACTCGTGTACGGAGCACCATTAATATTAGTATGTTTGTAGATGTATATACATATATATATAATTATATAGAGAGAGAAAGAGAGAGATAAAGATAGAGAAAGATATCGAGCGAGAGAGAGAGAGAAAGAGAGAGAGAGAGAGAGAGAGAGATAGAGAGAAAGAGAGAAAGAGAGAGAGAGATAGAGAGAGAGAGAGAGAGAGAGAGAGAGAGAGAGAGAGAGAGAGAGAGACAGCGAGACAGAGATGACACTATTGATGGTACACTAAAACATTGATATAGTTATTTGACCGCCGGATCCGCCCGTAGAGTATAAAACACGCTTGCTTATATTACATGATATTTTATCACCTGACGAAGTGTTACAGCGGTGCACGAAACGTCGTGATCTTTTAGATCCATTGTTGACAATACATTGAAAGACAAACGAATATCACTAGCGATATTATTTTCGATATTACATCCGCAATAAGTAATATGTTTAGGTTAGGGTTAGGGCTTTTCATATTTATATGCTCTCTTTTTCTTTGTATGCCTCTATCATAATGTGGATGTATCTCTATTGCTGATGTTACTGAATTGTAGAATCAAGTCTCAAACTCATGGTCGTAACCCTCGTAGTATACAAGACACATTTTATGTTGCAAATACCCCCATATAAAACCAAAATAACCAAAGAGACCGGTCATTTCTTTGTGCTGCCTGTATATTATCGAATAGATTACTACAAGAAATAAGGAAAGCCCAATCACTAGATAATTTTAAATCATGACTGAAAACTCACTTGTTCATAGAGTATGTATAGCACAGCATTTACGAGCTCTTGCAGCGCAGTAGTATATGTCCACATAGTTACTGCGCTTTAAAAAATAATGAATGTATTTTTATTGTCATAAGTATTAATAGAGTGATGTACCCATTGCTTACCTGTCTTCGTAGTCTTCCATGGTTAACTCCGGTAACACCATGCAATTGCAAAACTTCTCGGTACAGCTATGGAGGCACAGATACAGCACGACTATC
Source organism: Strongylocentrotus purpuratus (assembly GCF_000002235.5). NCBI lineage: Eukaryota > Metazoa > Echinodermata > Echinoidea > Camarodonta > Strongylocentrotidae > Strongylocentrotus > Strongylocentrotus purpuratus. Next base: position 2,199,637 of record NW_022145602.1, on the reverse strand, counting down.
TTTACCAGGGTCGACCACCACTTCGAATACCAGCCCGTACTGCGACAACCACCTTCCATTTTCATGATCACCCGGCGACGAGAAGTCCGTGGCGCTATCCAAAATATCCGAATTGTGCCTCTGAATTTAGAGCTCTCTTGCGATCCTCTCCGTCTCCAACTCTAGCGAAATAATGACAAGAAAATGCAGCTCTCTTTCTGCTTTTAACTGAGCAGCATACTTATTTATATGTTTCATGAGGACATCAAACCCTTTTGGTAAAGAAATCCTTCGGATAGGACGCTTAAAAATATAAGTCGTTTCTTGACTCGGTGGGATTCGAGAAGGACCGCATACGAGACAACTACTAACTACTTTCGGGTACCTTTGTCGGAATCGTTTTCTAAGAATAAAAGAGATCTACTGAAACTGGAAGATGAACTTAAGACGACCGTTTATCTAAGACGAATGACATTGTCAAGTTCTTCCTCTTCCCCTTCGCAAATATGACTCTGGTACTTAAGGTACCTTAGATGTGCTTTTTTGTAGGACTATTTACAAAAATAATGAGCTTGAACTTGGACAGAATTCCTAGGAGGTTGCTTGGTTAGAACAATAACGATCCATTCATTATATCACCAACTTGCTTTCAAATACTTTCCTATTTTTTTCAAATGGAAGACGGTAGAAATACTTTGAAGAGTAAAACAAAGTCGACGGGTTAAACTCGATATCTGTCCGTATGAAATTGACAAATTATTCCTTCGTTTCGTTGAACTGTAGAACGCATTAAAATGATCACTCTTCCGCTATATGATAACGCTGCAGGGGGCTTCGACGGTGATATGTCAGTCACGGCAAGGCTCCTTACTCAATACCTATCTTCCAATATTCTCATCGACCGACCTTACACCGATAACGTCTCACTTTTTCTGTTGCATATTTGCTTCATTAATCAACGACAAACAGAGCTAGTTGTAACCGTAAGATGAACTTAATATTTTGTTTAATCCGCTTTCTTTCTCTGTCGCTCATACAAGCTCTGACTCCAACGCACTGGCCAGCAACATTCCACTGCTAGAGCTAAACAATTTCACTGCATTGGTGGAATCGTATACTTCTCTCTCTTTCTCTATTTGTGGGAATTCGATATCTGCGTGGGTTAGTGTTTCAACCAATGAATGGCGTCGAAGCTCGCTCCGCACGGTGATAGGCAGACGACAGCTGTGTACGATCTTCACATTGTGATCGTCGATCGCAGTTCACCAACAGTTGTCATGGTTGTGGTGGTCGCTGAACTAGTCTTACACATCGGCTTTTATATTTAAAACAATCTTGTTTAAATCTTATTTTGGGGTTGATTTCCAGGCTTACAGCTCAAATAAAAACAAAAATTGACCTTAAATTTTCAAGCATACAAACAAACAAATAACATTAATTCTAAAATGTATTAGGCTATTTTAATACTTTCCACACTGTTTTTATCTTTTATTTCAAATAGTGTCAATGTAAATGAATCAAGTAGTACATAATAAACAATCATAAGATAAATAGATGAATGATAGAAAATAAATAAATATTTATTAGTAACGATTAAAGAGTTCATTTCTTTATCATCTATAATTTGTTTAATCGTAATTGTTCAAAATGGGATTATAAATATATTTTGAAAAATCACTAAGATAATTAAGGTGGAGGATTAGGGATAGAAAGAGAAAGGATAATATTTTATGTTTATTTATGGAGAGTGTTAAGATAAATAGTATACATCAAATTATTATATTGCATTCTCATGATAATAAATGAAATAGCCATTGATCTATTTACAGTAGTACAATTATGTAGAATATAAAATGGAAATCAGATCAACTCAATCCATAATTGTGTTTTAAATATCCAGATGTTCATGGATGAGCGAACAAATCTCATATCATTTATTTTTGTTTACTAGTTCCCCTTACCCGGCATTTCTATAGAACAGCATAGTAGCCTATCACGATGAACTTACTAGCAATCGATTTGAGGAAGTGGTTGGCATATCAACTCAAAATATCGAAATAAACATACAGAATATATGAGCAAACAAAAAAAAATGACTGAAAATGAGAATACACGTGGTTTGGTGGTCTAAAAATACATTTTGACCAAAAGAAACGAAATGTTATGAGAAATGCGCATGTTTGCATGCAGTTTACCAAACAGAGATTGTGATATATAGAAATCTTCGGTTTAAGTACATTTTATCAAAATAATTAACATTACATTATCCTGTATTAGAATAGGGATTACGGAAAATATAAGAAGCCATAGAGACTCTTAAGTAAAACATGAACGGACATAGAGCATAGAATATCACGTGAATAAGCTCAATGTGACGTCATAAACACACCCTCACCTGTTTCAAACTATTAGAACCATTGGAAGTGATTAATTTGTTTAAGGTATCTGTTCGGAATGACTTGCCCAAGAAGAACAAATGTTACGTGGAGGAAAGATGATTACGCCGTGGTTAGTGAAAAGACATTAAAGAGACAATGATGTCAGGAATACTTATTCATAACCGTATAGATAATCTGTTTGTCAAATTGACAGATTAACTCATTATCGAAGTCATCGACCTTTTCTGTGTGTGTTTGTTACGCAGAATTAACCACAGGTTACATTGACTTACCAACAACATTAACAAAGGTTTCTCGAATAGAACTACATGGAAAAGAAACCATTGATTCGGTATTAATAAGGATTGCGCCTATAATGTATTCTCGTGTGGCAATATCACGAAGCGAAATCATAAATGACTTATCATAATGATTTCATAACCGATAGATAATGGCATTTTTCACCTGGTAAAATTCCGCACATATTAATCAAAAAGCTGATTGTAAAGTATTTTGTGCAATAAATGTCTTCAATCCTTCAAAAATTAAACTCATACGTAAAACTATCAATGATATATTAATAAGATCGTCATGGTTACTCGAGCTTAGTCTGAATATATACGCTATTAAGGTAAGATGCATGTACCCTTATACCAGATGGGTGTTTTTTGATTACCCCTCATGGGATGAAAAGAAACAAAAGATCAAAGGACGAGCCGCCTATGACGTCACGATGAGATTTGGCGGACCTTGGATCGGTAGTCTCCCTCTACGCCATCATTCATTGATTAGAAGATGGATTGAGTCTGGTATGACGGTCAGTACCGGGTAATGAATTAGAGAAAAGAAGATAAACAAGGGAATACGTTATAGAAGGAGAAAAGTAGAAGCATAAATAGGGATTCTCAGTGTTTCCATTTGTGTCACCCCCCCCCCCCCCCCTCCCCTTCCCCTTACCATTTCCCTCCTGTTTTAGGCTTTGGTCACCTTATGTTGACACTTTTAGCCATAACATTGAAATAATTTTGTTGGTCTCATTTCATGATATGATTGTGACGATATGAGTTATTCTAGAGAGATGTAATTGTATCTTCTTAGTAATTTATTGGTTAATAGAAGACATAACTGTATCTCAAATGGAATTTTTTTTTTTTTAAATGGAGAAAAGGGCTTTGAGGAGGGCTGCCTTAAATTTAGTTGATAAACTATTGAAGGGTGAAACTTGTTCCAGTTTGTAATCATGCAAGAGGGGAAATATTGATACACCATTGTCATCTGCATAGTTTCCACCCGATCCGCCACGCATTCAATAAGAGAGAAGGCGGGATTTTATTGGCCTGGAAGTTTTGCTGGAGAATATATCCTACATATCGGTATGGGAGAAACATTGTACTCTTTCTTGTTTTACGCGTCATTCACATGATTCTACATTGACTTTGGCCCATGCCATAGCCCCGAACATACTGAATGGCACGCTTCATTTTAACGATGTGGGCCTAAGGTATAGTCGCTAAATTATTTTAGCGAATAGCAGAGCCGCTAAACATTTTCTTTTTGCCAGGCTCCATTTCAATCGAAACTTACCAAGCAACTAAACGACACTGCCAAAGGCCCCGTCGAAAATTAGGCCTATCAACTTTTCGTTCCACACATCCAAAAATAAATGTTTTCATTCTTGATTTCACGGAAAGAGTGAGAAATCGATGTTCCCTATTTCGTACCATATCTTGAAGCATTGCTTAAATTCATTCAATTAATCAATTTTGTTTGCTTCGTCGATATCGTCATATTACTGAAGGGGATAAACATTCTTGCTGCAGTTCTCGAGGTTGCGTAAAGTAGGGACGACCGAGAAACAAAATGTCTGCACAGAATTAAAGTGACAGCAAATGTATGTTCTTAATTTAGGTTAATTAATAATTAGTAGGAAGAAGAAAATGGGCCTTTGCTAAGCAGTGAACAAACAAACGACCAAAGTGGGCAACAAAACAGAATAAAGAAAAACAACAACGAGATTAACGAAAATATAGAAAAAAGGAAAGAAAAGAAGGACAAAGAAGTGTAGATAGAGAGAGGAAAACCAACAAAGAGAGCGCGACAGAGAGAGAGAGAGAGAGAGAAAACCTGGCGAAACGATAGGGATATACATGTATATATAGAGAGAAAGAGAGACAGAGAACAAGAGAGAGAGAGAGAGAGAGAGAGAGAGAGAGAGAGAAAGGGATAGATAGAGATAGAGAGAGAGAGAGAGAGAGATGGGTGTTTCTTATGACATGTTGCTGTACACGTAGTAGGCCACATATTACAGTACTGTCAAAATTGCAAATTTTATGTTTTCGGCATCTTTATCCGACACAATTATCAGCGATTATACCACATACATCCGATGATGCACTCGTCACAACCGGTATTATATACTTCATGCTTGCTTGCTAAGACAGAATGTGTATTTATGCTTGCAAGTACAGTGTAAGCAACCAGGGGACCAACAACTAAAAAGTCCTCTCCGAGGGACTTGGTAATAAAGATTAATGCCTTACCAAAACGCACTAGCTTATCCACTTCCGGGTCCTTCTATTATTACGTGACCCTTGCTCGACCACTTGCTCTCGTCTATCGTCAATAAAGATTATGTACAGATCCCGTTAATGAGTTTACGAACAGTGTCTCTCTCACAATTGTCTCGATATTTGTCCAGATTACATTAAGAACAATGATCACTAAAAGGATTTTTGTCGGTCCTTCATTATTTTTCTTCCTGCTAGTAGGCCTAATTGACATTTATTAGTCATACTTCTCATATTTTATATGTTATCGTGGTTTTATCTTATCCTTCCTGTTCCTGCCCGACCTATAGCAACTTTCTTGTTCATTATTTCAAATCACTGTACCTAGAATTTAAAGATTTGACATTGTTTAGCACTTAATTTGGTAACGAACGTCAATCTTAAGTAATACAGACGAAACTCGATCACAACCTTTTGCTTGACTTTTATATTAACCTTAGAATATTATCGCCAATCTAGATGGTTCTATAGAATTGGGTCGGTGACCTAATTTCCCTTGTTACGCAGTTTTGTATATCGGATATCGTGACATTAATTTATAATATATGATGACATTTTTGCTTCATATTTTGCGGTACCGGGGGATGGTGATTTTAACATGGGGATAAAGATATTGCATCAAGATTTGCACAAGCTCTTGTTCTAATATCCACCTTGCCCCCCCCCCCCCATCTGCTCCCCTCTCACTCCCTATTTCTTCTTCTTCGTCTTCTTCTTCTTCGTCTTCTCCTTTTCCCCTTTGTACATATATCATTTTCTTTATCCTCTCTCTCTCTCCCTCGTTTCCATTTACACCTTCCTCTGTTTCTGTTTCTGTATCTCACTCTTTTTTCTTACACTGACCCAGTTCGCACTCCCTCTTTATTTTTCCTTCACCCAGACTCGATCTCTCTCTCTCTCTCCTGCTCTATATCTCTCTGTATATCTGTCTCTATGTGTGTGTGGGTGTGTGTATGTGTGTGTGCGTGCGTGTGTGTGCGTGTGTGTGCGTGTGTGTGTGTGTGTGTGTCTCTCTCTCTCTCTCTCTTTCTCTCTCTCTCACTCTCTAAGTATATATCTCCTTCCCCATTTTCTCTTTCCCACTTTTCTCTTTCCCCCTCTCAAATATTGATAAAAAGAATACATAATTTGGGTTTTCTGTTGTACGCAGAAAACCTAAATGTCGTATTCCTTCACAAATATTCGACTTCGAACACATTCCTTGCAGAAATGTGTCTCTAATCACATCCTCCTAATACATTATGATACAATTTTATTTAAGGAAAATGTTGTCGTCAAATGTATGGGGCTCCCAACGCTTCAAAGGGGCTTTAAAGTTATCATATGAATGTAACCTAAACCTTCTGAATTACTGTCATGATATTGGGCACTGCTGGGATGATTTTATCAATGACCAAACCGTAACTTTTGATAAAATGTCATTGCGCGTAAAGTAGACGACCGCCCCTCCTCTTCCTTCCTTTCGAGTCGTTGATCCTCCCTCCAAAAAAAGTCTTATTATGACGAAATAATAAGTATGAATAGTATTAGGAACAGATAGTATCTCGATACGGAGTCTTGTTGAATACAATGCTTATACACGATAATGTGGACGCACTTTGCACACTGTTATCTATCAAATTTCTTCAAAGGAACATGTCTAGCCTTGTTTTACCGACATAAACAGCCAGCTTTGGTTGCTAAGTGTAGTGCAGACGGCGGATCGGGTTAAAGCATGAATAAGATATGTTTTAAGTCTTTGGTTTTCTCTAAACTGTGTGTGATAACAGAAGAAAATTGATGTTTTAGTTACAGGAACATATTTTGGAGTAGGTAACAGGTATTGGTATACTGGCTCCTGGTACACTAATGTACACTCACACTCAAAACGTGGCTTATGGAGAAGGGTTTGGATTTCCAATTCGGGGTTGTTTTTGTATATCAAATAACAAATGAAGAGGGCACTTCTAATTCAGAAACGTTATCATGAATAAAGACTTTAACTTTGTTGGTTTTTCAAATTAATTTCGGATGTTTTTCAGTCGATTCCGATGAGATAAAACCCCGAATATACCTGGAACTGAACGTTCTTTGTTTCCACGAAAGATTTAATGCCCGTAAACACAAACATCTGACAAATGCATTAAACTTCATCAAACCATGTAACAAAAGCGTAATTCCTCTTAAATCGCCCTTACTTCTAAGAACGTCGTAAATCGCAACGTCTCAAAAATATTGACCAAAATGATCACGCCATTATCATCGCGGAGGATTAAGTGATCAAGCTACCAAGAGATTACATCATTTCAAAGTTATCGCATCCCAGGTTAAACTGTTTGAGTTTTGGATTGTGCTATCAAAGACAAAGGGGTGTAACTTTACCCCCCTCATCAAGAGCGGAGGGTTAAATAGAGAAAGACTGGTCGAGGACAGGTCATAATATTGCTAATTTTTGAGACGATGAGGAGGTTAAATATTTTGCTGTTCGCGGTTTTGGCCGTGGCGCGGTCAATGCCCACAGGTAAGAAATATAATAATTTTACAAATTAGTTTTAAGACGCCTCCTTCTTCTTTCTTGTCTTTCAACTGTTAAATACATGCTTTTTGTCAAAATTGTTCATGTCATTATACATGTTGATATGTAAAAAGAAACGAGCTATGGAGAGAAAGATGTCGCATTTATTTCTGAGAGACAAAATCAACCACAAAGTCATACGCCAGAAAACAAAGGTTAAAGACATCATGGAGAAAGTCAGAGAATCGACGTGGAGATGGGCTGGGCATGTAGCAAGACTTCAGGACAATAGATGGACAAATCGTTTAACAGAATGGCAACCAAGGGTGGGAAAGAGAAGAAGAGGAAGGCAGAAGAGAAGATGGAGAGATGACCTAACATCATACATGGGAACGGCCGCTTGGACTAGGACAGCTAAAGACAGAAGAGAATGGACATTTCATGAGGAGGGCTTTGTCCAACGTCTGGATGAACTATAGCCTGATAGATAGATAGATAGAAAAAGAAACGGAAGAAAATACATAAATCTTTAAATTGAATAGTATCCAAAACTACAAACACCAAAAGGTGTTTTGGAAATGCCACAAAATTTCTCTCTAATAATAGAAACCATCCGATGGATGTATTCAATAATTCTCGTATGATATTATCCTTAATGATTTCTTCTTATTTGCCTGATTTCTCCCGCATTTATACTGCATTCTCCCTGTGATTGCTTGTTCTCATAAATCCTTATTGTAAATAGCATGTTAATCTTACCCCACCCATCCAAATTCAACCTACGTTGTAACGAATTTGCTTGGGTTTTCTAAGCGAAGCTGTTCATAAATTTCTCATTCTTTAAACAATGCAATGTATCATGTACAATGTATTCGTTTTTTTTTTTTTAATCTAGACAGCTAAAATTACAGCAAAGACATTTAGCTAATTGTGTGACCTTAATGCAATTTAATTCATCGTCTGTTTGGTGCAAGAAGGGGGTTGTTTTATATTACTTCATTGCAGAGTTAATAGTACCCTCCTTGCCCTGTACATACGTTAATATCTTCATGTAAATGGAACTAATCCATACATATTTTTCATATACTATTCTTGTTGTTTTAGAGTTGCAATGTGACATCGAAGAGGCCCATACGAATGTTGGAACACCACGAGTAGTCGACGATGACTCTAACTCACTCATGATCTCCAACTTTGAGCTTTCACTCGACGAGGTCGACGAGGGCTTCCTACCCGAGATCGAATATGCAGGTAAGATTGTCTTGTTTAGATCGTTTTCTTTTTAGATTTCGTTGACCTGACTTGAGCTATTGTGTTAAACTAGTTGGGTGTTGCTTGAAAGTTGCGATTGAATGCGAGTTGCAAAATTTGCAACTGTATATTTGTAATCGATTGCAACTCAATTTTCTTGCAAATCTAGCTTTTATTCTCTCTCTCTCTCACTCTCTCTATCTCTCTCTCTCTCTCTCTCTCTCTCTCTCTCTTTCTCTCCCCCCCTCTCTCTCTCTCTCTCTCTCTCTTACTAATGGGGCGTTGCAGAAATTTGAGTTGCGATCAATTGCAAATTTGCAATTAATCGCAAGACTTACGGTTCATTTGGGGGATTTGCAATTGATTGCAACTTTCTTACAATGTTTAAGTAATATGATTTGAGTTTGCCATGTATCGATGTGGTTGGTTTAGTTTCGTGCAAACTGATATATTTCTAAAGATTTTAGTTGATTATGTGATTTATTAAGGTATTATCTTGCTAGGGTTATTGTTAGACGTAAGAAGTAAGAATATGCAGAAGAGCCGTGGAAGAAGAAAAAGAAGAAGAAAGGAGAGAGAGAGAAAAAAAAAAGAGAGAGAAAGAGAGAGAGAGAGAGAGAGAGAGAGAGAGAGAGAAAGAGAACAGAAATCACGGACAATGACCGGTAAATAGTTTATTCCATTATAATTTATGTTTATAATAATGAAAAAATTACTATGCTTTATAAATGATGTACGCTATGCGGTATTTTGGATGATAATTTGAAACAGAAGTTTGTGGTGGTGAACTACAAATAAAGTATGATTACAAAACCTGTAATGGTGTCCTGCGGTGTTATGCCCTTGGCAAAAGGGGTATATTTTTTATTAACGCTCGAGGGGGGGGGGGGGGGGGGGAGTGGGCGTCAAAATGAAAGTTAAAAAGGTCTATGCTATAGGCATTCCAACTGCATATTTAACTGGAAATCTTTTGCATGATACACATTTGAAGATTTCGTTGGCACTTTTTGACAAAGCCACCCCCACCCAATAAAACTGATTGATTTCCTTGAATTCGCAATTCTCTTTCCAGGAGCGAAATAATACCGTGACTTTCCATATGACCTGTAGAACAAAACAACCATAATATCCATTAGACGATCATTACTGTCAAATATGAGGCCCCAGCTGCTTCCTTTTAGCTAGTATAGTAGTAAGAAAAATGCATATTGCGTCTTATAGTTCTAGGCATTCAATCCATCTTTTGGTTTTATTTAGCTCTGGGGGCCTTAATGCATAAAATGTATCATCGTATCACTGCATCCGATGCCAGCATAATGCGTGTTGATATACCGCATTACATGTGGTTTTATGTATATATTCATAATTATTTAAACGTTTTTCTGAAAATGCCGTATGGCTGATAAGAAAATGCCGTATGGCAAATCTTTTTGTAATATATATATATTTCAAAATGTGATTTCATCTCGATAGATTGTGATATAATAGTACTAACCCTTTGACATGCTGGGTGTAGTTCTTAACACTTTATATGCCACAGAAATAATCTTCCTGTGCCACGTTGTATTTTTCATGGGAAAGATATGATTCATCGTAGGCTTTTATATGTCCAGTGAAAGATTAATTTGTACCAGTGTTAAAGCCCCACTGCACTACTAATAGCGAATTGCACCCTCTATATAGCAAACAATGTCTAATCGGTGCATGTTAATTGGTCCCACATGATCCCCTTTTTCTTATGTTAATTGGGAGCTGATTTGATGAGATGACCACCTGTCAGTGAACTTGCAGGAGGTTTAATCCCCCTGGCCAAACTAGTGCAGACGGGCTGTAAAAGGGTTGCCACGAAGCTAATCAAGACTCGTTATGGATATTTTTGCAAAACCATGATTTCGCACACAGTCACCATAGATTAATCCAGACATATTTATATGATTAATGTTCAAACTCAAATAGACAGAGTGATCAAATGAAGTAAAAAGAAAAGAAACTAATGTTGAAATAAACTAAAGTTGCTTCACGCCTTTGAGATTCCCTCCTTCTTGTTTTTCGCAACACAGACAAGCTAGAAAGGTTTAAAGGTACTATGTCCCATTTGCAGGACAAAAAATTAAAAGCCAATGGCATCTGTATAAGAAAAAATAATTTAGAACTTCTTTCAAAACAAAAGTGCTTGAAAATGACTTTTAGTGGTAAAATAAAGACCATTAGTTGTCGAATCGACTTATTAAGTGATTGCAATCACTTAAGTGATAGTCTGATTTTCAGACCCTTTTACCGAATGGTCGTACGTTTTGTACAGCACAAAGATTCAATCAGTTAATTTTGGCCGTTACAAGTAGTGGGTTATTGATGTAGACAAGTGCTCGTGTAATACAGCTCATTTCATGCATGTGATTACCAAAGAAAAAAGATGTCAGTTAGTCACTCAATAGTGTCTGACAGTGAAGTGTAGAAGGTAAACGAGTTTCCTTGCATTATGTAGATACTAGGACAATGCTAATGCTTAAATTTCACAGATAAGACATACAAGACATATTCATAATTCCCTGCAAAGTTCTATAGAATTTGATGTTGGCTGCAAAAGGGACATAGTATCTTTAAAACAGGCCTAAAACCCCATCTTTTCTAGCAAATGTGTAGTCCATAACTATCGAAGGAGCGGGCGCCAGATAAATGGCGCCATGCAATTAATGTTGATCATGCATTATACGGAAAAGACATTCTCATATCGAGGGGTACAAGGACAATGTTCGCGCCATCTCAAATATTGTGTTAAAGGATTAAGCAAGGGGCTACTAGAACAAAACGCGAAATGTTAAGGGTACCTGGGGATTAACATCAAACTCTTTTGTCTACTTAATCTCTATTGGGGATATCTTATCTCATAGAATGATTCAACTGATTTCGTAACTAGGTTCACAGTCCTTTGTGACGTATAATCACACAGGTTAATTGGAGACAAAAATCAAAGACCAGAATTGCTAGATTTTGTTTAATACAGGGATAAACATATGATGTTTAAGGTAACGTTAGGAAATCGTTTTATAAGTGTTTGATACTATTGATTGGCTTGATAGTAGACATGACCGTATTCTTCATAGACGTACTCCTCGTAGAAAAAAATTATGTTTACTGGCATATAGGTGCTTATTATCAAATCAAATTCTTTGAAAGCGAAATGCAGCCTTAGAGAACACAAAGACAATATGATGTGAAATGTATGCAATCTCTTTAATAATTAAATTAATGATTTTCAAAATGCATGATGTAAATGTTCATTGATTTTTTGTCAAAATTGTTTGTAATTGATTGTCCTGTTGTATTAAATGAAACTAAACCTAACACTAAAACTGAAATAAATGAACATGTTTTACATGTTTATGTAAATTCTATAATGTGTTAACACAAGAAAAAAAAAATTGTATTAATGCAAACAACGGCGTTTCGGGGCCATAATTTTTATGATGATGTTGATGATGGGTTGCATTGGTATTATTATGTTCAATCACTTTTTTCAATCATTGGATACGTACAATGATTCGAATATGTGTTTGTAATGAAGAAGTACTTCATGAAACATCCGCTATAAAGGCCTAGGAGTACTCTGTTCACGCTGTCTAACATGTCATCACTTTTGTTATAAATTTTCTATTACAGTCAGTCTCAAAAGCAACAGCGACCTCTTTCAAGAGTTCCTGGTCACTGCACACAACAACGATCCCCATTGCGATCACGGAACGATGATTGATAAGTACGATATCGGAACGCCAGATGAAGGCTGCCCTCATGTGATCAGACAGGCTATAGTTTCGGACATGCGCAGAATATCGTTCAGCTGGAAGGCACCCGCATGTGGTTGCGTTTCTTTTAGGTATTTAAGAATGAAAAAAATAACATAAATAATTTGGCATCATGTTCTTTTTGTATGCCTCTGTTTTTGTGTGTTTATATTTTTGTCAGAGGCTTGTATCCCCTCCCAACCCCCTGAATCTACGTGTGTTATACAAATATACACTTGAGAGGTTCTGGTTAAACCTATGCGCCAGAGGTGACTCCAATAGTACTATTTACTGAGGGGCGCAACCCCGAAGCATATGGTACTTTTGGAGTCACCGAGGCCCATAGTTTTAACCAGTACATCGAATAGAAGGCATGTTATGTTTTTTTTTTTTTTTTTTTTTTTAATATTACCATTTTGGGGGGGAAATTAAATGTAGAATTTAAAAAAATGTCAATTTATATCAAAATGTTTTTTAATAAAACTATTTTGTTTTCATTAGATTAAGATTTGGAAAAAAAACAAAAAACAATTAGAACAAAAATTCACATTTATTTTCCAACTCCCATCAAAAACTAATAAATTATTGATGCATGATATAATAAATACTTCATTCGCATGTTGCTCTAAATATGATTATGTTTGAGAAAATTAACACAATTACTAACAAATTATCAACGTCTTCGTCTCTTTTCGTGTTTATCTTCTTCTTTTTAAAATCCTTCCGTTGTCATTGTCTGTAAGTTAATTTGAGGGAGGATATTATGCTATAGTTTCATGAACCTTTTATTCAATTCAAAATCTACGCTAGTATTTTTTTTCTCCTTTAAGCATTACAGCTGGAGAAATGTCAATGACTTCCAAAGAAACACCCCTTAATATTCTTCTCATATAAACGGAATCATGCGCATAAGTTTGCAATTCATCGGTTCACTTTAGACTAATTATTCTCGATAGTATGCCGCCGTAGGGGACGCTAGACCATATGAGTAATTTTCAACATTGGGTTCATTCGGTACTTTGTCTCCTTTTTAAAAAAGTAGATGCATGGGGGTGGGGGAATGCATTCAGTCGCTTGTTTATGTTTCCTTCTTCAGTTTGATTATAATGTTTTATTCATGGATTGTAGAACATTATAACCCAGTGATTCGTTGAGAATTAAGATTTGAGACCTGCATTGTGTTTAACTGTAACATGCATCCCTTTCTCTCTCTCTCTCTCTCTCTCTCTCTCCCTCTCTCTCTCTCTATTTTCACTCCTGTTATTCTTCTGTCTCTCTCAAACTCCATATAAATATTTCTTTCCCTCCCTCTCCAGTTTCTCTGTCCCGATCTTCTGCTCATTTGTTTGCCCCCCCCCCCAACCCACCCTTCTCCCATCGTCAATCTGTTCTCAATGGACGCTATTAATTCTAACCGCCATCACTTATATCCTAACATGCCATTTCTTTGAATATTTGATTACCCAGAGCTACTGTCAAGACTGCTGAACACGTGTACTCTGAGTCTTCATCGGAGAAGGGCTCCCTCTTCAAAGAAGTGTGTTTAATTGGCATGAACAAGTCAGGTAACAGACCTTTGATTTTTGTATGATATTCATGTTCTATACTGATTAAAGGCATATTTTAACAATGTTAAATAAGAGATGCATGGCCCTACGTGTTACCAGTGTCTGTGATATGGTGTAATATTGAAGCCCTAAATAGATTGTGCTTCAAAATGATCATGAAGTGCCTCAAAAAAGTAAAAAGAAATGAGTGAACAGTTTTACCATACCCATTTTCCCTATACACTTTAGTGTTATATAAACCGTTAGGAAAACGAAAAACGAAATTTCGATTTCCAATCATAAATATCTTGATAATCTGACAAGCGATCGGCTTGTAAAAGTCATGAGGTTCCTGACTGACCTATATCCAGGATTTTGCTTTAGAATCTGGGACAAAGTTACCCAATCCCTTTAAGAAACAAATGGTGGTTGGGTCTTATTTACCAATGGTATAGCCAACCAATATTAATAGTGCTCTTTCTGTGGGTTATGCACTTATCATTACTTCAGCAATTGTCACGTACACATTTACACCTTGGTAGAGAGTGGCAAATGTGCAGCAAATGTGGTTAAATATCTAACGAAAGGACTTAGTGCTAGGCAGGGATTCGAACCCTGAACCATTGGATTGCGAGTCAAGTGAATGAACCACTATACTATCACACAAGCTTGCTCAGTTGTCTGTACAAAATGAAATGCTTTACACCAAAAATAGTGATTCATTTAATCCTTGTCGAGGCAATGACGTTTTCACGGAAAGCATTTGTCTGCTTTTGCCACTCTCGGCCATGTTAGGTGAATGGTAAAATGTAGAAAAAATGAATTAACTGGATTGATCAAGGAGGTTTGGCTATAGCTATAGAGTAAAAGCAATATTCAGCGCTACATGTATGTATCCTCTGTCAAAAGCACTTCACAAAAACGCTATTATAATATCCAACCCCATCCCCCTTCTATCTCTCTCTATATTTATCACTTTCTGACTCTCTCTCTCTCTCTCTCTCTCTCTCTCTCTCTCTCTCTCTCTCATTCTCTGCTTATATGTCTCTGTCTTTCCCTCTTTCCCTTTCTGCCTGCCAACCCCCCCCCCCCACCCCCTCTCTCTTTCTATTTATATTTCTCTTCCAATATTTCTCACTCCCACATAACTATTAAATTGTCTTTCTGCTTTTCTTTCTCTCTCTATCTCTCTCCCTCTCACTTCTCTTTCTCTCTCTCTCTCTCTCTCTCTCTCTCTCTCTCTCTCTCTCTCTCTCTCTCTCTCTCTCTCTCTCTCACACTTTCTCTCTCTCTTTTCCCTGTGTAGATGAAGAAGAGGAGATGGAAGCGATGAAAGAGGAAGAGGTTTTGGAAGAAGAGCCGTTCTATGACGAGGAGCTCTATGGGAACATTGAACGGCTATGCGAGGAAGGAAACTTTAGAGGAACCATTCTACCTGCAGTCATCAAGGAATGCTGCCTACTTCCCGGTATTTTATTTATTTAGTTATCTCGTTAAAGCCCCACTGCACTACGTATAGCTACTTGCGCCCTCTATATAGCAAACAATGCCTAATCGGTGCTTGTTGGTCCCCATGATCCCCTATTTTAAAGTTTATTGAGAGCTGATATGATGAGATAACCACTTGTCAGTGACCTTGCAGGGAGGTCTAATCCCTCCTGGCCAAACTAGTGCAGTGTGGCTTTAAATGTATGCATTGTATTTATTCCTGTTCTCTTTTTGTCTTTATTCAATTAATCATTCATTGATTTATTTCTTTATTTTCAGTGTTGTTTAAACAGGGATGATTAATTAACTGCTGTACTTGAGGGCCCTAGTTTAAAACAATGCATAATTATATACAAAAGTAACTAAATAAGAAAATGTATAGAAGCGTGAAAAACATGTACAGCGAAAGCTCAAGGATTTTACATAACTGAAGGACTTCCTTCTTATGTGAATTGGGAAGAGATACTGAAAGATAAAGGGGAAAAACAAACTGGATTGGCAGTAGATAATTTGAAGGGAGAGAAAAACTGAAGAGGTCTGATTTATTTATTTGTTTATGTGTTTATCATATTTTTATTTTTTTTTAATTTGTTTTACCGCTTGTAAGATTTAAAGCCTATCAGACAAAATATAATTTCGAACTAAAATGTAAATAATTTCAATTAGGTCAGTTGATATAATTCTTTTTTATGAGTGAGTTATTCAATATTCATGTTATGTTCCCTTGGTTTTACTTTGACAGTTCAACAACGCAGAATGTGTCTGGTGCGAGTCATCCCAGGTGAAGAAGATGATATCCACAGGTTGGATACCTTCTGCTCCAAGATTGCGGGAAACTTCTTCAACGGTCACCCCGTCTTAGCCGACGCAGAGGGCGTGCGACGATGCTGTGAGCTGACTAGCGATTCGGATCGTATGGTTTGCATGAGCGAGGAGAAAAGAATGCACTATGACGAAATCTGCAGTTTGAGTGGGGCTAGCGTGAACAACACCGTGGAAGATCGTTTGCCCGGTCGCAACTGTTGCAGCCTCCAGGGTGATCTCAGGTACAACTGCATGGAAAAGAAGGCACTTCGGGAGAATCAAAAGAAACGTCTGGAGGAGAGGCGCAACATGAGGCGCAAGGTGGAAAAGGTGAAGCGTCTTTGCAACGCTGTTGACCAAACACCAGAAGGTGATAGGGACAGTGAGGATTACCAAACGTGCTGTATGGTTGAGGACGTGGACGATGCATTGGCGTGTTTCAGGGAAGTCGAGAGGGACAACTTTGATGGATTGTGCAAGAAGCAAGCCTTGCGATACAGCAACGGTAAAAAGGAAAGAGTTCATCCGTGCTGCAGATTGGAGAGTGAAGAAAGGTATGAATGTTTCTTGGTAAAACGTTCGAACAACCAACAATCAAGAATTAACTCAACAAGAGCACCAGTACCGAATACTCAAGGTTCGACTCGACCGACATTCATGCAGAGGTTATGTGCAAAGCTTCGAAAGGACGATGCGGATGACACACTCATCGCTTGTTGTCAGCAATCATCATTTCTCAAAAAGAAGAGATGCATGGACAAGAGACAAAATTATGCTTTGGCCAAAATTTGCAACGCCAGCAACGTAAGCGTTTCATACGCCATTGTTGAGGGAGAGAGTTTCAACGCTGCCAAGAAGAACCTTCATCCCGAGCACGAATGCTGTATTCTGAACGAAGAGGAGCGGATGTCCTGCATCAGAACAATGAGGATGTCAATGTCCAAGCTTAGACGTCAGGATTCATCTGAGAAGCCAGTGCGTGTAGAAGCTGCACGTGAGCAAAAGGAACAGCGATGGGTGAAGGAGGAGGGCCGTCAGAATAAAGCCATTTGCGCTGCTGTGAGAGAAGACGTTGATATGATAGACGAGCAGGTCGTCCGTTGCTGCGAAAACGACGGTGAAAGTCGGCGGGAATGTCTAGCTGTTCTCCGTAGGAACCACTTTACCGCTATATGCAATACCGATGACTTGTTCCAAATAGACATTTTCAGTACCATTTTGCGCACAGAAGACCCAATCAATGACGAACATAGGTGTTGCATGAGACCGAACGCCGATATAAGAGCTGCGTGCTTCTCTCGCATAGATCGCCAGGTCGCGATGCTGTCCTACAGTCCCCCAGTTATTGAAGAGGTGCAAGATATTCGAACAGAGCTCCTCGCCGTTGCAGAGTTCAACAGAATCGACAGAGTCTGCCAAGAATCGAAAAGTGCGACCTCGCTTGAACTAAAAGGACGATGGCCGGTGAAAAAGTGTTGTAGGTTCCAGAACAATCGAAGGTATACTTGCCTGATGGACGCCGCAACAAAACTAGCTGACCAATCGTGCGACGGACCTCCTCCTAGAGTATACTTTCCAATGGGATTCTACGGAGAATACATCCCAAGTGACTACACTGGCCCTTTCCTCGATCCTTCCCACCCATGCTGTTCATTGACCAGTGACATGCGACAAGACTGCATCCAGGAGGCCAGCATGGCTGTTCTTGCATTGCGACTACCCATGATTCAGGTCAAGCCACTGGTTGAGTTTTTCAAAGAGTTGCCATCTGATACGCGTTTTGATGCCAATCACCAGGAAGACATTTGCCAGGCTGCAGTAGATTTCCAAAGCTTATACGCTGATCTTGAAAACGGCCTTGACGTAGAACTGAACCAGCCTTCAAGAATCCAGACTGAATTACAGGAGCTTCAGGACCTTCTAGCAGAAGAACTGACAGAAGAGGAAGAGGAACAATTGGAACAACTTGCCGAGCAGAATGAAGAACAGTTAGAATTGTTAGCTGAGCAAGAAGAGGAACAGGCAGAATTGCTGGCTGAGCAAGAAGAGGAGCGTCTTGAAATACTTGAGGAACAGGCTCAACAGCTAGCAGAGCAGAATCAACAGAATGAAGAAGAGGAGGAAGAGGAGGAGGAAGAGGAGGAAGAGGAGGAAGACGATCGCCGACGGAAACGAAGAAAAGCTACTAGGTTCCGGAGACCTACTGCTAACAAGGTGCGTGCGGCTGCGGGCCGCAGTATCTATGAGGTCGACAGTTTAGTTCATTGTTGCCAGGAAAATTTTGTGGCGGAAAGAAATTCTTGCATGACAAACTTTTGGGTGCAACTGTTAGAAGAAGCATGTGCAGCCCTTCCTTACTTACCTGATTCTTCTTCTGCTACGTCTACTGGCCTGGAATATGCTTCAGAACTTGCACAAGCCGATAATAATGTGCTCGCCCCAGCTCCATTGACGTTTGGAGGACGCGGAGACATTCGAACCTCTAAAGCAGTAAAGTCAATCTCAGAATCTACAGTCGTTTTGAATTATGATGAAGACAACTTCCGATCATGCTGTGCTCTCTTTGGGGAAGCCCAACTGAAATGCTTCCAAATGCACTATAGTCCTAATGCTCCTAGCTCACAAATGGAAAGTGAGGGATCTGCGAATCCGTCAACGATAGGCAGTGTGTCCGAGGGATATGTATCTGAAAGCCAGGGGCAAGAAAGTGAGAGATCTGAAAGTGAAGGTTCTGAAGGGGAGGATTCCGAAGAGACAGAGGGCGCTGAAGAACCACAGGAGCAAATGGAAAGTGAAGGGGAAGATCTGGAAGAGTCAGAGGGCGCTGAAGAACCACAGGAGCAAATGGAAAGTGAAGGGGAGATCTGGAAGAGTCAGATGGCGCTGAAGAACCACAGGAGCAAATGGAAAGTGAAGGACAAGAACCCGAGTCAGAGGAAGATGTCGATTCTGGAGAAATAACTGATGGATCGGACATGAACATGCCAGGACCGGGATCATCTGACGGAGGTGTTCCACTAGGACTAACGGAAGTCGATGAACAAACATCCGATGGAGAGGAGCCCGAGGAACCAGAAGAGCCAGAAGGAGAACAAGGACCACACGAACAGATGGAGAGCGAGGGAGAAGGAAATGAATCTGAAGAAGAGGAGGTTGAGGAACCCCAGGAAGTGATAGAAAGTGAAGGACAACAGTCTGAATCAGAAGACCCAGAATTTGAAGGAGAAGAACCGGAAGAATCAGAAGGAGAACAAGAACCGCAAGAACAGATGAAAAGTATAGGACAAGAACCCGAGTCAGAGGAAGATGTCGATTCTGGAGAAGTAACTGACGGATCGGACATGAACATGCCAGGACAGGGATCGTCTGACAGAGCAGGAGGTGTTCCACTAGGACTAGTGGAAGTCAAAACATCCAACCAAGAGGGGTCTGAAGTACAAGAAGAATCGCAGGACCCACAGGAACAAATGGAAGGTGAAGGTCAAGGAAGTGAATCGGAGGGAGAAGAACCAGAAGAACCAGAAGAACCAGAAGAAGGAGAAGGAGGAGAAGAAGGACCACAAAAACAGGTGGAGAGCGAAGGAGAAGAAAATGAATCTGAAGAAGAGGAGGTGGAGGAACCCCAGGGAGTGATCGAAAGTGAAGGAAAACAGTCTGAATCAGAAGACCCAGAATTTAAAGGAGAAGAACCGGAAGAATCAGAAGGAGAACAAGAACCGCAAGAACAGATGGAAAGCGGAGGAGAAGAAAATGAATCTGAAGGAGAGGAGGTGGAGGAACCCCAGGGAGTGATGGAAAGTGAAGGACAACAGTCTGATTCAGAAGACCCAGAATTTGAAGGAGAAGAACCGGAAGACTCAGATGGAGAACAAGAACCGCAAGAACAGATGGAAAGCGGAGGAGAAGAAAGCGATTCTGAAGGAGAAGATGTGGAAGAATCGGAAGGGGCACAGGAACTGCAAGAACAGAGTGAAAGTGAAGGACAAGAATCTGAATCGGAGGGCGAAGAGCCAGAACCTCAGGAACAGCAAGAGAGTACCGTCCAAGAAATAGAAGAAGAAGAAGAAGAAGAGGAGGAGGAGGAAACTGGAGGATGGTATATATGGTGGTCAGGTGGTAAAAAAACCCAAAAGAAAGAGCAATTAGTTGCGGAAGCAGAGGAAGAGGATGAAGATCGGAGAAAGAGAAGGGATGTTTGGAGTTGGATGCTGATTGACGCAGAAGAATCAGAAGGGTCGGAGGGAACGGAATCTGATAATGAACCTCAAACACAAGAACAACATAACGGTGAAGAGGAAGAGGAGGAGGAGGATGAGGAGAAAGATGATGATTCCAGGAGAAAGAGAGATATATGGAGTGCCATGGAGCTTCTGAATGACATCGAAGAAAAGCAAAATTACAAGCGAAAGCACGCTAAACCAGTTAACATTCATCGAGGACCATCAATGCACAACCATCAAGGTGGACCAAAAAGGCAACGTCCCGGAAGAATATTCGGAAAGATGTCCCTTCTAAAACTCTTGTTCAAGAATGAGATGATGGAGAGTCTTTGTCAGGCTGTTGAGGCTTCGGATACTATCAAAAGC
Source organism: Strongylocentrotus purpuratus (assembly GCF_000002235.5). Lineage (NCBI taxonomy): Eukaryota > Metazoa > Echinodermata > Echinoidea > Camarodonta > Strongylocentrotidae > Strongylocentrotus > Strongylocentrotus purpuratus. The sequence goes on along the minus strand of NW_022145602.1, from coordinate 2,178,761 downwards.
GTTATTGGTAGCTTCTTCGACCTGGCTGAGCTAGAGCAAGCTCCTAAAAGGAAGCACCATACTCGCGGAAATGATGTCATGCTTCTGCAGCTTAAGGAATGCTGCGCCCTCAATATGACGGATGAGAAAATAGAATGCATCGCTAACATGACTCAAAACATCGTAGATGGGATATGCGATATTCAGGATGCCGGGTTTAGGTAAATCCTTTCAAAGTATGTCCACCCCTCTCTCTCTCCCTCTCCCTCTCTCTCTCTCTCTCTCTCTCTCTCTCTCTCTATCTCTGCCTCTGTCTGTCTCTGTCTCTCTGTCTCTCTTTCTCTCTCTCTCTCTCTCTCTTTTTCCAACTTGATATTATTCTCTACAATTGTCGTATGCCTTTACCAATATTTTGTGTACGAAGATGAAAGATTGCGAAGATTGCGTTATCATGAACAGAACTTGTTTAATTGAAATGATGGAAACTTCATACCCCTAATTCATGTACAAATGTTAATCATCCCCCCCCCCCTTAAAGATAAAGTTGAGTTCTGGTCATGCGATTGAATTATGAAAGAAACGTTCTGGGATCATCAAAATGATAAAGTTGGTCCAGTCTTGGTATTAGGTACAAGCACTGAAAATGTATATGGGACTACACGAACATGTGGCATAAAAATCTGTCCTGATTTGTATGATGTATATAGGACTAGACGAACATGTGGCATAAAAAATCTGTCCTGATTTTTATGATGTTACATGCCATATTTATAACATTGAGGCATTAGATCCATGCTTTTCAGGGTTCTTCCACAAGTTCCACACTTGCATAATAACAATGCTAACGCTCCAAAAAAAATGTTCACCTCTTCCCAGAACTCAATCTTACGGTCATGGCTGTGATAATATATCATTGTAATCAGTTCATAAATATAGATTAAGCCGGGAAACATGTGAACAAATAATCATTGTGCAAACACAATATAGACAAATATATTGATAAGTTGACAGCAAACTTGACTTTAAAAATCTTCCTTTTTTCACTAGCCAATTAATTTAATCTTCAGGAATAATCAATTCAAATTCTATCTTCAGCATTTCAAGCTCCATTTACTAGAATATCTACACAAACACAATGAAGAACCCTCGCCACGCCACGCCAAAAATTGTGCCTAACAGCAAAATTCTTTAATGACATTGTTTTTTTAATCACAAAAGTAATTTATGGTCTGATTAGGTTTTATCCATTTATTATTATCATCTTTAAATAGACCACGCCCATCATACTTGACTAAAGGGGAAAGCTGGGGCAAGAAAAAATTCCTCTCCGGATGCTGCAATGAGACCGGCCTTGAACGATATTCATGCGCCAGAGAGTACCTAGTCCCTGCAAGTGAAATCGAGGTAGGTCCTACAAACTATTGATGTGTTTAGGTTTGAAAGTTCTTTTATCACATCCAATAGGAAGAACAATACCTGTATTAAACAGTTTCGATGTCTAGAGTTCAGATTTTCAGGGGGGGGGGGGCGTTTCACCAAACTTGTCATCAGTGACAAATGACAATTTGTGCTATAAGCTACTGAAATCCTTGCTTCTGATTGGTTATCAGCAGATTTGTCACTGATTTTTGTTATTTGTCATTGAAAAAAAGCTCGGTGAAACGATGTCTAAACTCTAGACATCGCCAATTTTTTACAGGTAAATTTCATTTTGGATGTGATAAAAGAACTCCAAAATCATGATTACAACCATCATGATGAAACACTGTCATAATTTTTATTTGTTATATTCATAAATCATGAACGCATAAAATGGACGGTACTTTGTTAACCGAGATGTAAAACTTGACCCTGGTGAGGTCAACTTGTTAGAGGGTTGGGGTTCATGTAGGAGGATTGAACAAATGATGTGCTGCCCTCTTGCGGTAAAAGAGACTCGCAAACAGACTTCTCTTCCTTCCTCCTCCTATCTTTATTTGTTGTATTCTTCATGTTCGTATCCATTCCCCTTTAATCTCTTCCTCGTTTTCACATAAGTGTATACCGCACTATGGTCACCTCTTTATTAAAGGGATTAGGTAACTTTGTCTCAGATTCTGAAACAAAATCCCGGATTTTGCTCATGCTGCAATAATAATTATAAACCTTTAGGTCAGTCAGGAACCCCATGACTTTTACAAGCCGATCGCCTGTCTGATTATCAAGATATTTATGATTGGTAAATGAAATTTCATTTTTCGTTTTCCTAACGTTTTGTTTGTATATACAGTCTATTGGGGGAAATGTGTATGGTAATAACGGTCACTCAAAGATTCTTACTTTTTTGAGGCACTTCTTGATCATTTTGAAGTGCAATTTGTTTAGAGCTTCAATATTACACCATATCACAGACACTGATAACACGTAGGGCCATGCATCTCAGAGTTAACATTACGATGCCTTTAACCTCACCATCGGTCATTTCGATCTCAATAAAGTTTCTTACCTTTTGTTTCTTTTCCTAGGACATGGTCGAGTCAGGCCAAAAAGACCCGGTTGATTTATTCTACGCTGTCGGAAAAGCAGTCGGCAAGTAAGTCAAAAACACATATTTCTTAAATTAAAAATAAACAAAGAGACATCTGGCACCTTATTTTTGCGGAGAAGACTTGTGTTTTTAGCATTACTGTCATCATTTTGTCTCAATGATGAGCAGCACAGACGATGCAGGAGGGAAAGGGTAAAGTTATAGAAATAGTAGAATGAGGAAGAACAGGGATACGATGAGGATGAATATGGAAAAGCAGGCGGGGAGGAGGGGAAGGGAAAAGGAGGAAGAGGGGGAGGGAGGAGTAGAAGTAGGAAGAGGCGGAGGCGGAGGAGGATGGGGAGGAGGAGGAGGAGGAGGAGGAGGAGGGGAGGAGGAGGAGGAGGAGGAGGAGGAGGAGGAGGAGGAGGGAGGAGGAGGAGGAGGGGAAGGAGGGAGAATAGAAAAAGAGGAGGAGGAGGAGGGGAGGAGTAGAAGTAGGAGGAGGTGGAGGAGGATGGGGAGGAGGAGGAGGAGAAGGAGGAGGAGGAGGAGAAGGAGGAGGACGGGGAGGAGGAGGAGGAGGAGGAGGGAGGACAGTAGTACGAGTAGGACAACTAGAAGTAGCAGCGGTTACAGGAGCCTTATTACTATTACTTTTATTATTTTGTATTATTATTATTATCATCATCATCATTAAAAGTAGTAGTATAGTAGTAATAATTTTAATAATGATAAAAACCATGATGATCAATATTAGTTTTACCTAAACCGTCGGTAAATGTTGTTGTCTTTATCTTATTGATTAAAGCAAGATGTGTCAACTCCTTCGACCTCAGTCTTTTTAACTTGTCCAGATCCAGGGCACTCAGTGTAATTCTAGAACCATCGCAAAACTGAGATGTTTTCCAAGAAATCCCAAGAAATCCTCCAATCTCCGATTTTCTTGTCCCCTTTTAGGTTGCTCACCCTGACAGACCAGGATGCTAAAGACCATACTGAGGTCGTCGATCAGGAAACAACTACGACTACGACCACGACTACGATGCCCGATGAGATCTCTCAATGGACTAGCATGCGAGGTAGGATGGAATTTTTAGAAAAAAGAAAAGAAAAGAAAAAAGCTAGCAAACACAGCAAACAGACAAAGCAGACAAACAAAAGAATGCAGAGATTGTCAATTCCGGTCCAATAAATGGAAATATAAAACCAGACTAGCTGTTCAATACATGAAGAAATAGATAGATTAATACACTTTGAAAGATATTCTGTGTTTATCAGAAAAATCCTTTGCTTTCGATAAAAGTAGAAAATCAGACTAACGGATCAAAAAGAAAGTTTAAAGAAAACCAGTTTTACTCGGTGAAGAAAGAAAGTGTCTTATCATCTTTTTTCGTCGAACCTTCACTTTCCCTTTCAGTGTCACTCTTTCTCTTCTCTTTCCTTTTTCAAATTTTTTCTGTGGTTGAGGGGAGGGGGGGGAGGGCTATGAGCACCATTTTCTACGCCACTGAACCAAGAAGCAAGTCTTAGATACAATCAGCGAATGGGCAAATACTGGATACATGTTCATGAAAGTGATGTAATTTGTATCCACGTTTATATGGAAATCCTACTTTCAAGAAAAAAAATGAATTCAAAATTAATGACTTTTGCTGTCATTGTTCTGATTATAAAATTTACAGAGTGGGACTTCTCCACATTTTTTAGATATGTAGAGGCCAACTGTATCATCGTCTACAAACTCTTCTACTCAAACAACGTCTTTTTCTATTTTGCTTCTATCCGATAAACAGGCAATATTGTTACGAAGATGTGCTGCCAAGTGGGTAGCTTGACGGGCGCCCTCTTGGGTGAGAATGGAGGAGTTACTTGTGACGGTAGCGCCAAAGTTTACTCCAAATTCGTAGAAGGGTTCATGAGAAACGAATGTTTCGCCGCCTATACCAAGTAAGTAATCATTATTTCCAAAGCAGTTGTTCTTACTTTGCTTTTTCTTTTAAAGGTATCATTTAGCAAAGTTAAATCTGAAATGAACGGCCCTACGTGTTATCTCTGTCTGTGATATGGTGTAATATTGAAGCCCTAAAAAAAATTGCGCTTCAAAATGATCACGAAGTGCCTCAAAAAAGTAGAAATCTTTGAGTGACCGGTTTTACCATACTGATTTTCCTCAATAGGCTGCAGTGTTATAAAAACCGTTGGGAAAACGGTTTTTCGAATTTCGATTTCCAATCATAAATATCTTGATAATCAGACATGCAATCAGCTTGTAAAAGTCATGGAATTCCTGACTGGCCTAAAGGTTTATAATTATGATTTCAGCATGAGCTAAATCCAGGATTTTGTTTCAGAATCGGAGGCAATGTTACCGAGTCACTTTAATATTCGGGCATCGGTTCCAGTACTTTGACAAAATTCCTTGAGCCGTATTCTAAAAACTCTGTCATCATTCGAGTTTGCGAAAAGGGATAATGCTCATTCCTAGTATGATATACATTTAATTGTTAGGAATAAAGACTTATTCGTTATGCTTCTCTTAAACTTTGTTTTTAAACTGTTCACGCATGCGCTGGCAGGTTTGAAAACACATTAACCTTTTTATGAGAACATATTTGAATTAATACAACATTTGACATATTAATTTTCTAAATACAACATTACTCAATTCTGTTTTCCTTTTTACTGCAACTGTACACACAATTTAATATATTAATTTTTAATCTTATCTCAACCACTTTTTACTTATCGTTAGTCATATATTTTGATTGATCATCATTCACCGCCCCACTTAACAAAACCCCATTAAAATCAATACCATCATCAGTGATGACGCGTATGCAGTTAATAAAGGCATACAATTTTCAAAGTACAAATTTAAAAGAAAAAAATGTGAGGAAAAAGGACTAAAGCTATTACATTTAAGAGGAGAAAAGCCATTTTGGACCAAGTTTGTAAATGTGACCTACAAAATTAGAGTGATGTGCATGCCTTGCTCAAAGTCAGATAAGTGTAACTCTTCACTTGGTACTTATCTAATCTTCTAATTGCTTTAAAGCTTTTCCAAGCGGCCTGAAAATCATCTTCAAGAGCATTTACAAAATAACATTTGTAGAATACTTCACGGGTGCTTTTTTATGAATTCAATGCCGCCACAGAGTTAAATGGTATTCTAATCGGAACGTAATGTAGGAAATACATTTCCACTCTTCTCGAGCTCTATCTTCTATTGGCTTTCAAGGAGAAAAGAAATATATAGTTCAAGTAGTCGTATGCGATTTCAAAATCATACTCTCAAAAGAAATTGTGAAGAGTCAACCGTGTTGGGAATTGGAGATGACAGGGTCGTAAAATAAACGGGAAAGCGATTCGATCTCGCCCGCTGAAATTCGAGCTCCGCAAGAAACTCGACGTCTTTGGACGGGATAAGTCGAAGTGACGTCATCACGGTGACGTACATCCTGCAACGTCCTGGGTCTGCGCAACTACAATGGTATTCGTAGAACACCGTTGTTCGAACGACCAGACCTTGGCCGTGGTGTCTGCTAATAGCTAATGATTTGGGGCTCTAATTTCCGCTTTAATTTGTAGAATTCGATAGATAGATCTCCTAAATGTGATTTATGCTCACTATTCATAAGATATCAAGAAAGTGCAAACGTCTGTAATTGTGTCTGCAGTAGGAACGGTGGTACCCTAAAATTATCATTGAAGTGCGAATGAATCTAGACTAGTAAAAACGTCCGAGAGATATTCCGATTTAGGGTGGAGTTGCCGTGACGTCATCAACCGTACATTTCCAATTTCTTTATCTTCTGGAGAAAAAAGGGCGCCCCAAAATGTCCTCATGACATCTTAAATGTTTAATTCTATTTAATGTGTTGTCCCTATAATTCCAAATTCGTTCCGCTCTTATAAGTTGAATTACTTGGATATAATTTGTCCTAACTTTTACGAACGTCATCCAAATATCTTCAAAATGTTTTATCATTAATAGTATAGCCATACTTTTTAAAACTTTGTTTTTTTTTCGTTTTAATTGATTATCTTTGTTCTCCTCTCTCACTGTCTCTGTGTCACAACCTCTCTCTTTTCTCTTCTTTCCCCTTTTAATTTTTTTAAAATGTCTTTACTTTCTCCTTTTCTCTCACAACCCCTTTTATTTCTATTTATTTTATTTTTCTTTCCATCATCTCCCTGTCTCTTCTTTCGTTTTGTTGTACAGGTGCTGTAGCCGGCCTGCCGAATAAAATGATAGTGGAACAGTCATTGAAGAAAGAAAGAAAATCGAATACAATCAAATTAACTTTTGTTGATTTGTCCCACTCACTATTTCTTCAGTATAATCGTCGCAGGGAATTCATTAACAAAGAAAAAAAAATAGTCAATGTAGAATGCTAAAGACGGTGATTTTTGAAAAGGCAATCAGAACTTTGCAAATGTTACGGCACCCCTGTATTCAACGTGATGCATTTTAGCGTCCTTGAAGACGTGCTACTGTGACGTCACATTTAAATAGAAATATTGCTTTAAATCTGACATGAAGTTTATAAAAAGAGAATGAATTTCGTTTTGTTATCTTCAATCCTCTATTTTTCTTTGCCCTCTGTGGTCAGCTAAATGTTTATATACGAATGGTTTCCACATACAACCATACAATGAACCGTCACAGTGAATTTCTTCTTAATGATCAAGCTTTGAAAAAAAACATATCAATATGCACCAAACATATCTTAATACTCATGTTAATCATATATAATTATGTTGCTTACAATTATATTCTGATATTGTTTTTTGTGTTTGTAATTGTTTGCTTGTTGTTGTTTTAATGATGTGTGCATGACAAGTGTTCATTAGGGGCTCATTTTGTACCAATTATTTCGAACCCCTGTATGCGTTTGTAATTGAATTGTATATTATTGTTCCCGTTTGTATGGAATTGATTTAAAATGTCACTTGATCTTTTGATTAAAATTCAGAATCGAAAAGAAATCTAGTCTGCATCTTTCCTTTCCCGTCTTCCTCTTTGGTCTAGATAATGGACGCAGTAGGGTTCTGAAAATCTATTTCTGGACTTGAGCTACACGCATCGTGTGTAAGAGCTGCGTTAATTCCACCACTTAGAGTATAATACACATATTTAAAGGGAAAGACAACCTTGATAGCAAACTACGGTACAGGAAAGCAGACAAATCAGAGATTAAAGTAGACTGGTAAAAGTTTGAATGATGTCGGACAAAAATTGAGAATGTTGTAACTGTTTAAAAGTTGTAATCACTATAGGTATGGGTTATTCAAATTAGCTGAATCAGTTATGTATACATGTATGTGATGTAGTGAAGGAAAACCTTATCATTAATGTTTCCAACTCACAAAATGACTGAAATTTCAATTTGTCAAAAATGTTAGACTCAGGAGTGTCTTTTAGCTTTAGATAGGTTATCTTTAGATAACCTATACTTTTAGGCCATCCATAATATATTTTGAATAGTGCCCCAACGGAAAAAGCACTCAGGAGAAAATAAGAAAATAATGATGTTTTTGTACACGAAAAGCGGGACAGTTATCCGCGACTACGTCAAAATCCACTGACCAAACTATTGATTTGAGATTTGCATATACTTAGTGATCTCATATATTAAACATTCATAATTTCTTATTATTCGTCCAATTCATTTCAAACCTCACCATTATGTTTATCTAATTTTTCTGGTTTCATACAAATGAATTTATTACAAGGGTTGGATTGTCCTTTAAGTATCATACGTAGATATATAATGACGAAGATCAAGCGCGTTGCCTTGTAAGCTTTACGTATTTCACGACGAATCTGGCGTCCCGGGGGTGTCATTATCGCCCAGTATCCCCGTTCGAGAAGCCATGCGTGCATGGTGCGAGTCGCAGAGTGGGCCTTTTCATACCCAATTGGCGTATAAATGAACTTGTTATGCGATTTTGTCCCCCTCCCATCGAAGTCATGTTTAAATAGCGTTGCTCGTTTGTAGATCATACAGGTCCTTTGAGAGCGGATGTACATTGACTATAAAAGGTTATTGAGAGAATAATCTTGTCCGGTCTGTCCCCTCCATATGAAAAGTGATGTTTCGATGTGAGGAAGTACAAGAAAGAGAGGAAGTATCATGTTTTGATAAATAATAATAATAATAATAAAAATGTATTGCACTTATACAGCGCCTTTTTTATTTGATACAAAGCGCATAAACAAGAAATAGGCTACTAACAAATAACAAAAAGAGAGGACATTATCATACGAAGCTTACATTAATTACAGACAGAGAAGAATACTACAACAAATTAGAAAAGATGCCTGTGTTTTCAGACATTCCTTGAAAACTGTTAGAGTGTGGCAATTAATAAGGGGTAAGGAGTTCCATGTTTGAGGGGGGGGGGGGGGCAATAGCCCGATCTCCTATCTGTTTACTGGTTCGAGGTACGGCAAGTCACACAAAGACATAAGTCACAAAAAGACACATTTTGGGGGCCTATGAAACAAATTTAAATCCAGCACGTTAGAGATTTGTATATCATGTTCCTTGACACTGCTTGAGGACAAATTAACATCCATGGAAAGTCAATTTTGCCCCTCCGACCTCCCCCACCCCTTTTGAAATCCAGGAGACGCCCTCCACGGTAATTGTTGTCTTTCCATCGAGATGTCACGTGATCTCAAAGTCAGGTTGGTTGTGATATTTGGATCGTCTAGAGGTTTCATAATACATCTATAGACAGGAGTTATCTTATCTAGTATAGGCCTATTTCCATCCTCCATACACCGTTAAGATGTTTATTATCTTTGTATCCTGGCTTATACAAAAAAAAATGACGCCCTCTAATCGCGCAAAGGCGTAAACAGAATTTCTGATTTGAACAACCACCTACGAATTAAGAAGACTGAAGAAAAAAGCAAGTCCTCAAATATGGCTGATAAATAACTCTCTTTCTGATACAAAGGAAGAATTGACTTAACATTATCATGACATAATTTGATACCAAGTACGGTCGTCGGCAACAGGATGATGTTTCATTATTTTAACGCAAGACGATACCCAGTTTATGAGTGTTCTCAAAGGAGGCTTATATGCATCATAATTACTTTTTGATGTAAACGTATATAGGCGCGCCTACTTCTGTGGATCGACGTGAAACGATCGCCTCGTCGATGTTTTGATTTCGTTGAAAGCTGACGCGAGTGGTGGGGTGCCTTCGTCTTCAGTTGATGTAATTGCGAGATATTTGATCCATATTTTCCGCCTTCCCCCTTATTTTTGTACTGTCTTATGACATTTTAAGAGTTTTTTTCCTTTCAAATGGTAAAGTGTAGAGGGAGGTCAAGCTCCGCCCCCGTTCACCACAATGCACGGGTGTGTTGCTATTATCGTTGTTTTTATTTTTAAGTTTCAATATTTTTCTGTGTCAGATGACTTTCAGGACGCAGTAATCTTTGTATATATAATACTATAATCTAATTCAATTTAACATAGAATAGCCGTTTTACAGCAGATGCTGACATTAAAATACACCTGATATCGAATGCTGACATGCTGTTTTGTATACGAAAGTATAAGGGGAAATGGGAAGGAGACAAAGAGAGACAGAGAGAGAGAGAGAGAGAGAGAGAGGGGGGAAGAAATACAGAAAGACAAACATGAAGGAATACATACGTAACGAAAGAAGTGAAATAACACATTTTTAAAAGGTGAAGGAGAGAGAAAGAGGGTGGGACAGAGGTAGAACAAGAGAAAGAGAGAGAGAGAGAGAGAGATTAGTGATACAAATTATATGATCTAGTCAGAAAGAAGACGAGACATAGATGCATCAAATGAAAGCAGGTGTAATTAATAACTTACAGGATAAATATATATTTTCAAGGAATCGACAGAGGCAGAACCAAGTAATAATATTACAATAATAAACTAAAAACAGGAATCCTGAAGTTTTGCATTTAAAAATGCCCCTGGCAGATGAGTGACGGATGGAGGCGGCTGTGAGGCAAACCGCATGAGAATTATTACCTAAAACGTTGTTTTTCTTTTCTTGAAATGGAGATTTTCTCATGGAACATAATTTCAAATTAGGATCATCCTATCCTAGTTTTGAAATAAACATACACTAATTAAGTTTTGCTTTGAAACGGCAACTGGTTACTTAATACTTAGTACTTAATACATAGAAATAGCTTTTATATATATTAGCATGTATAAATAAGATTTGATGTACAGGTACTTTAATATTTCGGTCTCGAAGTTTGGAAAAGCTTTCTACTGGTGTTATTCTGAGAATAAGTGTTGGGGGTAAAGTATGCATGAAGAGGATGAAAAGAATGAGAGGATGGAACGAGATTGAAAGAGAGAGAGAGAGAGAGAGAGAGAAAGAGAGAGAGAGAGAGAGAGAGAGAGAGAGAGAGAGAGAAATTAATATAACAAAAACACATGTGATAAAAATCTTTCGCTGATGCCAAAATACACGCTAGAAGTTAATGGACCAAGGTTTTGCCAAATACGCGTAGGCTATTGTGACGTCCGAGTAATATAAACATTTCAATCCTTAAATAAAAAAAGAAGACAGATGTGTTTGAATTCAAAGGAAATGTTCCATTCATTCTTCATTTTTGTATTCAAATAAAATACCGTCATAAACTCACTCTCTTGAAAAAGTGGTTCATGTATGATGCAACTGACGTCACGTTATCTGGGATGAATTGTAAACTCATTGAAATCGAATGAAGTGCGATGCCTGGGCCTCATAGTGTGTTTTGAATCTCAAATGATTTTTCTGGAGATTTAGCTGCCATAGAGCTCAAGTTATTGATTAGTGCGAAGGCGGTGTTGTTTGGCTTTGAAAATAATAGGTAGCAGTCGTAATACAAAGACGACAACATACGCAACCATGTTTATATGTTCTTCTCTTCCCACTCCCTCTCTCTTACTCCCTCTCTCTTTCTCCATCTCTCTCCTTCCTCCTTCTCCTTTTCCCTTTCTTTCTCTCTCTCTCATACCATATACATACATGTATATATTCATCTATCATGCTCTGTCTCTGTCTGCCTATGTTTGGCTCTCTCTCTCACTATTTTGTTTTTGTTTACTAGTCCCCTTTTCTCTCTTGTTTTTGCTTACTAGCTCCCTTCTCTCTCTTGTTTTTGTTTACTCGCCCCTTCTCTCTCTCTCTCTCTCTCTCTCTCTCTCTCTCTCTCTCTCTCTCTCTCTCTATCTATCTATCTATCTTTCCAACCTCCCTCTCATTTTCCCTTTCTCTCTCTCTCTCTCTCTCTCTCTTCTCTCTCTCTCTCTCTCTCTCTATCATACCCGTTACACATAGATATGTATCTCTCACTCTGTATGTGTGTGTCTCTCTCTCCTTCCTCCCTCTCTTTTTCTCTTTCTTTCTGTCTCTCATACCCCATCAATATATATTTCTCTCTCATTCTCTGTCGCTGTCTCTGTCACTCTTGTTTTTTTTTTTTTTTTTTTTTTTTACTACCCCCTTCTATCCCCCTCTCTCTGTCTCTGTCTCTCTTTCTCTTTTTCGTACTACCCCCTTCTCTTTCTCTCCCCTCTCTCTCTCTCTCTCTCTCTCTCTCTCTCTCTCTCTCCCTCTCTCTCTCTCTCTATTTCAATACTTCTCTATTCAAGATCATGTCACCATTAATTTCATGTAGCAGTGTACCATCTCAATAACCAGCAATGCACCTTGGCACAGATTCATTAAAAAGACATTCATAAAAAGTGTCACATTCTATAGCAAATCAACTGATAAAATAATAATAATAACAATAATAATAATAATACATTTATAGAGCGCAGAAACGATCCAACATTAAATATATTCTACTGCTCTGCAAGAGCTCCTGATATGCTTAGATTACAGTTAATTAAAAAGATGTGTTTTCATTTTTGATCTAAAGATAATCACAGATGGTGATTTCCTGACTTCAAATGGCAATATCAGTACCTTATATCAGTTAGTATAACTTATTAATGATAAAATGTTTTATGAAACATTGCCCTTATTGCACGCGAGCCAGTAAAAGGCATTATCGTGACCACCACCTGACTAGAATGCACTAATTTTAAAAGGCGCCACCGAAACGAAATCAGGAGCGCACTTTTTTCCACAAGGTTGAATTTTACACGAAGCTGGTTCGGAACTGATTCCGTTCGTTATGTTGTATCAAAGTATCATTTGATAATGTCAATGATAAAGTCATGATCTTCTTGTTTTGGGGGATGCATATTGTTGAGCGGGGGAGACCTTCACCCGTAACTAATCAGGAAGAACTATGTTCCACGCTATTGACTTTTACATGACTGATTCGGACAAGATTCTATTCGTTATATCAAAAAAAAAAAAATTTATATCATTCAAATACGACTGGTCAATGTGTATACAAAAATGTAACATTGAAAACACAGTCTTCGCGAGAGGGGTGTGAGGGTGTGACCCCTGCCCTCCGCCCGCCCTTTAACTTTTTCAGGCTTCAAATTCCACATATTTGGGACCTTGTTGGTAAATCATAAAATCATGATTTATTGAGTGAATTTGTATATTTTGCTTGTTCCTTTATTTATGTATATACAGTGTATGTATGTTTTTTTTTCTATTTATTGATATATTTATCCTCTTTTTCATTTATGTATTCGTGTATTCATTCATTAATTAATGTATTCCTTTACTTGTTTACATATGCAATTAATTAAGTCCTCCAACAATTTTAGTCCAACATACCCGTAACCCCCACCCCCTCCCCCACCCACGTGTGCTATTGACACCTATTGCCATTAATATTATCAAGGTCGCAGAACAGCGGCAGCATTCATAAATAAAATGACTAGAAAGGATCAAAATTGACCTTATGACAAAAATAATATTGCCGCAATAAAAGTTTAATTCGGAAACAACAACAACCATCTTTCCGTCTTTTGGGGTCATGCCGACTGCTCTAGATATCACCCTTTTTTTTGCAAACAGAAAAAACAGAGAACAAGGCATTTATGGATGAATTGTAGACCGACAATTTGTTTTCGACTCGATCGTAAATATCATTTTGGGAAAGTTGTCTTTTGGTTGTGGTTATGTGCAGGTTTAAAACACCTTCCTTTTCCGTATGAAATGTGCAGTAGACATGCTAAAAATGATAACGCTGAACTTGTAATTGGCAAAGTTGTCGGACATATATTTTTAAGAGTAACGCTACTCATCAACATGCAACAAACAAACTGCTAACTGACACTTTTTAAACTGCCTCCGTCTCCCTCTCCCCCCTTTCTCTCTCTCGCTCTCTCTCTCTCTCTCTCTCTCTCTCTCTCTCTCTCTCTCTCTCTCTCTCTCTCTCTCTTGCTCCTCAATTTCACATTTCCTCTCTTTTTTTCTTTGACTAGTCCCTACTCACAATTTTCCCTACTCGCTGTTTCGTCAAAAGGCATTCATTTATTATATCTGAACACGCCGTGTATTTAGAATTGCTCGTACTTCTGTTTGTCTGGCAAAATAAGAAACGAAAAAGACCGTCTACTTTGAAGTGAATAATCAATAAACGACAGACGAAATGAAAATCAAGCAAGTTGTGTTGATGAAAATATTAAAACAAATCAATTTCAAACGTAGCGCCGTTTTTATCATTATTATGTTGTATATTAGAGGAATACTTTACATTTTGTGTATCATTCACAAATCAAAGCATATTTAAAGAGCAGACAATTCCACCAAGTTAGTTATCTAAACGTGAGCTTTGCCGAATACGAATCATCAGCCCTTTTTTCTCAACATGCTCAAAAGCCCCAAGTTTATAGTACTTTATCGAATATGAGAATATCAAGCAGGAATTTCTTCATAATCAGTTGACTGCGACGAATCAAAATCGTGTCACTTTGCGGAGTTCAAGCCAAATTCGTACATCTATATCAGTGTTGATTGTTGTGTTTACGATGGACAGACCGATGGACAAATGCAAAAGTATGTGCTTCCCGCCAGTACAGCAACAACAACAAACAACAACAAACAACAATAACAATATTAGAATGCCTTTACGCAATTTGGGACAGGGCGAGTTAGCTGAAGAGTAATGCATGAAAGCCAAACCATATGCCGCTGGAAGGTGAGGATTAATGCTGAGGTGAAAACATTTATGCCATTAATGACCGTGGTGATGAAACGAAATTGATAATCAATAAAATGGCGTTGAATAATCCCAGCATTAACTTGAAAGGAGAACAAACAGAAATAAAATATGTAACAAAAGGTGTACAAATATTGATTGACCTCATAAACCCATTGGAGGTGCTATGGCTCAGTGGCAGAGCAGTGGTCTCGTAACCAGGAGGTCCCGGATTCAAAACCGAGTCGAAGCGCTAGTGCCCTTTGGTAAGGTATCAATCCTCATTACAAAGTTCCTAAGAGAGGTCTTACAATGTTATTATATGCTTTATTAGGTAAACAAACAAACAAACAAACACTTTGATGTCTACAATAATTGTTTAAGGACCACCAACTTTAAACAGGGAGAGTTTTAACGACAATGTCAGATTAAAAGCGCCAAAATATTTTATTATTATCAAACAAGGGAAACGAGTGTCAGAGCCAGTGGCAAATAGCGGATCACAAGGGACAAATGCGTTCTAATATTTTTGATGAGGAATAAAAGTAAAAGAAGAAAATACATATTTGTTTTCAAGAAAGAAAAGGAAAAAAATGTAAATTGATACAGGGCGAGTAAAGATGGCCCCTTCCCATACCCCTCCCTAAATCCCAAACCTTGTAAAGTACATCGTTTCCAGTTGACACCAGTGCTACCCCCCCCCCCCTCCTTTCCCCCTCCCTCTCCAGAGCCATCTACACACAGAGTTTGGCTCACTTGGTTTCTCTGGCTCACAACATGGCCTATATTCTTTTGTTTTGTGCTTTCCCAACAAAGCAGTAACCGCCATACTGTGTCCAACTCGTACCAGGTTGGCCAAACTCTGTGTATAGATGGCTCTGCCCCCTCCATGTATAGGAAGAGAGAGAGAGAGAGAGAGAGAGAGAGAGAGATGTAGTGGGAGAGAGAGAGAGAGAGAGAGAGATGTAGTGCGGGAGGAAAAAAAGACTGATAACGGAGAAATCATAAACAATTTTTAAATGAGCCACAAGGCGAAGCACCAGTGTTTACTTTGTCACCATTAATTACGTTAATTGCCCGCTATGCGACTCAGCTGGAAATTGTTTGTGCACCAAACTTGCTAAATTTAAATATAATAGCCTACCGAACGGCAGCGTCATGACGTCACGACTTTTGAATAATACCGATTGGGGATTGCCTGGGTTATAAATCTTAGTAATTAAGGGATTTGATTGTTGCGCACATTAGAATGCGGGTTATAAAGTCCCATTTAATTTTTATTGCATTGTCACTCTGAATGTCGGTGAAAAGTTTAGACTTCCGAGGTATTACCGCCAGATAATTTATCAAAACGTGACATCATAATCTCTGACGGCTGATAACATTAGACTTTATATTCTACATAATAAAGGACAAAAAATGAGCAATAACAACGAGTTCTAAACAAGATTATGAGAAAGTCAGTCGCTGAGCTTGAAACTATTTCCCCCTCTCTTATTATTCACACATGCACACACGCACACGCGCACACGCGCACACGCACACACGCGCACATGTACACGAACATATTTCTTTCTCTGCGTAAACAATTTTTACCCGATTAAGACGACACCAAGATCATCAATTTGGGGTAGGACATTTTGATTCTCGGGCTATATGTTATATACAGTGCCGTTTAAAAAATGTGCTCTTTTTTGCAACCCTCTTCACGGTTTCCAATACAATCAGCTGTGTTGAACGCATCAAAAGGTGACACACAAGTCTATTGAGATAACATTAGATTGATAAATTAGAAGTTGTTGCCATCATGTCAGTTTGAATAAAGTAATGAAAAATAATAATGATAATGACAACAACAGATAATAAGAATAATAACAAAGCCGTTTGTATCAACCAAATGCGTTTGTGCGCTTCAGTCATTACGCATATGAGGACAAAAGAGAATGGTAAACCGAATAATATATTGTTCGTCTTGCAATGAATAAACAATGTTTTAATGAAAGAGTTCGTCAATAATAATAATGAAAATAATACATCATTTTTATAAAGCGCTTAATACTAATGTTTCTAAGCGTAAAAAAAAGAAAAGAAAAAAGGAAAAGGGGTTAAAGAGAGATTACATTTACCAAAAAAAACATGTTAAAATATTGAATTACTAGTAAACGGCAAAGAAGAATATGACATAACACAACATAAAGAATTAATTAAAATTATAGATAAACCAGATATGTGAAATATGTAAATGCAACTTACAATAAACTGATGTATAGATTATTGTATTCAATATTATAATTATGCATAATTAATGCACATACAACTGACGGTTATTAAATTTAACGTCATCATAAAAAACCTTCCGGTTTTGCCGCATCATTTCTGAACGAGGCATAATAAAGATCGAATTTTGGTTAAAACAGTTAGCTGAGTGGCTAGAATGTAGGCAATACGTCATTTTGGGGTAGACTCGGGGACGGCCCTGGAATCACACTTTTTTCAAAATGTGTTTAGTCTTTACACTATGAATATGACGGACAAAGAAAGAGGATAAAATATACAGTTCCTCATTCTACCCTCAACAATTGCTGTGGTAGACAAAGGAACATCCCTTCACTGCTATTATGTACAAATGCGTAAAACAGGTTTCACATGCATATTCACCTGTTCCACACATTTTTACATAATAGCAGTGAAGGAATGTTCCTTTGTCTACCACAGCAATTGCTGAGGGTAGAATGAGGAACTGTATATTTTGTCCTCTTTCTTTGTTCGTCATATTCATAGTGTTAGGCGGTGGTTTCACTCGTATTGACATCGTGTGCGGTACTTGATAATTATAAATTTCGCAAACACTTTGAAAAAAGGGATTTTTTTTTTTTTTTAAGAGCATAAAATTCGATGAAAAGGGGTGATATAATTTTGTAATTTTTCAATTTTTTAATATAATTATGTTCACAAACATGTAAATGCGTATAATTTGTTTTTCTTCTCGAGAACAGGCTACTTTCTATGACTGTGTACTCGATAATTTAAACATAAAGATTTATCTAGAGCCCTATGTTTGTACCAGCTCTTGTGCAAATGAGATCATTTTTTCTATATTTTTACGGGAAAAAGTTGTTGAAAGTATGCAAAATAAGAGGTCATTTTCGACTTCGTTGTAACGATCACACGTCACACCTTTCACCCGTTAGTCTATGCTCGTCCAGACCCAACCGTGATTGAAAAAAACGGCCTAGCGAAATGGTGAGGAAAAAATCCTCTATATATCTTAGCTCCCAGTCCACCCCAAGTTCAGTGTGTCCGCTGCTTTATATCATCTATTTGTGCTTGAGTTCTGCCAGGAGATCATATAGAGCCTGGAGGATGTCTTTCTTCATCAAGTCAGCATCCTTTTTGGCATCGGATCCTTCGTAAGCAGCTGCCTGTTTATAGGAAAATAAAACATGATGACAATGATGATATGGTGATGATGATGATGATAATTCTACAACCAGAAGCGTGACCCCTCTTCTACTAATACAGCGCATAGAGACATATTGTGATATGCGCTATATAAGAAAGGTATTATTATTATTACTACTACTACTACTACTACTACTACGTCATGTACTACTACTACTACAACATTTCGTTTTCCCATAGAAGCCTTATCATCATCATTGCTGTGCTTCCGGAGGGCCCTATAAGTATTACCCCAGCATTTGCAACTGGGTGGAGTTTGGCATGTCTTGTCAAAAAGACAATAGGCACTTTTAGATTTACACGACGAGAGCGTGGACTGCCGCGTTTGACATTGTGTTAAGGCACTGGGCCGTGCCCGGCAGTGCCTTAAAAGGATGTCACATTACCTTAAAAGGATGTCACACCTGGTGGTCCACATTCTCGTCGTGTAAATCTAAAAGTCCCTATTAGTGGAATTCAAACCTTCAACCCTTGAGAATCAAACGAATGACAACTCCACGATACGTCAATGGACTGTGAATCACAATATGGGTCGCAGTTCGAGTTCCGCCGCGGCGCTAATGTTCTTTAGCAAGACATCAATCTACATTTGCCGCTAATTTCTACCCGGATTGAAGTAAATAGATACATTGTACATGTAGGTACATTGAAGGAATTCATTTATTGTTTTGACCGCCTTGTGCCAGCTTTGGGCATTAGTTAACAATTACCATTAAATAGGTTTTAATGTCACATAGGTTACAACTTTTTAATTAGAAGCTACCAAAGTTTGTTACACCTTTTTGATACGTACTGTATATACACACAAGCACACACAGACACATGGTGCATTAACTACACGTACAGTAGTTGAGAGCAATAATCGAGTTCGTAAATAGGATTTGCGCATGGGCAGATCAAGGTCATTCGTACCCAAATTGTAAAACCATTGAGACGAATACTCGGATCGTGCTCATGAAAGTTATATAATCAGTATTCATTTATGCACCAACAATACATTTATCTGATACACAGGTGGAAGTATTCTTCTCAAGAGGCAAACAAAAGGTATTCATGAAGCACCTCCATTACTTCGGCAGTGATTATTCTAAAATGCACACGTGGGAAGTATCCATCGTGTAAAAGATCTGTGGATATTTTGGGGTCATGCGGTCCAGAGCTATTTACGAACTCGCTTATTATCTCTTTAAAATCCATTCTCATCTGTCTTTGAAGATGACCCTTACCTTTTCTTTTTTCTCCTCTTCCATCATGTCTTCTCTTTGATAAAAATCAAAATCCTCCTCTTCACGTACTCTAACTGATAAAATATTTGCGGAAATAGGGAGATAAAAAAAAAACATTTTCAATTCATTCTTGTTGCATCATTTATATCAAAAGAATACACTATTCTTCATTGAATATGCATAACGCCGGCTTCTGAATGAGAACTACTTACTGTCATTCAGTCGTTGGATGATCATATTTGTTTTGCCTCAGTCTTTGAAAATAGTCAATACCTTCTATTTACCCTTTAGCAATAATTGTACTATTAAATACATATATTTATTAAATATCTAACCTGGCCATTTTAGCTCTGATGAGAATACAAATAATACTAGAATTGAATTTAAAATCACATCATCGTAAAGTAAAAGGAAGAAAAACGACAAACAAAACACTATGAAAGAGCAGCAACGTATTTGTTAAACGTTAAACAAAAAAATGTATACGAACATACTTCGAATATTTATCAATGAATGATTATCAAATGTGTTAGTTGAAATATGCTTTATAATTCTTAATACTTTTTGTTTTAATGAAAGGCAGTTTCCAGATAAAAGTATAATGGCTGTATTTTTGTATTATTTGTTGAATAATAGGAAGCTACAGCGGCGAATCGTTTTTTAATCATTTTTGGTTGAATGCATTTATCTTTGCATTTATTTGTTAGGGAGGGGCGAAGTTTTGAGATGTAGGTGACTTACAACTATTAGTGAGACACATCACTCCGGCATCCTGATCGTGGTTGCAAACACTCCCGAATGCGGACCTTGGACAGTCCATGATTGAAGCTTCGTAGCCATCACACTCCACACCGTCGAGGTGGACCAGTCCTGAGCCTGCGCCGAAGACCTGGGCATTTGTGATTTGGCGTATAGCTCCAAGGAAGCCCAACTGCCTGCACACTATATTAGCGTCCTCCAGCTCCCAATAACGGTTGCATACTGTACCCCATGACCCATCGTAATAGACCTCGACTCGACCTTGAGTGGTGGAGCTACCTCCGACAAGTCGCACCACTGAAAAGTTTGCATTGAATATATGAAATGAAATGATTCTGCAATGGTCATTAAAAACGGTTAATAATTGTGCTTAATAATAACGCCACGTATCACTACGACGTATCACCACATAACACCAGGTAAAACCAGGTATCGCCACGTAGCGCAATGCACCACCATGTGACAATGATTACCACGTAACGCCACTTAAACCACGTAATACTAAAATACGGTCACAAAGGTTCATACGAACGATAATTTCGTACGAATCTCCGTTTTTTCTATTGTCTTCCCGAATTTCCATTGTCTGAAAATCGTTCGTACGGCGTTCGTAGCAGTTCGTAATGGTATTTGTGACCGAGGCTTAACGCAGTTTCTTTCAACGTATTGCCACATACTAGTATCTATACAAGCTGGATAACATAACTGCCGTGGTTTTGTTTTATTAAGTATTTATAACAAATGACAACTGCGTGCGTCAAAGCTCAAACGAGCATCAACAGAACCATGCATACATTTAATGCTAGGTATATTTACAGTGCCAGTTAAATAAACCCAGACAAATCTGATCCTCAATATTTGTTTCGGCAAAATCTTAAGAAACTACTGATTCTAGAATTTGGAATTATCGGTTCCTTTTGAAACAAATCCATTTTGCACAAAATTCACGAATATAAAGAAAGAAAGTATGCTCCTGCTAATTTCCGATTTTGAATCGATATTGATACGTGGCTACTTAATCTGTATATTATTAAGTAACATAACGATTTTTAAAAGTTGTTTTTAATGATTTGTATGTTTTTACGGTCCCCTTTAAAACAAGAGCATTTTACACAAAATTCACGAATATAAAGAAATAAAGTATGCTCTTACTAATTTCCGACATTGAATCGATATTGATACGTGGTTACTAATAATCTGTATATTATTTAGTAACAAAACGATTGTTTAAAGTTGTTTTTTAATGATTTGTATGTTTTTACATTACATGCAAGGACCATTATTCAGGTCAAGTCCTGTGTTTTTCTTATTGTGTTATATCAAGTATCAATAAAATCGACTGGAAAGTCATATGGTCATTTAATTTACAAGCTATGAAAGAAAACAAAATATCAGAATTCAATTTTAAGTTATTACACAACTTATTACCAAATAGGTATAATTTATTCAAATGGAAATTGTATAACAATCCCTTATGTTTATATGATGATCAGTTACACGACAATCTCCATTTATTTGTAAAATGCAAACACACAAGATTGTTTTGGTTAAAATTTGGAGACATAATTCGAAAACTTTACAATGTTAATTTTTCTTTTGACAAATTCGTTTTAATTGAAGGTTATAACTTGAAAAACAAAATATTTAAAAGTTTAAATTTTCTTATCATATATGCAAAATACGCAGTTTATTTAACATTTATGCAAGCAGAAAATCGCAAACTCATGTTTCATGAAGTCTCTATACTTTGTATTTTCAAAACATTAATCCACAACCGATTAAAGATCGAAAGGAACTGTAAAACATTTTTTTATTTGAACTATGTTAAGATGCTACAATGTTATTTCAATTGATTGTGTATGGTTGTTTGATTTGTTCAAAAGCATATATTTATCAATAAATTCATTTTACCAAAAAAAAAAAAAGTATCAATAAAGTGATTTACCAACGAAAAATCTTTACCCTAAGAAAAGAGAGTCTTAAAGTATTTCATCGTACAGACCTCTTTAAAGTAGCTCAACAACTGATCGTTGATTTCGTTAGATTTAAAAAATAAAGTTGACCCCCCCCCCCCTCACAATTTTACCTCTTAATTCTCCAGGGTGCAAATTTACCTTATTTAATTCCTGTATTTAGTTATGATACAGCTAGGCTTTTCTCCCGTATGCGTTTGTTGGGCCCCATCACCCCCCCCCCCCCCCTCTTCCCCCTGGCAAATAAATGGTCAATTAATGACAATAATCACGGCATGGATACATACTAAGT
Organism: Strongylocentrotus purpuratus; assembly: GCF_000002235.5. Taxonomy (NCBI): domain Eukaryota; kingdom Metazoa; phylum Echinodermata; class Echinoidea; order Camarodonta; family Strongylocentrotidae; genus Strongylocentrotus; species Strongylocentrotus purpuratus. Next base: position 2,156,449 of record NW_022145602.1, on the reverse strand, counting down.
AAATGGAAGAAGTGTATTCCTAACCATCGTTGGCTAATGCACTTGGCACACTGAGGCAGAGAAGAAGCGAGAGTATAGTGTAGCCTTCCATCATAGCACGATTCAACCAGTACCTTCGGGTAGAATGTATCGATGAAAAATGTTGGTAATTCTTGAAGGAGGTGCGTTTTTATAGAGACATGTTAACAAAAGGAGCCTCTCCTTCAGAGATTTGAAAGGATTCGAAACATTGTCCCCTCTTTCTGGTAAACCAGTCGACCGTGGTGGCTGTATCAAAAAAGCTATGTTGCCTATTTGTTTGGGTGGAAGCAGACAGATCAGGTAAAGTATAATTAAAAGTTGTGACCTTGTTACAGCATTCTCTCTCTCTCTCTCTCTCTCTCTCTTTCTCTGCTCTTTTGGTCGTTTTCGTTACTTTTTGATCCCCCCATTCCACTTGTATTGTATTTATTCTGTCTAGACCGTTAAGTCGTTAAGATGGTCCGTTTTAATAGTGTTACGTTAACAAGGAGCCTTTCCTTCAAAGATTTGAAAGGATTCGAAATATTGTCCCCGCTTTCTAGACCGTGATGGCTGTTAAACAAAACTGTCTTGAAGAATAGGTACCTGGGCCCGGCGTTTATAAAAACTTTTATCAATAACAAGTTTCACATTTCTACGACAACTTTGCTCACAGCCATTCAAATGCAACGATAATGAACACATCGAATGAAACAAGACCAATATGATAAATGGGATAATACGAGAAAACTAGATCCAATAATAATATTATCATTTATTGCAATGATAAATACAAGAATCGTAATTCTAAAATGTAATGGGTGGTATTTCTGTTTACTGTTGACTTCAGTTAATGATTCGTTGACGACTTTTCTTGGGGAGAGGCAGAAAGATCGGTTAAAGTATCGATACAAGTTGTGACCCCGCCTTTTCCCGTGGTCTGCCACTTAATGGCTATGTCAATAAATAACCCCTCCCCCACCTCCCCATCTCCCTTGTGACTACCACTGCAATTATGTAATATTCTATACGGTACATCAAGTCCGTCAACTAGCATATCATACCACCTTTCTTGGGCATTAACCATGTCTATGATTTGCTATGCATACGGCCAATACCTATCGTTCCTTTGATAAGCGTTTCCAGGTCGCCAGTAAGTCTGATTATAACAATTTAACCTTTAAAGGAGCTACACAAAGAAACATTCACTACAACTGATAATTAGAACAAATTACATACGGATGGAAAGATTTTCTCTTGAAAAACACGAATAATTTGCTGAGAAATCATATAGATATCATGGAAAGGCGTAAAATGCAATTTTTCAAGACCCTTCTTAGACCCCCGAACGCCCCTGAACGTAAGCCAAACACACGAGCGTAGCGAGCTCTGAATAGTGACGTCACACACTGGACAAACAGCTCAGTACCGGAGTCGCGCGTCAGCAACAAATTTCATTCTGTTTAGACTGCTTATGTCATTTTGACATCTTGAGCCAAAATTCCTACAAGTATTAATTTTGCAAAATTTCTACAACGGACTTAAAATACATAAGTAGTAACTTATGCATTGACGTTTTGAGAACTTTATCCTTTGGCATGAGGTTCTAAAGGCTCATAATACCCCCTTATTGAAGGCCCCTGGGCTAAAGAACCTCCAAATCAGACAATAATCCGCTCAAATTCAGACCAGTTACCAAGGTTTTCAATACTACACAACAATACAAACGGTTATAATCATCTTGTTTACTCCTAGAAGCCTCATCAGTACCCCCCCCCCCCTCTTTAAAGATCTTCTTGGGCATTTAACCATGTCTATTATTTTGTTATGCACACGTACGGCCTATACCTACCACGCTTTGATATGAGTTTTCCGTTTCCAGGTAGACAGCATTAAAGTATGATGATAACCATTTATCCATTTAAGATATATCATAATTATTTATCTACTTCTTTTGCTCTCTCTCTCTTGCCCCCTCTCTCTCTCTCTCTCTCTCTCTCTCTCCCTCTCTTTCTCCCTTTTCTTTCTTTTAAACCATACTTTGTCCCATTGCTGTGGCAATGTTGAATTCCCTAACTCACGTTGTATAGCGCCCTTGTGGTCATACCACCATTCAATTGTTCTTGTTCTTGTTCTTGTTTATGTTTTGTTTTTTTGGTTGCTTGATTTGAGGTAAGTTTGGCTGCCTCTCTCTCTCTCCCACTCTTTCGAAACTGTAAGAGAACTTTAGAGATACTGTACATAGAAATGCAATTATTTTATCTTATTTCTCTTCTTTTTCAAGAAAAAACTGTTCAAAAGGTTCATGGTAATAATTGAGATTTGTATAGAAAGAGCGTCTCTATAAAGCGCTTTACACAAAATATACCCCGGTCATCAGATTCATTCACACAAAAAGTGCACCATCTCCACTCCACTCCACTTCCATGTGGTAGCCGTGATGCGTCAATCTAATCTCTGACGGCTGATAACATTCATCTTTATATTCTACATAATTAAGGACAAAAAATGAGCAATAACAACAAGTTCTAAACAAGATTATGAGAAAGTCAGTCGCTGAGCTTGAAACTATCACCCCCACCCCTCTTCTAATTCACACACGCACACGCCCACATGTACACGAATACATTTCTTTTATCTGCGTAAACAATTCTTACCCGATTAAAATTTGGGGTAGGACATTTTGATTCTGGAGCTATTTGAGTTTGAGACAGTGCCGTTTAAAAAATGTGCTCTTTTTTGCAACCCTCTTCACGGTTTCCAATACAATCAGCTGTGTTGAACGCATCAAAAGGTGACGCACACATCTATTGAAATAACATTAGATTGATAATTTAGAAGTCTTTGCTATCATGTCAGTTTGAATAAAGTAATGAAAAATAATAATGATAATAACAACAGCAGATAATAAGAATAATAACAGAGCCATTTGTATCAACCAAATGCCTTTGTGCGCTTCATTCATTACGCATGTGAGGACAACAGAGAATAGTAAACCAAATAATTTATTGTTCGTCTTGCGATGAATAAACAATGTTTTAATGAAAGAGTTCGTCAACAATAATAATGATAATAATACATCATATTTATAAAGCTCTTAATACTAATGTTTCTAAGCATAAGAAAAAAGGGAGTTAAAGAGAGATTACATGTACCAAAGAAACATGTTAAAAATATTGAAATAGTAGTAAACGGCAAAAAAGAATATGACATAACACAACCTAAAGACTACATCAGAATAAATAGACCAGGTAACGGTTAAAACAGTGCGCATGCGCAGACATGGGCGCCATTCTAATTTACGAGTAAACAAACCAAATGACCTCTATAGAGGTCAGTGGTTTATGCGTAAATTAAGATTGCGCCCATGCAAATTATGATTAGAGCGCACAACGCAGCGCGCAGGCAGGGATGTCATCATAATTTGCATAGGCGCAATCTTAATTTTCGCATAAACCACTGACCTCTAGAGGTAATTTGGTTTGTTTACTCGTAATTTAAAATAACGCCCATAACCGTAAACTGGTGTATTAAAATTATAGATAAACCAGATATGTGAAATATGTAAATGTAACTTACAACAAATAACTGATGTATCAATTAATTTATTCAATATTATAATTATGCATAATTAATGCACAGAAAAGTGACGGTTATTAAATTGTACGTCATCATAAAAAACCTCCCAGTTTTGCAGTGTTATTTCTGTACGAGGCCTAATATAGATTGAATTTGGGTTAAAACAGTTATCAGAGTGGTTAGAAACCTAGGGTAAGTAAAATGTAGGCAATCCGTCATTTGGGGGGTATTAGACTAAGGGACGGCCCTGGAATCACACTTTTTTTCAAAATTTGTTGAGTCTTTAGGCGGTGGTTTTTACTCGTATATTGACATCGTGTGCGGCACATGATGATTAGAAATTTCGCCAAAAAAAATAGGGATTTTGTTTTTATTTTTATTTTTTATTTGTTTTAATATTTTTTTTAAAGAGCATAAAATTCGATGAAAAGGGGTGATATAATTTTGTTCACAAACGTGTAAATGGGTATAAAAGTTGTTTTTTTCTTCTCGAGAAGAGGCTACTTTCTATGACTGTGTACTCGATAATTTAAACATAAAGATTTATCTATAGCCCTTTCTTTGTACCAGCTCTTGTGCAAATGAGATCATTTTTCTATATTTTTACGGGAAAAAGTTGTTGAAAGTATGAAAAATAAGAGGTCATTTTCGACTCCGCTGTAACGATCACACGTTATACGTCAAGACCCAACCGTGATTGAATAAAACGGCCCAGCGAAACGTTCAGGAAAAAAGCTTCTATATATCTTAGCTCCCAGTCCGCCCCAAGTTCAGTGTGTCCGCTGCCTTGTATCATCTATTTGTCCTCGAGTTCGACCAGGAGATCATATAGGGCCTGAAGGATGTCTTTCTTCATCAAGTCAGCATCCTTTTTGGCATCGGATCCTTCGTCAGCAGCCGCCTGTTTTTAAGAAAATAAAACATGATGATTTATAATGATATGGTGAAGATGATGATGATGATGATGATGATGATGATGGAGACGATGATGATGATGATGATGATGATGATATGATGATAATGATGATATAGTGATGATGATGATAATGATGATGATGATGATGATGATGATAATTCTACAACCAGAAGCGTGACCCCTCTTCTACTAATACAGCGCATAGAGACATAGTGTGATATGCGCTATATAAGAAAGGTATGTTATTATTACTACTACTTCTACTACTACATGTACTACTACTACTACAACATTTCGTTTTCCCATAGAAGCCTTATCATCATCATTGCTGTGCTTCCGGAGGGCCCTATAAGTATTACCCCAGCATTTGCAGCTGGGTGAAGAGTGGCATGTCTTGTCAAAAAGACAATAGGGACTTTTAGATTTACACGACGAGAGCGTGGACTGCCGCGTTTGACATTGTGTTAAGGCACTGGGCCGTGCAAGGCATTGCTTTAAAAGGATGTCACATTACCTTAAAAGGATGTCATACGTGGTGGTCCACGTTCTCGTCGTGTAAATCTAAAAGTCCTTATTAGTGGAATTCAAACCCTCAACCCTTGAGAATCAAACGAATGACAACTCCACGATACGTCAATGGACTGTGAATCACAATATGGGTCGCAGTTCGAGTTCCGCCGCGGCGCTAATGTTCTTTAGCAAGACATCAATCTACATTTGCCGCTAATTTCTACCCGGATTGAAGTAAATAGATACATTGTACATGTAGGTACATTGTAGGAATTCATTTATTGTTTTGACCGCCTTGTCCCAGCTTGTGGCATTAGTTAACAATAACCATTAAATGGGTTTTAATGTCACATAGGTTACAACTTTTTAATTAGAAGCTACCAAAGTTTGTTACACCTTTTTGATACGTACTGTATATACACACAAACACACACAGACACATGGTGCATTAACTACACGTACAGTAGTTGAGAGCAATAAGCGAGTTCGTAAATAGGATTTGCGCATGGGCAGATCAAGGTCATTCGTACCCAAATTGTAAAACCATTGAGACGAATACTCGGATCGTGCTCATGAAAGTTATATAATCAGTATTCATTTATGCACCAACAATACATTTATCTGATACACAGGTGGAAGTATTCTTCTCAAGAGGCAAACAAAAGGTATTCATGAAGCACCTCCATCACTTCGGCAGTGATTATTCTAAAATGCACACGTGGGAAGTATCCATCGTGTAAAAGATCTGTGGATATTTTGGGGTCATGCGGTCCAGAGCTATTTACGAACTCGCTTATTATCTCTTTAAAATCCATTCTCATCTGTCTTTGAAGATGACCCTTACCTTTTCTTTTTTCTCCTCTTCCATCATGTCTTCTCTTTGATAAAAATCAAAATCCTCCTCTTCACGTACTCTAACTGATAAAATATTTGCGGAAATAGGGAGATAAAAAAAAAACATTTTCAATTCATTCTTGTTGCATCATTTATATCAAAAGAATACACTATTCTTCATTGGATATGCCTAACGCAGGCTTCTGAATGAGAACTACTTACTGTCATTCAGTCGTTGGATGATCATATTTGTTTTGCCTCAGTCTTTGAAAATAGTCAATACCTTCTATTTACCCTTTAGCAATAATTGTACTATTAAATACATATATTTATTAAATATCTAACCTGGCCATTTTAGCTCTGATGAGAATACAAATAATACTAGAATTGAATTTAAAATCACATCATCGTAAAGTAAAAGGAAGAAAAACGACAAACAAAACACTATGAAAGAGCAGCAACGTATTTGTTAAACGTTAAACAAAAAAATGTATACGAACATACTTCGAATATTTATCAATGAATGATTATCAAATGTGTTAGTTGAAATATGCTTTATAATTCTTAATACTTTTTTTTTTAATGAAAGGCAGTTTCCAGATAAAAGTATAATGGCTGTATTTTTGTATTATTTGTTGAATAATAGGAAGCTACAGTGGCGAATCGTTTTTTTAATCATTTTTAGTTGAATGCATTTATCTTTGCATTTATTTGTTAGGGAGGGGCGAAGTTTTGAGATGTAGGTGACTTACAACTATTAGTGAGACACTTCACTCCGGCATCCTGGTCGTGATAGCAAACATCCCCGAATGCGGACCTTGGACAGTCCATGATTGAAGCTTCGTAGCCCTCGCACTCCACACCGTCAAGGTGGACCACTCCTGAGCCTGCGCCGAAGACCTGGGGCGGTATTCTGAACCCTGTGTTATCTCTAATATTGTTGTATCTTTGAAGATAAGATAAAGTTGGTATTCTGAACATTGTTGTAACTTTTGTGTTATCTTTTGTTGTATCTTTTCTCTCATCTTATTGGCCGCGCCTGCGCTAATAATACTTTGGTGCGCTTGTAATTGTGCGTATTATTAATAAAGTGGCATTTAATTCTCATTTGCATATGCGCACGGGAGATAATATGTCGAGATAATTGGTATTCTGAAAGTTGTTGTATCTTTTATCTTATCTTATCTTGCATGGTATTTACAACAATATTTACAACAGGTAGGGGGTTGTTGTATCTTTCGTGGTGATATAATGGCGGCAATATTTTTTGCCCATAACCAACTTCGTGCCAATAGACGAGTTAGAAGAAGATTGTGTGTTGACCGGAAACATCACAGATGAGAACTTTCTAAGATATTACATGCTAGGATAGGACTATTTTAATGCTCTCATCTTAACCAATATAGTGAAAGCGTGATTTGTCTTCATGATCCACATTCAACAGCGCATAATGATGACGCGCGTAATAAGTGCTCAAATAACTAATTACGCCCAAGATTAGTATGCGCTAGGCGCATCTTCAGATATGGCATAAAGTATTCCTATTGGTTGATCTACTTATCATGCTTATATAAAATAGATTTTGATTGGTAGGGTCCATAAAAATGGGCGTGTCATCAATGGTCAAAGATAAGATAGAGGCGGTCCTTCAAGAGATAACACAGGGATAAAACAATGTTCAGAATACCAACTTACAACAATATTAGCGCTGTGTTATCTCTGGAAGATACAACAAAAGATAACACAAAACTTACAACAATGTTCAGAATACCACCCCTGGGCATCTGTGATTTGGCTGTCAGCTCCAGGGAAGCCCAACTGCCTGCACACTACATTAGCGTCCTTCAGCTCCCAATAACGGTTGCATACTGTGCCCCATGACCCATCATAATAGACCTCGACTCGACCTTGACTGGCGGAGCTACCTCCGACAAGTCGCACCACTGAAAAGGATATTTGCATTGAATATATGAAATGAAATAATTCTGCAATGGTCATTAAAAACGGTTAATAATTGTGCTTAATAATAACGCCACGTATCACTACGACATATCACCACATAACACCAGGTAAAACCACGTAATGCTAAAATACGGTCACAAAGGTTCGTAGGAACGATAATTCCGTACGAATCTCTCTGTTTTTCCATTGTCTTCCCGAATTTCCATTGTCTGAAAATCGTTCGTACGGGGTTCGTAGCAGTTCGTAATGGTATTTGTGACCGAGGCTTAACACAATTTCTTTCAACGTATTGCCACATACTAGTATCTAAACAAGCTGGATAACATAACCGCCGTGGTTTTGTTTTATTAAGTATTTATAACAAATGACAACTGCGTGCGTCAAGCTCCAACGAGCATCAACAGAACCATGAACAAAATTTAATGATAGGTATATCTACAGTGCCAGTTAAATATACCCAGACAAATCTGACCCTTGATATTTGTTTCGGCAAAATCTTAAGAAACTACTGATTCTAGAATTTGGAATTATCGGTCCCCTCGAAACAAGTGCATTTTGCACAAAATTCACGAATATAAAGAAAGAAAGTATGCTCCTGCTAATTTCCGATGTTGTATCGATATTGATACGTGGCTACTTAATCTGTATATTATTAAGTAACATAACGATTTTTAAAAGTTGTTTTTAATTATTTGTATGTTTTTACATTACCTGCACGGTCAAGTCTTGTGCTTTTCTTATCGTGTTATATCAAGTATCAATAAAGTGATTTACCAACGAAAAATCTTTACCCTGAGAAAAGAGAGTCTTAAAGTATTTTATCGTACGGACCTCTTTAAAGTAGCTCAGCAAGTGGTCGTTGATTTCGTTAGATTGTAAAAAATGAAGGTGACCCCCCCCCCCCCCCCCACGATTTTACCTCTTACATATTCAGGGTGCGAACTTACCTTATTTTATTCCTGTATTTAGCTATGATACAGATATAGGCTTTTCTCCCGTATGCGTTTGTTGGGCCCATCACGCCCCCCCCCCCCCTCTTCCCCTGGTAACCTCGGTATAGATACATAAAAAGTGAATGAAAGAAATGTATTTCTTACCATCATTAGCTAATGCACTTGGCACACTGAGGCAGAGAAGAAGCGAGAGTATAGTGTAGCCTTCCATCATAGAACGAATCAACCAGTACCTTTGGGTAGAATGTATCGATGAAAAATGTTGCGAATTCTTGAAGGAGGTGCGGTTTATAGAGATATGTTCACAAAAGGAGCCCCTCCTTCAGAGGTTTGAAAGGATTTGAAACGTTGTCCCCTCTTTCTGGTAATAAAACAGCTTAGTTGCATATTTGTGTAGGTGGAAGCAGAAAAGACCAGGTAAAGTATCATTAAAAGTTGTGATCTTGCTTTTTAATAGCGTTACGTTAACAAAAGGATCCTTTCCTTCAAAGATTTGAAAGGATTCGAAATATTGTCCCCGCTTTCTAGACCGTGATGGCTGTTAAACAAAGAATATATAGGTACCTGGGCCCAATTTTAATAAAAACCCTCTTTTATCAATAACAAGTTTCACATTTGTACAACAACTTTACTCACAGCCATCCAAATGTAACGATTATGAACACATCGAATAAAACAAGACCAATATGATAAATGGGATAATACGAGAAAACTAGATCCAATAATAATAATGTCATTTGTTCTAATGATAAATACAAAAATCGTAATTCCGAAATGTAATGGGGTGGTGGTTCTGTTAACTGTTGACTTCAGTTAACGTTTTGGTGACGACTTTGCTTGGGGGAAGTAGAAAGATCAGGTAGTAGGGATACAAGTTGTGACCCCTCCTTTTCCCTGGGTCTGGCCATTGAATGGATATGTCAATCAAAAAACCCTCCCCACTTCCCCATCTCCCCCGTAACTACCACTAGAATTATGTAATATTCTATACGGTATACTACATCAAGTCCGTAATAACTAAAGGATATCATACCAACTGTATGCAGGCGCGGATCCACGGGCCGATTCTACCGGCCCAGCCCCCCCCCCCCTAGCCTCCCAAACCGTTTTTTTTTAATAGGATAGTAACGTAAATTTTACCTTAAACAAATACATTTGCCCCCCCCCCCCCCGCACATTCGCCGTTCGCTGGCTGGCTGATTCGCCACTAAATATTTTATCAAGCTTCACTCGCCACCCTCTACCTGATCGCAAATACTTTCGCCCCCCCCCCCCGACTTTGATAAACATTCCGCGGGGCCTTTGTATATAATATATACGCATAAAACACTGATCTTTGTGATTTCTTATAAACGTGACATAGCTTCTTCTCCCCCTGCAAACAAAAGAGAAAACAAGGTTATTTAATGAAAGGATCATGCGACAAATGATCATTGTGATTCAAATTGATGTAAAGATTTTTTTGAATAAGCAATGCTTTTCACTAGAATCTTCTTTGTAAAAACGACTTTAAAAGTCGTTTTTACAAAGAAGATTCTAGTCAAAATCTCAGCCATTCTGCCACTGTGCTGTAAGATCACTTTTAAATTAGGAGAAGTGTATTCTTTGATGAGTTTTTTAAATTGAACGGAACGTCTCAACTCAGTAAGCATGGTAGAGATTTGTAAAAGTTGTTTTTACAAAGTAGATTCTGGTGAATAGCAGTGCTTATTCAAACAAATAATTGCTATCAATTTGATTCACAATCATTATTTGTCGCTTAATCCCTTTTAATGACCCTTTTTTCCTTCTCTTTTGCAAGGGGAGAAGAAGCAATGTCACGTTAAAGACATCATAAAGATCAGTGTTTTATGCGTATATATTATATACACATTGTATTAAAACACTGATCTTTATGATTTCTTAACGTGACATAGCTTCTTCTCCCTCTGCAAACAAAAGAGAAAACAAGGTTATTTAATGAAAGGATCATGCGACAAATGATCATTGTGATTCAAATTGATGCAAAGATTTTTTTTGAATAAGCAATGCTTTTGACTAGAATCTTCTTTGTAAAAACGACTTGAACAAAATCTCAGCCATGCAATTATGCCACTGCGCTGTAAGATCACTTTCAAATTAGGAGAAGTGTATTCTTTAATGAGTTTTTTTTAATTGAATGGAACGTCTCAACTCAGTAAGCATGGTAGAGATTTGTAAAACTTGTTTTTACAAAGTAGATTCTGGTGAATAGCAGTGCTTATTCAAACAAATAATTGCTACAATTTGAATCACAATCATTATTTGTCACTTAATCCCTTTTAATGACCTTGTTTTCCTTCTCGTTTGCAAGGGGAGAAGAAGCTATGTCACGTTAAAGACATCATGAAGATAAGTGTAGTATGCGTATATACATAATGAATACAGAACAAAATGTTGATTATCAGAATGTCATTTTGGAATACCTCTGTAAAAATACCCGACCTTACTGTGCCGATACAACATTGTCTTTAGCCCGTATCAGTATTTAGTATTTAGTATGACTATGAGATAAAGTTATTATTATTCATTAAGTTCAGTATAATGCTTTTCCTCAAAAATAGTTTCGCTATATATTTTTTTAGGGTTGAGACGCTAAGAAATGGTTTCAAATGTACATTACACAAACCCTGAACCATTGCATAATGATGATGGGGGTTTCTCTCTCTCTCTATATATTTATTTTAATCATACATTATCAACTACATAGAAAGCAGCAACAAACAACTTAGGGTTATCTGGGATAGGTGAAAGTGAGAGTTAAAAAGAAAGTCATGTAAAAATGGCGCTTCACCTCCCCCCCCCCCCCCCCAAAAAAAAAAATAGTGTTCCTCCTCTCAAGCATCCCCCCTCCCCCCGCTTATTTTCCGTTCACCGGCTGGCTGATTCGGCGCAAAAATCCCCCCAAAACTGGAACCCCCCCCCCTGAATCGCTGATTCGCCGCTAAATATTTTCTCAAGATTTGCCCCCCCCCCCCTCTTGCCGCCGGATGGATCCGCCCCTGCCTGTATGGGCATTTACCATGTCTATGATTTGCTATGCATACGCCAAATACCTACCGTTTCTCTGATAAGCGTCCCGAAGTAAGTTCTCCGTTTCCAGGTTGCCATTAACAAATTACAAATTTACACAATTTAACCATTACAGATATATGGTAATTCTCTCTCCCTCTCTCTCTCTCTCTCTCTCTTTGTCTTTGTCTCTTTGTCAACAACAACAATGGCGGGTGAGGGGGGGGGGTCGGGTTTCCCAAGCCACGCCGCTAATTCCCCTTTTACGAATCGATCCCAGCAAAAGTTTTCATTCTGTTTAGACTGCTTATGTAATTTTGACATTTTTAGTCAAATATTTGCATAATTTCTACAACGGACTAAAATACATAAGCAGCAACGTATGCGTTGGCGTTTTGAGAATTGTATCATTTGGCATGAGGTTCTAAAGGCTCATAATGCCCCTTATCGAGGGCCCCTGGGCTAAAGAACAATTTATCTCGGACTTATCAGAAAGAAAAGAAAAATCGCTTTCAAAATCTTATCTTATAATCCTTTCACAAATAGCACGGACCTGTGAATTTTTTTTTTTGTAATCCTATTTTATTCAAAGAGAATATCTCCAAATCAGACAATAATCCGCTCAAATTCAGACCAGTTACCAAGCTTTACAATACTACACAACAATGATTACGGTTATAATCATCTTGTTTACCACTAGAAGCCTCTTCAGTACCCCCCCCCCCCCCCTTCCTCCCCTCAAAAGACCTTCTTGGGCATTTAACCATGTCTATGATTTTGTTATGCACACGGCCTCTACCTACCACGCTTTGATATGCGTTTTCCGTTTCCAGGTAGACATTATTAAAGTATGATGATAACCATTTATCCATTAAAGATATATCATAATTATTTATCTCCTTCTATCTCACTCTCTATCCCTCTCTCTCTCTCACGCTTCTTTTCTTTCTTTTTAACCATACTTTGTCCCATTGCTGTGGCAATGTTGATAGTTTATCAAAATTCACATTTGTCATGATTTAACTGAAGAAAAAAACTTTACATTTATTTAGTGCATTCACAAAAAAAAAATATTACTATCAATATAACTTGAATGCTAGTGTATAAGGAAATAAGATTTTTAGGGGGAAAATTGTTGTCTTTATATTATCAATATAAAGACAACAATTAGTGGATAGTGAGGCAATGCCGTCACAGACTCATGGGAGAGTTGCCAATTTGTCTAGTGCCTTTTTGATTTTCAAAGTTGTTCATGTCATTACAAATTCATTACTTTCTTATTAGTTATCCGATTTTGCTCAAACTGTTTTTGATTGGTTTGTCTGATTGTTCTGCTTTAATTGAAAGTAGGTTATTATGGAGTGGACTTGTCCTTTGATACGAAAGAACGTCTCTAAGCGCTTTACAAAAATTATTTCCCCGGTCATCAGATTCATTCACACAAAAATGTGCACCATCTCCACTCCACTCCACTTCCATGTGGTAGCCGCGATGGCACATGAAAATGACTAGACACAAATGCCTTTAGTCATCCTACCAGGTCCCCATTTCTCTCTCCATGGGTATGAAGTGAAATATGTTGATTTATTCCCTGCCAAAGGATATTATTGCCTTATCGGGGATCGAACCCACGACCTTTTGCATTTTCAGTCAAGTGCTGAAACCACCCGGCTACGATACATCTACATACAGAACATAAACAGTGTAATTAAATAATCACATGATCTAAGGGTGCTTTCTTTATTCACCAGAAAAAAAATCTATGCCACGAATCTTTTCGAAGCGTGACCATGCAGATTCAAACTATGCTTAAAAACAAGCAAATAAAACCAAACGAAAAAGATGGGGGGCGGGCAAAGAAATACACAAAGAAGAAATAATAGCGTGTGGTATATAGTACGAGATGGGACAACTGTCTAATATTCATGATATAATGAGCAGACGACGCCCTTTTGAGATATTTCTTGTACAGATATTGACAAGGCCTATACGTGATGAGTAGGGTCTGGCACTGTTTTCATTATTGTGATTGCCATGTAACATATTCGAGGAAATGACCAGAGATACAGAAGTAAGGAGGAAACAAAATATGAAAAAATCAACAAAAATGAAAAAAGAACGGATATCCTTCAAGCCTGGGGCGTTTCCTTGCAAACAAAAGCTTTTTGTAGATTTGGATTGACAGACGACCGCGATAGCTAGTGTAAATTTCACTCCAATTGCCGATTTGGCGCGAAAATGATCTCGCAGTTACATTGAAGAAAATTGGCTCATGTGCCCTGTTCTGTGTGATGAGTTGCAACGTGTTCGCACTGACGATATACTCGTGGACATACTCACATCACGAGTGAGTCGGATACTAATTGGGGTTGTGCTCCACTGCTCTGCCACTGAGTATCGGACAGGAGTACGTGTTCACAGGCTATTTGCCTGCCTAGTGTTAGCGTTCTTTTAATTCAGGTTTTTAGATTTATTGATGATTACTGACCGAGATGTGCGGGTGTCTGACCTCGTTCCACGCCGGTGGGTCCCCGTGATCTTTCCTTCTTTCATCGCTCACACGATATCTATACTCGCACCAAGGATGTAACAAGTGGGACAACTTCCCGATATTCTTTTCTTTTCTTTTCCTGTTTACATGCATAAAGCAGCACGAATTGTGTGCTGGTGACCTATGTGACATATTGTGTGTTTTTTTCTCTGCATGCAAGGCGTCATTGAATCGAATGCGTTAATTACCTGCGCTAAATAACCATACGCATCCCATAATCAAGATGTTTAAAGAGAGTGTGTCATGATGAGACTATGTGTCTTTACCACGGGCCTACTCGGGGCCAATCGGGTAAAATAGGGACTTTTATATTTACATGACGAGAACGTGGACCGCCACGTATGACATCCTGTGGCGTCCTTTTAAGGCACTGCCGGGCACGGCCCATTGCCTTAATGTCACACGCGGCAGTCCACGCTCTCGTCGTGTAAATAGGGACTTTTAGATTGAGTGGACGAGAACACGACGAACGCCGACTGATCATGCGTGTCAACGTACTTAACTGCCCATGTTGACTACAATTAGAAATCTTTTAGATTGCACTCGACGATATACATGCATGCAGGAAGTAACACTATGAACATCACGGACAAAGAAAGAGGACAAAATATACAGTTCCTCATTCTACCCTCAACAAAAGAACATCCCTTCACTGCTATAATATGTAAAAATGTGTAGAACAGGTGAATATGCATGTGACACCTGTTCTACATATTTTTACATAATAGCAGGGAAGGGATGTTCCTTTGTCTACCTGAGGCACTGTATATTTTATGCGCACGCGGCATATTAGTACCTTGAGCATGTAAAGGTGCTATATAAATATCAATATGTATGTGTACTAGATTTAGGAAAATCAAGGTTGACGCATTCTCGATCGCCGACTGAGACGAGGTAACGCATGCGCAGTGCCTTAAAATGACGTCACACGTTCCAGTCAAAGCTGTCGACGTGCAAATCTAAAAGTCCCTAATCTAAAAGTCCCTAATACGACTACGGACGACGTGACCGCAGCATTCACGTGCGTGCAACATACGCGAAACCGAAGCGTGAGGAGAACTTCGGTCTGTTTCGCGAACGCTAGCGCGCGCTGACCCAGTTAACCAAGTCCATTCATATACGTGCAGTTGTCCAAACGAAGACATAGATGGCGTTAACCAGTATTTTCCATGATAAACTCCCTTTAATTTGCTTTATTCGTAATCACGAAATCACCCTCCTATGATCTGTCAAAAGCAGCACCAATAAATGTTGACAGACAGAACGCAACATGTGAATTGACGACCTTACTTGTGATTTTATGATGTCATACTTGATCTCCTTTCTTCCCAGATGAATCTGAAGAAGCCATAAATGACTTAAATTCCAATTTGCTAAAACATACCAAGGAGACATTAGTTTACTATGTGTACGAATTATTTTAATATTGAGAGTTACACGGTCTGATTATCAAAATGGCTATAAAGAGCTGGGGGAGATTCGTCTGAAAATGATTGTAATTCCATGATAATTAAAGAGAAGGTTGAGTTCTGGGAAGAGGTGAACAATAATTTGTGAGCGTTATCATTGTATTATGCAAGTGTGGAAGAACATCAGATAAAACATGTTCCCTGAAAAGCAGCTAGGCTCTTCAAATGCCTTAATATTCCAAATAAGGCATGTAACATAGTAAAAATCGGGACGGATTTTTTTCGCCAAGTGTTCGTCTAGTACCATATACATTTTTCTGTGTACAGTGCTTGTAACTTTACCAAGACTGGGCCAAATTTCTTACCATTTTGATGATTCCAGAACCTTGCAATACACAAAAATACTTATATGCTCGATGATCAATCTTTCTGATCGATTCCGAAACGTTTCTTTCACAATGCAATCGCTTGACCAGAACTCAACCTTCTCTTTAAAGAGAAGGTTGAGTTCTGGGAAGAGGTGAAAAATAATTTGTGTGCGTTACTCATTCTTATTATGCAAGTATGGAAGAACATCAGATAAGACATGTTCCATGAAAAGCATGGCTCTTCAAATGCCTTCATATTCTAAATATGCATGTAACATCGTAAAAATCAGGGGGGGGGACCGGCTTTTTACGCCCCGTGTTCGTGTAGTCCCATATACATCTTACTACATGTATAGTGTTTGTAACTTGGCCAAATTTCTTATCATTTTGATAATTCCAGAACCTTGCAATACACACAAATTCTTATATGCTAGATGATCAACCTTTTCTGGTCGGTTCCACACCATTTCTTTCACAATGCAATCGCATGACCAGAACTCAACCTTCTCTTTAAGGAGCAACGTCGCTCAACGGCAGCCAAAGGATGCCTCGTATAAAAAAAAAATCTATATTGTGCATTAGTCATTAAATGTGTCGTAAAAAATAAATCAAATTTTTTATCACAACTTGAATGTACCATAGAACAAAAATATCTTTATTAAAAAGACATCTAAAGGGATAACGATTTATCAGTATCGTGAAAATGTAAAGCATGTTGCTACATGTTATTGAATGTATATCACTCTATCCTCAACCTCAAAACGTGTGTTAAAAGTAAAGTTTTGAAGCTCATTATATAATCAATCCACTTACTCCATAGTGATGATAAAAGAAAACAAACAAACAACAAAGTAAATGATAGTTTTCATGAGCTGATGTGAGTTGTAACAGAAAAAAAGTAATTACATCGGCATGTTAAAGGGACAGTTGAGCTTTTGTTTAATACCGCATTTATTCTTATATCTAGTGTCCTTTTAGGACCTAAAATTGCTATCAAGGTGATTTTAGACCCCAAAATGTGTGACATTTAGATTATTAAAATACGATCTTATAGAAAATATAGTGACCATTAATAAATTAATTACTTAATAGTAACAATACACGGGCCGACTGGTTTTGCGTATTATAACAACACAAAAAAGCCAACAGAAAGCCAACATTGGCATTGGCTGAAATAAAACGCATAACGCATCTTTTTTCAACAGCTCGTTCAAAATTATCGAATATTTGTGGTTCCCCACAAATATTAGAAATGGTTATATTTATGGATATTTCAGCCGTCTCTGAACCGATTTCGATCAAACAAATATGATTTTGTCATTTAAATCGTATGTTCTTCCAAATTTGACGCTCAGTTTTTCATTACCTCACACACCAACAAAAAATATTATTTAAAGCGCCCTCTGCAACAAAACACAATGATCACCTTAAACCATGAAGAGGCACACATGACTCATCAGCTTTAGCTTTGATATATTGGTAGATAGACACAATACCCAACGCGTTAATAAAACCTCATCATTTCACAATAATTTCTCCCTTAAACGATCGAATGTGGTTCTCAAGCATTTTACTGTTAATTGCACGTCCTCTCGGAGCTGTCATTCCAAACATTCATATCTGGTCCACATCGAATATAAAACATAAAAATCAATTTTGGAAAGTAGCTTGCGTGGGTGGAACTTGTGAGTGTATACATACATATAATCAATAGCGTCAACTTTAGAAGAAGAAGAAGAGGCAGAATAAAAAGAGGAGGAGGAGGAGGAGGAAAAGAAGAAGATGAAGAATAAGAAGAAGAAGAAGAAGATGATGAAGATGAAGAAGAAGAAGAAGAAGAAGAAGAAGAAGAAGATGAAGAAGACGAAGAAGAAGAAGAAGAAGAAGAAGAAGATGAAGAAGAAGAAGAAGAAGAAGAAGAAGAAGAAGAAGAAGAAGAAGATGAAGAAAAAGAAGAAGGAGGAGGAGAAGAAGAAGAAGAAGAAGAAGAAGATGAAGAAAAAGAAGAAGGAGGAGGAGGAGGAGAAGAAGAAGAAGAAGAAGAAGAAGAAGATGAAGAAAAAGAAGGAGGAGGAGAAGAAGAAGAAGAAGAAGAAGAAGAAGATGAAGAAAAAGAAGAAGGAGGAGGAGGAGAAGAAGAAGAAGAAGAAGAAGAAGAAGAAGAAGAATGGAGGAGGAGGAGGAGGAGGATGAAGAAAGAGGAGAAAATATGAAGAGGAGGAGGATACAGAGGAGGGAGGAAGAATGATGACGAGGAGAAGAAGAAGAAGAAGGAGAAAGATGATACGGAGAAGAAAAAGAAGAAACAGGAGCAAAAGTAGGGGAAGAAGAAGGGGAAGAAGAAGAAGAGGAGGAGGAATAAGAAGAAGAAGAAAAATAACACGATGAAGAAAATGCTATCGAGGAAGACAGTGGTGTGCTCTCAATGTTCATCCTCAGGCAGTTAATTCTAGACTATTTCGATTAATACAAAAGGAAGACGGAGTTGACCCCTCAATACACTTAGCAAAGAGTACGACTCCAGCTGGGGGCGTAGCGAGAGACTACAGCCATTGAGGGTGCAGTGCTGTCACGAGGGGGTGCGCTGGGCTGGAAGGGGAACGTACCGGTGGTGTAGCGTCGGTCAAGACGTCATGGAGCATTTGCATCATGTGGGGATAAGGGGAGGGGGCGGGGTTGGGTGCACCGATCATGCGTGGTGCATGAAATGTGGATTACAAAAGGGAAAATGGTCAATAAATCTTACGTTAGTTTGGTTCCTCTTCCCTTACTTCATTTTCATAATCATCATCATCATCATCATCATCATCATAATTTTTCTTCTCCTTTTGCTTCATTTTGTTCTTCTCCTCCTTCTTCGTCGTCTTCTTCTTCTTCTTCTTTCTCATCATCTAGGCCTACTTCTTTCTCTTCTACTTATCTCCCCCCCCCCCCCATCTCTCTCTCTCCCTATTACTCTCTTTCATATTCTTCACCCCTAGATTCGGGAGAGGGGTCTGCTGTGCCCTCACGTAGCGTCGCAACTTGGTCGTATCAATCTTTAACGACACATTTCCTCTCTCTGTCCTCCTTGTTTTCTTTATTTCTTTGTTCTTCAGTTCTTTGACATTCGATGGGTTGTGTCATGCGCCCCCCCCCCCAAAAAAAAAAGACTACGTCATCGCCTCCAGGTATCATTACTAGCCTAAGGTGAAAAGGAAGGAAACTATTTTTGTTTTTTGGTCGATTCAGTCTGTGAATAGAAGAGGACAGCAACTACCATTGGCATTATGACGTAAGAATTCGATTTAGATATTTACCTTGCCCTTCAGATGGGGAACAGACACGTAAGTTAAGCATAGATCATTCAGTCAGCTTTAGTTCATCGTAACCACATCGCATTTTAGAAAAGAGGCAAGTGAAATATGGAGTGAATAATCATTTACATGTGTATGGTTTTGTTTGTTGTTATATTAAATATTAATAGTGCGACAATCAATTTAACGCAAACAGACGGGTAGAGGCCCTCAATAGCACAAATGTTAAACAAAATAAATATTTCAGCAAGAAAAATCAAAACGTTACGATGCGAGGGTATTCTCGAGGGACATGCGAGTTGTATTAAGTCATGCTAATGCTACGGTCACAAAGGTTCGTACGAACGATAATTTCGTACGAATCTCCCTGTTTTTCCATTGTCTTCCCGCCGAATTTCCATTGTCTGAAAATCGTTCGTACGGCGTTCGTAGCAGTTCGTATTAGCATTTGTGACCGAGGCTTTACTTTGGTCTTTACTTTAACTCGTTGACTACTGAAGTGTATAGGTCCCATAGACCAAACACAGGGACAACTAGGTTCCCTTTAGTAAAGGGTGAATAACAGAAATGCATATTAAATGATTCAGCCCTAACCTACCATGACATGGTGTGTGGGCGGCAAAAATGGGTTCATTCCTTACTTTACTCCCAAGGGTGTACACCCATAGTCATAGGTCCTGCTGAACACAGCCGTGCACCTAAACCAATATTGTATTACATCAGATTGGATGGTGATGGATTTTCTACTCGTCAATCCGCCTGGGAGCAATGTGAAGACCTTTTCAAGATGGGGTACCATTCTCGGAAGTATAGGATCATCTGAATTGGTAGAGTTGAGGTTATGATACCTAATATACCAAACTGCCCGGGTCCACTCATCATCTGAATGTGTTGGTACTGGGGCATGGATTCACCTATTTTTAGGGTTCAATCGAATTGGGGATTGACCAGAATCACGATCTTATTTTAATCTTTGTGCTCATCAATGAAAAGGTAAATACCAAGAAATTCCACTTAACGCTATCTTTGCTATCGTTTCTTAAGTTGGGTATTTTGTACGGGTCATTTTGAATGGTTGGACGTGACGGTATACTCAAAATTAAAAAAAATTACAAGTAAAAACATTGCCTAAATACGGCAAATTTTTCACACATAGAGCTAACCCTAATAAACAAAGCATTAAAATAAATAATCTTGTTTTCATATAATGGATATACATATTATGAATACGATGAAGGCGGCACGTCCCATGCCTTCCATTCCTCATATAAAGCGAATGGAGTTATATTTCCCTAACTGGTTTTGGTGGAAACAAAACCGTTAATTAATTGTTGAGGGCGTTCTTTGGGGTTTAATTCCACCAATACTAAAATTGTTAATCAGTGATAGTGTCGCAACCTACCGGGTCTCGATTAAACAGCTATGTTTGAAGATACCGTAAAAAGCCTTACTTAACCGCTTGACTTAACATCTCTAAACCATCCTACTCTACATCTAGCATTGCAGTCACGACCTTAGCACCATCATCTCTCATCCGAACAATGTTACCAAGTCCCTTTAATAAACGTGAGAACCGATCAATCGATGTAACTACATGTATGACAAAGTTCATTCATTGTTTTAGCAATTCCTCCAGTCATTCAAAAGACGATACCTATTAGCCAACTTAAGCTCGTGAAATAAAGAGGGGTTCCTAAATCGGGAGCGTTCTCCTAGAGCCTAGAGGGGTGTGGTATGTGTGAGGAGTACAGAGAAATACCCCTGCAGGGTGCGGAACTTCCTCCCGCACTTCTCGGAGAGCTCGTTATAGGTCAAGGGAGTCATAACCGCACGTCGAGGGCGCTAATTTGATGATCCCCCACGAAGGCAATCCAAGATGGCCGCTGGGGGTGTTGGGTGTCACATGACATGGCCGCGTTTTGAGCACGGGCTACCAATATGACATCTTCTACATACAAGCTATGCTTTTTATTTAGGCTCCCCACATTTTGCATTGTTTTACCTTGCCTGTCATGTCAATATACTTTGAAACTTCGTACTTATTTTCATTATACATTATACTTGATTTGAAATCTTTAAATTGTTTTGGTGTGTGTAATCTACTCGTATACGCTTGCATTAAACAAAAAAGATTGTTTTTTGATGTAAATGTGAAATAAATAACTTTCAAACTTCAACTTCAAACTTCACTTCACTTCATGGAGTCGGAGCATAACTTGAAGGAAGTTGAGAAGAAGGGACGATACCACGACGGGTAGAAAACTGATTTAGCAGTGAAACATGAACAACTATTTAATTGATTTAAATATAATGTGGTTCCCCCCCCCCCCTCTCTCTCTTAAAGAGAGCTATTGGGAATGCACAATTCAGTAAAGGAAATCAAATTGGGCCTCATAATCGACCATTGCCCGTTATGTCACGTATTACTCGCCTCCCCCCCCCCCCCACCCCCTTCCCCCTCCTCCTATTCGTTCAGCGGGTTCTAATACCAGCGCACAACAAGCTAAAAATATGATGATAGAACGTCTTTGATTAACTCTTAGAGGAGCCAAAATAATGGGAACTATGAATTGATTTAATTTCGAACTGCTTTCACCCAATCTCTAGTAGATGTGAACAAATCTTTCTTCAAATTTTGAATTCTTATGATACGACTCTCACAATTTCTCCAGGGGACTTCATAATTTACTTACAGAAGGCCCTAAAGTTAGTTAATGAATATGTTAATTACATGGACACACCATTTTCTCAAATCTTCATCCGTAATTGCTCAATACGAGAATGCGCTAAGTTCTATAATTTTCCTTGAGTGTGAATGAATCCGATATTTTGATATAACAAACACTGACCTGATACTACGATCTACGCAGTTACTTATCCAATAATTACTTGATCAGCAAATCAGATTTGCAGTGTAGCTTTTATTATAATCCCTTTCTACCGCTCGAAATCAGTTAGCTTTAATGTTTTGATTAATATAAATCACACTGACCTGATAAAGTACGATATACGCAGTTACTTATCCGATTGTCCGATCAGCAAATCAGATTTGAAGTGTAGCTTTTTTCATAATCAATTTCTACCTCTCGAAATCAGCTCGCGTTAACACTTTGATTAATATAAATCACACTGACCGATTTTCGCAGTTACTTATCCGACTGTTCGATATTCTATTTTCTCTTCTCCTTGGAAGGGGTCCCAAGGAGGGGGAACTTAGCATCTGACCCCCCGGGGGTATGACATTTACAAGTCAAGGTCGCTTGAAATTCTCAGTAAAGCAAGTCGATATGACTCCATTACCAAGGTACATCGCCTCCGGTAATTCCAAAAGATATCCATATAATTATTGCTTTTCTTTTTGAGGACGTAAGATCCGGAGGTACCAGTCGTGGAACTACGGAGGGGAAAGGGGTAGCCATTCCATCTTATTTGGATTTTTAGGGCATGTTTTTTAAAGGACTAAGGGCTAAACTGATTAAATGTTATTACTCAAAATGCAATAATAATATTTTCCATTTATTGCTAGAATGTTCTAATAAGACATGGGTCCCGTCTTATAAAGATTTATATATCAATCGCAACTTAATTGCGATTGATTGCAATCGCAACTATGTATGAACATAAGAGATAGGAGACTGCAAACTTGCGATTGATTAGAGGAAGGCTTGCGATTGCTCTTGATCAATCTTAACTCTTTGTAAGACGGGGCCCTGGGCCCCATTTCACAAAAAATTGTCATCAGTGAAAAATGACAGTTTTTGTTATAAGCTACTGAAATCCTTGCTTATGGTTGGTTATCAGCAGAGTTGTCACTGATTTTTGTAATTTGTAATTGAAAAAAGGGTTTGTGAAACGGGTCCCTAATGTCTCTTAGTAGATACCCCACGGGACTGTTGATCACATAGTTCGTACGTGGTTCGACATGGTTCGCCACGTATGTCATTTGGCAAGACATGAATTTACGTTTGCCACACTCTTCCCAGGCAAACTATGAAATAGGTACCTGGCAGGAAATCATTCCTTAAAGGCATCGTTTAATAATAATAATAATAATAATAATAATAATTAACTGTTCTTGTATAGCGCATAACACATAGTATTAAAACATGTCCCTAAGCGCTCTAGAGAAAAACATAACAGAATACAAAGACAAGACGTACTGGGTAACGGACAAAATGGATGAATTAAATGTTAAATAAGTGCGTCTTTAAAGCAATCTTAAACTTAACAATGGAGTCAATGTTTTTTAGATGTTCCGGGAGATTGTTACATGAAGTTGAGGCAGTGTGAGCGAAGCTGCGTTCACCATATGACCTGGTCATCACTGGTGGAATAACAAACAAGTTTTTCTTATTAGAACGAAGATTTCTAGAAGGTGTGTACAATGTTAATAGCTCTATCAAATAAGGAGGCGCAAAATCATAAAAACATTCATAAGCTAACAACAATATTTTGAATAAAATGCGAGAGTAAATGGGTAGCCAGTGTAAGTCTCTTAAAATAAGAGACACAGATTCATGTTTCCTAATACGATAAATAAGACGAGCTGCTGAGTACTGCACAACCTGCATCTTCTGCACTTGACGAGCCGAAATCCCAGAAAGGAGGTTATTACAAAAATCAAGATGACACGCCACAAAAGCATGAATCAAGCGTTCAGTAGTGTGTTTATCTATCAGATTGCGAATTTTCCCAATTTTGTGAAGTGCAAAAGATGCTGATTTGCATTTCTGTGAAACAAAATTGTCCATAGTGAAATTATCATCAAATATCGCACCCAAATTACGACACTTCCTGACAGAATTAACCCGTGTGCCATCTAAGTTAATGAATGATATATGATCTGTAGAATGAAAACGTTTAACAATGTTTATTCTGAGATGCACGGCCCTACGTGTTATCAGTGTCTGTGGTATGGTGTAATATTGAAGCCCTAAACAAATTGCGCTTCAAAATGATCAAGAAGTGCCTCGAAAAAGTAAAAATCTTTGAGTGACCGGTTTTACCATACTCGCTTTCCCCAATAGACTGTAGTGTTAGTTTTCAAAATTTGTAATTCCAATCATACATATCTTGATAATCAGACAGGCGATCGGCTTGTAAAAGTCATGGGGTTCCTGACTGACCTAAAGGCTTATAATTATCAATGCAGCATGAGCTAATTCCAGAGTTTTATTTCAGACTCTAAGACAAAGTTACCGGATCCGTTTTATATTTATGTATTTATTCATATATATATATATTTTTTACTCACTTATCTATTAATTAATTTATTCTATTTTTCATTTAATAATTCATTTATTGATTAATGTATTCATCGACATATTTATGATATATATTTGCCAATGATGTGTAGCTCCCTCATCAAAACTATTTCCCTTGATTACAGCCACCCCCCCCCCCTCCCCTTCCCCCACTTTCGGTGGTATCGTCTTTTGCCTTGAATAATACATTTTTTTTTTCAATTCAAACTTACAGGGTCTTGTAATCACACACTACACGATAGTTATTCTTATCGATCAAGTGCATGGATAAATAATTTTTGAGCGTCCACGGAAAAGACAAGTAGATGAAAATCTCCTTAACGAGATTCAGTTTAAGATTGTGCATACTTTACATGGAACGCACCCTGTGGGACTGACTATAAAATGTCACTTTCCACGGGAGATATATTGGAGTGGACCTCTTGACCGAATACAAATCCCACCAGCAATCCAACCTTCGATAGATTCATCCACCTCTCTCTCTCTCTCTCTCTCTCTCTCTCTCTCTCTCTCCCTCTCTCTCTCACTCTTCCTCTATTTTTTCGGCTCGATGTAAAAATATCAGAGGTAAAAATGTCAGAGGTACAAATGTCAGAGGTACATTAATGTCAAAGGAAAAAATGTAAGAGGAAAAAATGTTAGAGGAAAAAATGTCAAAGGAAAAAATGTTAGAGGAAAAAATGTCAAAGGAAAAAATGTCAGAGGAAAAAATGTCAAAGGAAAAAATGTCAGAGGTGTAAACAAAAAGTCAGTCAATTTCACTTAAATTGTAAAAGAGGGTCATTCAATACACATTTCTGTAAGGAATTCACAAGATCTTTGAGTAGATCTTTAATCTGTCCCCACTCAATTTATGTTATTTGTGTTGTCATCTACTGATTTTGCTATGTCCATCTTTTTATATTTGTTATACATGTATGCGTTTATTCGCAATTCTATGTGTCTGTTTTTTTATATTGAGTGAATAAATTATTTGAATTTTCAAGAAAAATGTGTTTGAATTCGAATATTGATGACAGAATACAAACCTTTGGTTTTAACCCAATTTTTGATTCTATTATCTCATTATTATTATTTTATTTATTTTTTAATTTTTAGGGGGGGGATCTTTGCAGAAGTGGGTCTCAAATTACATCCTCAATCACATTATAATGCGAATTTAAGTGAAATTTTGCCATCAAATTTTTGGAAATTTTGGGGCTCACAACACTTTAGAGGGGCTTTAAGATTTGTATTCCTTTTTTCCCCAGACCGAATGAGTGAAATTCGATCAATATCTATCTACGCCAAAGATTTTCTGAAGATTTGCACCGATTAGATTCATAAAATTCATCCTTCATATTCGAGTGTAGGTGTTAACATGGTGATGCATTATCGCGAAAAGGATCCGTAGTATTTCCCTTGATTTTTATCTAGGTATGTGCTTTTTTTTCTTCTTCTTGATTTGAGGCAGCCACGTTGTGATTTCATCGCGCAAGGGATCTGAGAAAGGGACATGTTTTACAAGCCCCCACCCCCTCCCCTCTCTCTCTCTCTCTCTCTCTCTTTCTCTCTCTCTCCGCCTCTCTCTCTCTCTCTCTCTCTCTTCTCTCTCTATTTCTTGTGTTCTCTCTTTCTATCTCTCTCTGTCTTCCTTGCTCTCTCTCTCTCCCTGTCTTCATCTCTCTCTTTCTCTCTCTCTCTCTCTCTCTCTCTCTCTGTCTCGCCTGTGGTCGCCTGTGTGATTATCAAGATAATTATGATTGGAAATCGAAATTTAATTTTTCGCTTTCCTAACGTTTTTTTTAAATTAAACTACAGTCTATTGGGGAAATGAGTATGGTAAAACCGGTCACTCAAAGATTTTTTACTCTTTTGAGGCACTTCTTGATCATTTTGAAGCGCAGTTTTTTTGAGAGCTTCAATATTATACAACATCACAGACACTGATAACACGTAGGGCCATGATGCATCTCAGATTTAACATTGTTAAACGATCCCTTTAAATACATCCCAGGTTTATATCGATAAAACGGCCTTGCCCCTTTTCGCAATAACGATGTTTTTTTCACGGAGTTAAAAGCGAATTCTCCACGGTTCGATCTAATGCTATTTCCAATGAGATATCACACATATTTGAAGATCAGCGAAAACTCATCATCACCTTCGCAAACTGTCCTTCACACTCCTATAACCAATTTACGCGGAGGAAACGTCATCCCATGATTGTCGATGATTTTAAAGGCTAAGTCCACTCCAAAAGTAATTGCTTTTAATAATTCCAGAAAAACAAGAAAAACCGAGAAACCAACATATCAGTAAAATTAGATAACTAGTAGAGAAAGTTATGATTTTTTGTTAGAGTATGAACAACTATGGACTTTAGAAATCACTACAAATTGCCAATTTGGTTATCAGTTTGTGACGTCATTGCCTCAATATTTATCAATCGCTTTATATAGTTTTATCCCATTAATTTCCCTTTTTATCCCCAAAACTTGATTTCCCCATGCCTTTGCCCATGTTATATGATTAGTTTCATATTTCGTGCAGGACATTTCACAAAATCTTTTATGAACTTTGAAGAATTGATTTTTTTTCTGAATATTGTATCTTCATAACCATTTATTTTTATATAAATAGTCTATCAAAATTCATATTTTTCGTGATTTAACTGGACAAAAAGTTACTCTATATTAGTGCATCCACACAAAAATATATTACTATCAACATAACTTGGATGCTGGTGGGAGGAAAATTCGATTTACGGGGGGGGGGGGATTGGAATTTATATTATCGTTATAAAGAAAACAATAAGTGGATAGTGAGATAATAACGTCAAAGACTCATGAAGGGGTTGCCTATTAGTTAGTTATCCGATTTTGCTTCTTTTCGTTTCGAAGGGAGAGGGGTCATTTTGGGGTGAACGATTCAGTATACCAGATTATCAAGCATTATTAAAGGAAATGAGTGGGTGGAAAAGGGCGTTGCATCATTGGACAGAATGAAGTGAAACAAACAGTGGTCTACTTGGAAGACTGGAAACCGACTTGTTTCAAAATCTCAACCCAGGAAGGTCTTAAAGGGGAAGTCCACCCTGAAATTAAGTTAGTTTTAATAGGAGTAGAAAAATGAGAGAAACAAGTCAGTGAAAGTTTGAGCAAATTCCGATTAAAAATAAGGAAGTTAGGATCTTTGAAGTTGTGATCAATCAAACACAAATTGGCAACTCTATGACGTATCATGCGAGCTCAACTTCCATTTGCTCAGTACTAAAAAAATCTAAAATTTTCATTTTCCCTCAAGAAAAATTTCAACCATACATGCACCCTAAATATAATAATTGCAAATATGTTTCTATACTCCCCCTGCAAGGAACAAATATATACTCCGTCATCGATAACGAAGAAAACATGATTTTATGGAATATTATGCACAAAGCAAATGAAGGAGAGCTCGAATGATAAGTCACAGAGTTGCCAATTTGTATTTGATTGATCACAACTTCAATAATTCATAACTTTCTTATTTTCATTCAGAATTTGCTCAAACTTTCACTCACCTGATTTTCTTATTATTCTGCCTCTATCGAAACAAACTTATTTTTGGGGTGGACTTTCCCTTTAAGCCTATGGGAATTAGATAATTCAGTAGTCAGCGGGTTAATTCAGACCTCCAATCAATGGATTCGATCATGGTGAACCGTCAGTGGGTCAAGAATCAGTCAGGACCTAGCTGGAGGGTGGATGATAAGGGGGTGAAAGCCCCAAGGCAGATGACGGAATTCGATGACGACAAACGATGACGAGTTTTTTTTCTATACGGTGTCGGTAAAAACTTCCTATACGGATATCAGAATACCCCGAAAAGAAAAGCCAGCAATAAGACGAGAATAATTCGTTTGACATTTCTGGCATCTTTGACGCGAGGAGTGTTGCGTGAGGATCAACGAGGGATCGGATGATATCCTCGCTAGTATTTTAATACAGGGTTAAATCATCTCTTCGTAAAACATATGTTCATAAAACAATTAAAAAAGATAGAAGTGTGAATGTCATGAGCAGAGTTGTTGTTGTTCATATTAACTAAACATTTCGATATTGATGAATCAGTTGTAACTGTATTTTATGTTTGAATTATGCAATGAGTCTTTTAATTGTACACATGACCAATTCAGCCATTAGGCTGCGACACGTGTTTTTAATAAAATCTTGAATTGTATTTATTTTATTCATGTTTTTTTTTTTTTTTTTTTTAACCTTGTTTTAATGTGAATTCATGTTAGGACCTTCTCAATATTGCTGCATCGATATCGATCATACAACCTTAGTGTAACCAGTTCATACAATACAAACCATAATCAATGTAAACTGATTCTTTACGTAGTCCTGCTTGAAGAACAATGTAATGATACATGTTTAGATGTATTTCTTCTTATTCGGTGACATAGAAAACGCAGACTAGTCATGATTTACATAATTACAGGTAGTTTATATTTCTTTTCAAGTTAACTTATCTTCTTTAATAAACATACAAACCAACAAATCAGCTACATCTATATGTATACATGTACATACGTAGATTGGCAAGTACATTTCAGTTTCCCACAAAATATACCTCAACAACAAACATTGCACCCAAATTAAAAATTGTTTCTCGATTACTCCCCTAGGTAACAACAGGCAGACAAATTAAAATGCCCATTTATCCAAAAATATTCATTCTTCCTTATGTAGGTCCATGATCGGAGGGAGAGACGAAGAAAAAAGAAAGAAAATAGAAAAAAAAACCTGCCAAGGTCTAGGATACACCGGCTAAATTCAGCACACACCTAAAACTGACCCCCCGCGAAGTATGTCATCCGTCCAATCACACTTGATTGGCCCAGAGCGATACAAGCTATCGATTAGCGTGGGAGATAGTACGCTATTAGACCCTCTATACACGTATACACGATGAGTTTTATTGATCGTGTGTTCCGCAAAATATCAGTCATCGAACGATAGTTTCAGGGTCACTGTGTTCTGGACATTACCCTAGTTTCGTCTGAAGAGTTGGTGATTTAAGGTCTTCAATCAAGACAGATTTCCTCCAATTTACATCGGATATTGTATCAAGGAGATGCCAAATGTCAGTGTTCATGTAATTAATTGGAGTGTTACATTCTTTCATGCTTTGTCCCGGAAAGCCGCCCTAGTTCCTTCTTATGTTCAGTCGTTTTACCGATTGGTTCACCATTTGATTTGTCCGATAATGTAATTTTCCGCTGCCTGATATCACATTTTCAAAATTACACGGGAAGGTAAACAAATTGATCGAACCCCGATCTACCATCATAATTTAATATAACATGTTAAGATAAAACTAATAAAACATGTTAAGATAAAACTAAAAATGTTCACAAAAAACGAACATAAAATGTTAATATAATAAGATGAAATATAAGAAATACAGAAGCCTGTAAAAGAAAGACGAAGCTTTTCATTAAAAAAGCATTATTATAACAGCATGGTACATTTCGTCGCTGTTTTCACGAAGTGACGGTAGTGAAAAAAATTGCATTCACTTTGCATTATGATTTTCCTCGCTACCGTCACTTCGTGAAAACAAGGACGATTTATTCAATTATCATGTATTTTAAAATGGGTTCACAGCTTAATGGGGAGCTCAAAAACACGTGGAAAGAACAGCAATACATCATCGGCAGTCATTGTGACGTCATCATTACGGATCATGCAACTAGATATAGAATTATAACGACTGTTTGAATAGAATTACACCATCATTTAAGAATCAAAGTCTAAAGTTCATGAAAAAGGGCCTCTGCATATCTACATGTATATTATACTGCATAATTATATCTGCTATAGGCCAGTGGCGTCACTTGGGTACAAGGATGGGGATGGGGTAGGGGTGAGGGTGGTACTGGTTTGGTCTTCGTTTGCATTTATCTCTCCCTCTCTCTCTCTCTCTCTCTCTCTCTCTCTCTCTCTCTCTCTCTTCCTCTCTCTCTCTCTTCACCCCCCCTCTCTCTCTCTCTCTCTCTCTCTCTCTTCCTCTCCTCACTCGTTCCCATTACCTAACTATCCCAAAGCTGACCAACTTTAGACACCCACACCTGCAAAACTTCTGTAGAGCACTTTACCTATGTAACGCCGTCTGTGAACTCCTCTATACGGACTACTCTTTTTAATTAATATGATTTTTTTTTTTAGCGAGAAAATCAGCAAAACCTTTTCTTCGCAGTATAGTACATTTTCAATTTCATTTATATTACTTAATTCATTGCGTACATGTACACTCATTTTGTTACAACAAAAATAATGTTCGTAATTTTTACGGACTCGATTTGTTGCCACCTGGCATTCTATGATAACAAAAATGATGAATAATTTCTTGAATAATTCTTTGATGTTCATTGATCCTTTGGATCTGATGATATCCTTCGAATATTTTTCTGAATAATTCAAGCTTTATTCAAAGGTTTACGCATTGATTTTGAGGAAAGACAAACCCCATTCGGACGCATACTTCCACCTGTCAAGTTCGCCCCTCACATACTCTACGTCACAACACCTCCGAGGCCTCGTTCGGTTGGTTTTACAGATTTTCCGAAGGTCTTAATAGATTTCAGATCAGGTATTCAAGGTGATCTAGGGCTTAGAAATACGAGATGATTTTGTCAAAGCTTGCGAGAAGAGGCAAGCTCTATAAAAGTTGAGTGCTGTTTAAAGGTTTATCGCTTTCTCTTCTACTAGTTCAGTTTACACCAATAGTGTCCATTGATCTGTTGATGATGATTGCAACGAAAATTCCAACCCAAATAACGGTTTAGTATGCAGTAAAAATTACCATTTATATGTTTGATGGTATGGGGATAATGATGATGTTGATGAAATGGAGAATACTGGTAATCAGGAGATTTCTGATAAAACAATTTAAAAAACAATAAAAAAAAAAAGTATTTTGCTGGGGCGCATTTTGACTCCATGATTTAGCGGGTGAGTGGGCGGGGAGGGGGGGGGGGGGGGGGGGGAGGCATCACCGAAACACAATTCTTCGAATTTTGTTGTTGTTGTGCTTTGAAGTTATGCCACCCTTTTTGACGAAACGGCTTCACATTTTACGGGGTCGTATTTTAATTCCGCTAAGTTGACAGGGATCCCTAAATCTTAAGACTTTGGTTTCATTTTACAGGCTACCGATGATAGAATGACAGTTGATAGGTTCATGGTTGGAGTGAACGTCAACGAAGCAAGGCGGGCGCTAGTCATCTATAACAGGAGGGATTATCCTTGCATGGTATCAGTGGACTTTGTAGACAGTTTCGGGGGACTCAAGCTCCCCACCCCACCCCAAAAAATTGTAATAATAATAATAATAATCTTCACGCCCCAAAAACTCCGACACCCCTCCCCTCCCCTTCCTCCAAATGTAAAATATTCGACAAGAACTGCAACAATATTAATGCTACATTTACCGTAGACATCAATACTTTCTTTGAACATGTTAAATGAACGATGATGAAAGTAATTATGAATATTGATGGATTTTTTTTTCCCTCGAAGTTATTATCTTTCTCCATACTCTTATTCATAACAATATACGCCCACAACGATCTGAATGACTTGGATTGTTAAATGTAATAACATCTACGTATATGTGAAATATCGGACCGTATCAATTTCATTAAAAAGCAAATTGAATGCATAAATATATATATATATATAATGTATTCCAAATAATGATTTATAATGCGACATTAAACGTGTATGAGAACATGATCATTTGTTAAATAAGAGGGAAAAGAAAATGAGAGAGAAACATTTGATGGGGGAGGGATAAAAGAAAAAAGGAGCGACTAACTAAATCAGAGGGGCACACGATAAATAGAGAGAGAGGGGGGCAGAAAAAGAGAGAGAGAGAGAGAGAGAGTGGGCGAGGGAGGGTGTTAGGGCAAGAGCAAGGAA
The DNA here is from genome assembly GCF_000002235.5 of Strongylocentrotus purpuratus. NCBI lineage: Eukaryota > Metazoa > Echinodermata > Echinoidea > Camarodonta > Strongylocentrotidae > Strongylocentrotus > Strongylocentrotus purpuratus. Next base: position 2,123,828 of record NW_022145602.1, on the reverse strand, counting down.
GATATAACAAGGTATATAAAACAGAAAATGCCTTTCGAAGCGTTATACTTTGGATACTAATTTGACTGAGTCATAGATGCCTTTACCGTCACCCTGATCATGATTTATGACTTGTTTTTCACGTCACCTTTGGACCGCGAAAATCGACAAGGGAAACAAATTAGGCTGGGAAAACACAAACCATTTATACCCTTCATCAATGAAAACTCATTTCCCTTTTCTGTTAAATGATGATTTTAGGCCAGGGTATTTTCACCTAGTTTATTTGATCAGCCGTTTGTTCGCACCGTCACCGTACATGACAGAATGATAATTTATTGATTCCGTTGCAAATGGAAGCAGATTTTTCTGCGACGTCATTTCGCCCTTTTAAGAGTTCATACGAGCCTTCAGAATTGACACAAGAAATGCTAGTATCTCATAATTCTATTTATACATTTAATATTCAATTATATTGCGCTAACCTATGCTGTTAACACGCAAACACGCACATTGGTACATTAATGAATTCGCCATGTTAGGTATTCGAAAGTAATATCATACGCGTACAGCTGCTTGTGTCGCGTATTGAAATGGTTCACTTTGCTGCTGTGATTGGTTGAAAGTTGAAATAAGCCAGTCACGTGATGACAAAAAAGGAGCTACGTTTTAACAGATGACGTTTATCGATCTTTCACTAACATGGTGCACTAACATGCTTAGGCTACACGATACAAACACGCGTGTACATTATATGACACATATTAACATTCTCAAGGCTAGTAAAAGGCTAACCCGACATAGCAACGACGGAAATTACTTTTGTTAAAAGCGTCGAGTTAAAACACTCAAATTGATGCAAAATATCATGTTTTGTATTGGTGGCGTGGTTGTGGTGGTCAGTGTTATAATGGCAGTCAGTAATCCTAAGAAAAGGCGCACTTCAAGAGTACATCACCTGACGCTTGGTAAGTCCGGATCAGCTACCACGTGACACATCACATGACACTGTGATGCATGGTCACCGACGCTGCAATCATAGTTCTAATCGATCCAAAAATTGGGCCTTCGGGCCATCGGCATTTCGGCTGGGTCGATTGATATTTTTCGACACTCGGAAGCTACTATAGAAGGGGAGAAGGAGATAGAAATAGACTGATGGATTCTTTTAGAGAAGGACATTTAGGCCAACTGTGATTGGAAGAAGGAAAGGAGATAAATTGGACGCGATTATAGCAAAAAGGTAGCAAATACGTAGGGAGTGAGGAGGAGGGAAGGCCAAAGGAGAAGCGGAGAGAGGGAGAGACAGAAAAGGGGGAAGATGGGGAGTTATACAACGCAAAAAAAAGGAATAAGATAAGAGGAAAACAAATTGAGGATAAAAATGTACTATTCCCTGTAGTTAGTTAGTGAAAATGTGGTGAGGGGAGGATGAGTGGGAGTAGTGTACTTAAAGTGAAATAGAGAGAGGGAGACTGAGAGAGAGATAGATATAGAGAGAGAAAGTGAGAGAAAGAGAGAGAGAGAGAGAGAGAGAGAGAGGGGGTGGGAGGGAGAGAGAGAGAGAGAGAGAGAGAGACTGAGAGAGAGAGAGAGAGAGAGAGAGAGAGAGAGAGAAATGGGGAGAGAGAGAAAGAGAGACGAGGAAGAGAGGGAGAAATAACGAAAGAGAGAGAGAGAGAGAAGGGTTTTTTTTTTTTTTTTTTTTTTTTTTTTTTTTTTTAAATCAGTGGAAATAGAATCAGTGTCATTACGTAAGAGGCGACGGATGCAAGGCCAGAATATGTACAGAGCACGAAAAAAAAAGTGTGACCAAAATTCATTTATTAGAAGTCTTCGAGCTCTTCTAACAGGCAGACGACGATTTCCTTACCAAAAGTATCGGTTACTAATACCGATAATGCGTTCAGATCTACTGTAGATGCGTGCTCAATGCCTGATACGTTCACTTCCTACTCTCTACACTGCTCTAAATAAACACGAGTGGAAATGCACCCTTTACGAGTCATTTAATTTGTCAATTCGTCTTGGGGACGAAAACATAGTTAAAATCAACTCTAAAATTAGTAATTCAGATCCCTTTTTTGGAGTGGATTCGGCTATGATTTTGAGTGGGTTCAAACTCAAACGGACTTAATCCTAAACGAGTGCATTCCCACTCTACTTTATTGCAACATGTACAATCTCACATTGCCACCTTTTTAGCGTAACAGGAGTGATTTTGTCGGTCACAATCGGCATTTTCTTCCAAGATCAATTCTCCCAATCAATCACTTCTTTCCAACTCAAACTTCATTGTGTTATGATACCAGGCTTCTTCTCTCCGTGCGGCCTTCAAGTAATTACATTTTACATATTTCTTATCGATTTCAATTTTGATTTCACCCAACATCTCTCAATCTCATGACATGGATACGAAGTCAAGAAAAGTATTCTAGTTTCTTCGCCACTTTGAACCCCGAAGATGAAGATTTTGTCCAGGCCAGACATACGAGGTGGGAGCACTGTGACAAATTGATGAAGACTCTTGAATCTCATAGTTCAGTAGGTAGAACAGTGATCTCGTACTCCGGTGACCCGGATTCGAAACCAAGGCGATGCGCTATTGCCCTTCGGTAAGGCATTAATCCTCATTACCAGGTCCCTCGGAGAGGACCTAAAGCCGTCGGTCCTCTGGTTGCCTACTACTAAAAGCATTTATGCTTTCTTAGCAGTCAGTTAAAATAACCACGACTACTACTACTACTACTACTACTACTACTACTACTACTACTACTACAAGGTTCTAGGTTTGATCCTTCCTCGATGCACCCTTAGCCAATGTGTGATTTCCCCCACAGTTGTTCCCCTCTGCAGGTGTAGATGGGTACCTGACAATGCTGGGTCGATAATTCTTTGAAAAACGGAGCCGATTTGATCATTTTTCTGACCCAAAACTACTTTGAATTATTAGGCTTTTAGGTGATCCGCAAGATTGAACTTTTGAGCATACATCTATACATTCTTGTTCGCATCCATCTTCTCTCCAATATGAACACAAAGTGCGAACAGTGAACCCCTTTGCTATATAAATTCCGAGGGGCACAACAGAAGAAGAACGTGACCTAAAAGCGAACATGTAAATGTCTGGTCCCCCTCTCAGCCCTTCTCCCGGGTTGTGGTTTGAGAGTTCAAATCGATCATCAGACTCGCATGACTCCACATCTTGGAGATGAGAGTAGATTTGGTAAGTTATCCGGTATGAATCGAATGTCATGCAGTCGCGAAATAAAATAAATAGTCCGTTAATGAGTTGAAGTCAAGCAAATCGAATGGAAACAATAAGTAATGAAACAGTTTTCAATACAATATCAAAACATTGAGACGTGGTAGAGGAAAGGTTTTTGTTTAATAAATTCTAAGAAAACAGTAGAGGGAAATATGATAAAAGCCACAACCGATAAAGGCATACTGTAACTTGTAAAACGCTTAAGAAGAAAAAAGATATTGCTTTGTTGTTTATACTCATTGACTACTGAATCCCTTCAACCCCATATAGGTATGATCCACCCATTTTGACATATTGTTACTACAGTGCAAAATAAATGTTTCAATTATACAGAGTAATTCATACAGTGTTACTACATTGGATAGTGTTGATACAGTGCAAGATGTTCACAGGGGCACTAGATGAAAGGTTATGGATATGTTGTTATTCAAAGAAAAAAATCGTACTATACTGATATAAATCTTCATCTGTCTCTTAAAATGATTTGTTCTGTCTATAATATCATCAGCTGAGCCTCCCTGAGACATCGATCTACTGCAGATTCACTGGAAGAAGATTGTAGAGCAGTATTTAAGATAGAGAGAGGTTCAAAAGATGAGACATGGCCCATTTGACCCCGTACCCCAAGCACCACGCGTTTGTGATAAACGCTTTATCGATACGGCGGCTCCTCGAATACAGATTGACTTACTTTCGTTTCTCACCATTCTCCGTCTGTCTATCTTTCGTTTTTTTCTCTGCCTGTCCGTCTGTCTGTCTGTCTCTCTGTCTATATGTCTCTCTTTCTCTCTTTCTGTCTTTCTGTCTCAGTCTGTCTGTCTCTATCTATCTATCTATCTCTCTCCAACTCTCTCTTTGCCCCTTTTCACAGTTTCTTTCCCTGCGTCAGCCGTCATATGTAGTTTAGTCGTTGTTTCTTCTTCTCTCTCTCTCTCTCTCTCTCTCTCTCTCTGTGTGTGTGTGTGTGTGTGTGTCTCTCTCTCTCTGTGTCTCTCTTTATTTCTCTCTCTCCCTCTCTCTCTCTTTCTGTCTCTCTCTCTCTTCTGCCCCTATCCACATCAGAGATTCTCTCTTCAACCCTTTTTTTTTTGCCCTTTTTAAGGTTTCTGTCTCTGCGTCATGTGTTATTTATTTTTTTATTTTCGTTTCTCCCACTCTCTCTCTCTCTCTCTCTCTCTCTCTCTCTCTCTCTCTCTCTCTCTCTCTCTCTCTCTCTCTCTCTCTCTCTCTCTCTCTCTCTCTCTCTCTCTCTCTCTCTCTCTCTCTCTCTCATCCTCATCACCCCCTTATCCATTTATATTCCACCCATCCCCCATCCCTTCCGATCGTACCCTCTCCCCCATTCCCTAACGACACGTTGTTGTCTGTATGTACGGGTTCACTCTCATTGAACTTTTTGGCGCCAATTTACCATGAAACATCTTTCTTCTTTTGGACAATTCCCTTGAGGGAAACAAAAATTGCAACAGTCATGGTCTGCAGCTTAAAGTGAGATTATGATAGTCACAATGTAGCTTTTTTTTTTTTTTTACATATTTCAAATCAAAATTGTTTGCATAGAAGCATATGAGGAGGCGCTATAGCTCAGTTGGAAGAGTAGTGGTCTCGTAATCCGGCGACCCGGGTTCGAAACCAAGGCAATGCGCTAGTGCCCTTTGGTAAGGCATTAATCCTTATTCCCAGGTCCCTCGGAGAGGACCTAAAGCCGTCGGTCCTCTGGTTGCTTACTAACAAGCATTTATCCCTTCTTGGCAGTCAGGTAAAATAACTACCACTAATATATTCTTTGTGTTTGCTAATCGCATTTTCTACTTTTCCTATCATAATTCATTTTCGTATTATTTAATTTCTCCCCTTCAAACCTGAGCTTATATGTCAAGTCTAAACGCTTTATATGCCACACAAATAACACAAGTAATCTTCATTGTGCCATTATATATTTAATATGGGGGATTTATACATACCAAAGGCTTCAAGACTATTATGATGTTTCCAGTTGCAAAGTTTTTCTATCCCGAGGTCAAAATGGGTTCATGGAGATAAGCAATTAATAAGAAAGAAATACAAGTAAATCAATAAATCAATAAAAGCAATGAAAAAACTAATATACAAAAAATGTATCAATAAATAATAATGAATATTTTAGGAAATTGAATATTAAATGGTAAGTTGAAGTAGACACGAACAAATATTTCAAGTCTATTTATTTCACTTTATCAAAAATATATTGAATATAATAAACAGTAGTAATTATTATAGCTAAACATACAATATAGACAACATAATGTAAATGATAACAGTTATAACAGAGAATACAATTCATAGGTTTGTGTATAAATAAGGGTATTTGAATTAACATATTTACAAAAGCATATGATTACACGTTATACTTAACGAATAAGAGCAAAAAATGAATTAAAAGATAAGAGTTACTTTTAAATTTGGAATTAAAAGAAAACAGCGTGGCATACAACATGCATAATCGTCGTTAAACAACATTTTCCCTCTGCGTGCGACCCATTTCACGCCTATTGGTTCTGGCGGGAAAAATTCTTAACATGATAATATGATGATAAGAATATTTATAAAGAGTTTTTTTTTTCTGTCCCTTTATGACGTATTGTTGACGATGTTTAAGTCCCACTCGTTAAAGCTGCTATTAAAAGTCGTCCAATTAAGACATGTTAGCCCGAATTAAGAAGCACTAATAAGGCATTGGGGAATTTAAGTATCATCTACGGAAACAGCTGGATAACAAAGCCTTCCTTTCTAATTGCTTTGACAAAGACGAAGTTTGTCGGTTAACACGCGATGAATTTCGGTTGGATAATAATACCTTTAATGTAGGAAAAACCTTGATTGAACATGTTTCCGAAATTTTTCACAAAATCAACTTATAAAGGGCAGTTTCAGTATCCGTTATAATGCCCTTAGATCTCAATTTCGGATTACGTAATATCATTATGTCATTTTTCATGTTGTAATATGACAATAATAATAATAACAATATTTATGAAGCGCAGCATATCCGTCTCTAGAGATGTTCAAGGCGCATACAAATATTTTAAATTAATATTCAACATACTTAAAGGTAGGCGTTACTACTGCAGCTAGAAGGGATTAGACCACACAGCGAGCCATCGAGGTCACTGTGACAGGTGGCTAGGCCTATCTCATTAACTCAGCTCTCATTTAACATAAGAAAAAGAGGATCATGGGGGACCAAAAGGCACCGATTTGGGAAGTTTTCTATATAGAGGGAGCAAGTAGCTACAAGTAGGACAGTGTGCCTTTAAGATTTAAGAAATATTAAATGTTAACTTACATTAGATGGAACTTCACGGTGCCATGATACATACACTGTGGCACAGTGTGATTATTCGTTTGCGTGCATTGTATAAAAAGAGCATTGAAACATTATTATAATATGATCCATATCACATAAATAATTAAAATTATCTTAGGTAGATTTGGTTGAAAGTCTCTGCAATCGTGTTTTGTGTGTAGCATCCTAACCTGACTCATCCTACATGTATAATCAGGCAATCACTCTATCAGCATATCTCAGTGGTCTAGTGGATATACCTCTTTGGATTGTGAATCACATGGTTTTAGTAGGTTCGAGTCCCATCGCGGCGCCAATGTCCTTTAACAAGTTATTAGACTATTTTGCCACTCTCCACCTTCTGTACAGGTAGAGATGAATTCCTTGAATAACAATTTTTATTAAAAAGGGCCCAGTTCTCTCTATTCAAAGCCGGTTTCATAAGTATTTTGCCCGCAGCCCTCTATCGACTCTTTTGGTGCGGAGGAAGAAATCCAATAATTTATGAGTCATGTTACAAATCACACAGTTTGGAGTTGAAACCATTCCAAAATGATGGTGGAATCTAAAAAAGCGTCTGAAATTATCTTTTTAGGGTGGATTCAACTTTGATAGCGTTAATGTCTACTCTATTTAACGAAAAGCGCTTTAATATGCCTTCCCAAAATTATTTTAAAGCCCCTCTAAAGTGTTGGGAGCCCCTAATTCGACAACAATTTGATGGCAACGTTTAACTTAAATCATATCATAATGCGAAAGAAGATTTCATTTTTGTAAGGAAGATTTACCCCAAATGTGTGTTTGAAGACAAATATTGATAAAAGAATACACAATTTTCTGTTGTACAATGACAGAAAACCTAAATTGTGTATTCTTTCATCAATAGTCAACTTCGAACATATTTGTGTTGAGCATCATTGCAGAACTGAGTCGTAAATGACATACTCTTTTACAGTATGATACAATTTAATTAAAATGTTGCCATCACATTTGTGGGGCTCCCAACATTATAGAAGGGCTTTAAGCTTCCAACGCCCCTTCCAAGTATTTAATCCGTGTCCGGCAGTGCATTTACTAGACTAGGGATTAACCCAGATAAATCAAACTTAGTCTTGCTGTTAAAAATAGAGACTGTAACCAAAAGAATACAGCTTATGTTATATCAGGACAGAATATTTGGAATAGTGGCGCCGCGTGAGCATTTGTCCTCCCAGTTCTGGCCAAATCTCCGATCCCGGCACTGTCCGTCTCTACGTGAGGTACATTACATACCAACCCCAAGGCTCCCACACGATACACAGCACGAGAAGTGGAAAATAGGGCGCCGATACTTGTTAATCGATCGCCCATCTCACCCGGCCGACCTCTTCTTTGTTTTAACTTCCACTTGTTGCGCGCAACGACGACGAACACGCACTCGGGACGTCATTCCGCGTCACAAATGGCGTACGCAGACATTAATACAAGGGGGCAGGTAAAGGGGGAGGGGGCTACCACGACGGCGATGTGTACATTACATGGACGGCAGTTGATATCCCTAACGCTTTGCAATTGGAAACACCAGTCCATCACCACATGTTGCCACTGATAAATAAGAATTGCGAAAATGATATCTATTCATTCATTATTGATTGATTGATTTATGCATTCATTCAATTCATTTACTTATTAATTTATTAATTTATTCGTTAATTTAGTTAGTTAATTAGTTAGCTAGCTAGTAATCTAATTCATGTTATTTTTACTGAGCGTGGAAGAGGGGGAGGTCTTACACCGACTAAACACTAAGTTTGTGTAGATGGGCCTTTAATAGTCACCTCCATTGATATGTCACATTCAAAGCCCCTCCCCTGCCTCTTCCTCTTCCCCCTCCTCCAGCGGTGGAGAAGTGGTTTGATCTAATAAACATAGATTTCGGGGTAGAATTCAAAACTACTTTGAGAAGACGGACTCCAACGCATGACGCTATGTGAATCGGTGAGGTATATGGGTAGAAAATCGAAATATTGGCCGGCTCGAATTTCAAGCCTTGAAGAAAATAAATTCACTCGCACGGAGATGACTTGTATTCCCGCAAAAAGAGGAAATATATTGTTGAGTTGATCTTGTATTTTGCATAATTATCCAAGGTTGAGTTTTGCCAGAAGTAAGCAAGCCCAGATTTTATTTCGTAAACAAAAATAGTATTTATTGTAATTTTAACATGCTTGAACTGTGTTCTTTACTTGTTCGGTCATAATGTATTTTTGGTTAAATTCCGAGAAAAATGAAGAATGACACCGACCGTAAATAGCACTACATAATCAACTTGCAAATGATCAGAACGAAATAAGGCAAGTAAAACAAACAAATAAACAATAAACGAACAAATACAATTCAATTCATTTCACTTCAATTAGGGTTTATTGAAACATGACTGGCAAATAGATGCTGATTTTACAGTGCAAGTAAAATAGGCCTACAATATCCACACACATTGCAACACGAGAAAAACATGCGAAATAGATTGAAAAGGGTACGCAAAATAGGTTACATTGATAAAATTGGACGAAAAAACATACAGACAAAATCTCCGGATTGTCGTTTACGTGATAAAAACAGTAATAAAAAAAGTATCCCTTTATTTTCGAAGCTGTGCGCGGAAAACAGTGCCTAATTTTAAAAAGCATTTTGGAAGTGGGGCATAGAGCTGACAGCGCACGATATCAAACCGGAAATACGACAATAACCATATTTTTGGAAATTATAATCATTTTTGTTATAAGATTGTAATTGTAAAGTATCCCCTTTTCGGCGATTCTATCTTTCAAGATCCCCCCCCCCCCCCCCGCCCGATTTAGCCAGTTATTATCATATCATGACGATAATATCTAATGGACAGAGAGACAAATAGGCTGTAATCATTAAAGATAAACTCCAGTACTGGTAAAAAAAAAATAATAATTCTCACAGAATCACACGAAACTTACACTGAATGTTCAAGATTACAAATAAATGACATGTGCCTAACAATTTTGGAAGAAAATGTATACTGGCTGAGTAATGAGTATAGAAAGACAAGGAAATCAAGGTAGTACTAGCCCCGACACCATGTGTGTTGTCCCATATATAGCTTTCTATGTGAGTGCTTGTTACTTTACCAAGACTCGGTCAAATTTATTATGATTTTGATGACTCCAGAACCTTGCAGTGCACATCAATACTTACATGCTACATGATCAACTGTTTCTGATCCTTTCCACACCTTTTCTTTCACAATGCAATCGCATTACCAGTACTAAAGTTTATCTTTAAGGTCTCTTTTAACTTGTTTTTGTTTGCCTGCTTAGATTTGTTCACATATTAAAGTGATTCGGTAACATTGCCTCAGATTCTGAAACAAGATCCTGGATTCAGCTCATGCTGCAATCATAATCAAAAACCTTTAAGTCAGCCAGGAATCCCATGACTTTTACAAGCCGATTGCCTGTCTGATTATCAAGATATTTATGATTGGAAATCGAAGTTTCATTTTTCGTTTTACTAACGGTTTTATAACACTACATTCCTTTGGGGAAAATGAGTAAAACCGGTCACTCAAAGATTTTAACTTTTTTGAGGCACTTCATGATCATTTTGAAGCGCAATATTTTTAGGGTTACAATTTTACACAATATCGCAGACACTGATAACACGTAGGGCCATGCATCTCAGATTTAACATTGTTTAACGATGCATTTAAAGCTTTACATATATACAATACATATTTAATTAATAATTACATAATATCAAATTTTCCTCGGCCTCGCTATATGTTTGCAAAATGGTGTTATTTTCCGGTGGGACCACCAGTTCGCCGCTTCACACGCAGACACGTTAATTCAACCAAATCAGGTGTCGGCGAATTATAATGCAATACACATGGACACTTACTACTATGTGGTTTTAAAAAGAGGCTCATTCAGTGACGTAACAACAATAACTGGGTCCAATAGAAATGAACATGTACATTGTATGTAGGTCGAAACGGAGGATTCTGACGGAGAATTCTAAAGGTCATTACAAAGTCGACATTGGAAGAGAACTAGGGGGAGGATAAGCAATATATAATCTAGATTGAATACACAATTCCTTATTCCAATTGCATTCCACATCAATCCATCAAACATCTTAACATTATGAGAAATATGCTAAGAGAGGTGGGGGAAGGATGCTGGGTTTAAAATGGATATATCATTTTGTGGAATTCCCTCCTCATTAATCCAGATGGCCAACTACTGTGTAAGGCATATTTATCTTTAGATGCTCGCACGTTTATCAAACGCACGCGTGAGCCCAGCCCCTCCATTGGATAAACTCATTTATGGGTTGCGCATCCCTTATCTACCAGCAGAAGGGGGATTTGCGTTTACCAAGTGAACATCTATAGCATCGTTCTCTAGGTGGCGTTTCGCACTTTTATTTCGGAAAGGGAATTACAATACAACAATGTTTTGACGAAGAGAGTCTTCCCAACGCTTCTATCATCCACTTAGCGGTTCTTAGGCATCAGCGAAACATTCTCTCGCATCAGCAGAAACGTCGGAAGCTCCTCAAGCTTGTTCCTCTTTTCGTTGTTTCTTCCTCTTGCACGGCGTATAGATACCAGGGGAGGACACTTTTGCTGCCACGTCGCTTTTTGGTGCTAGTTTTTTATTTTTATTTTTTTAATTCACGAGATGAACTAATCGGTGTCTTGATTATTGAGGTGACGTCATAAAGGCCTGGATGAGAGTTGGTCTCTAACGAACTACCGCTACTTCCAAACACATTCAGAATGGTAAGAAATGTTATTCCTTTTTGTATTTCTTCTCTACTGTGCTTTATTCATTATGTATCTTTTTTCGTATGATTTGACTTCATTATGATTGTAAAATGTAATTAATTGTTCCTATCATTCTTCTTCATGTATCATTAATGCCATGTGTTTCTATGATAACAGTGAACCTCTGTGGAAACAAGCTTTATCCATTAGGATGAATTGTTCACCCTATTTAAATTATTGAATGTACAAATAACTCAAACATGTTCACAAAAATGCCTTGATGCCACGATTGCTACTGCTTTCAAAAAATCATCTTAAGACAATTTAAATAGTTCTGTCTATCACATATCGAAACTTAGGAACATTACAATGACGTGTTATGTTATATTAACACGCTTTATATCGGATTTAGAATGAGGTACTGGAATTGCTCTTGAGTAGTTTTTAGAAAGTTATCTCGCTCGGGTTATGTGAAGAAATTAATGTTAAATGAATGGAACAGATATATACATGTTGGGACCATCAAATCTAAACATGTATATATTTAGTATTGAAGCATGTTCCCTCTCGTCAATAATATTAAAAAATAATTGTAACTATATTATTAGATGTGAGTAACAATTATTTAAAAAATGATACGATTACAATCAAACTGGGTTATATTGACAGAACAACTCAGTTACCTTTTAATTTTCAAAAACAACAGTCTGTATTAAATGATTAACTGTTTCTGCATGTTTTCAACTCAAGCCATACTGGCGACATTCACCACTTTCTGAAATGTAATAGAACAGTTTTTCCGAGTAGTCATTAATTTAAAAAAGAAAAGTCTGGTAAATCTTTGTTTAATCTACACAGCTTCACAATCACTGACTTCCTTCTTAAACACGGCTGCTCAACATTCTTGTTCATAGAAAAGAGGCGAATTTTGCTCTAGTTCACTTCAATGCTTGATTTGTATTAGATTGGTTGGATAAAGGATTTCGATTTAGTTGCTGATTGTGCTTCAAACTACTGGGCGGACTGATTCATTGTTTAGCATCACCCCGTTCGATGCACTTATGTATCACAACAAAATGACTTTTTGTTGGAATCTCATCAGCGCCTTTGATTAGGCAATTACATGTACATATTGGCGCTTTATTAAATTTCTGAATTGGATTGGATTGGAATATAAAATATATCTTAATAGTGATTAGTTTTTACTCACTTTCATTGTTGATTTTGAACAAGTTTGTATCTCATTATTGAAGCCAATCGTAGCTTTCTGCCTACTTATCTCTATTTTATTAATTCGTCTTCTTCTTTCAAACTTATTGCTGCGTGTCTACCATATTAAAAGAAAGCCTGTTTTCTCATTTTGTCTATATATTGGATTTTTCTTCAAGCATCAGTTGCATTATTTCAATTGTCCTTTACTTTAGATTTGTTTTTCTTCGCTTTTTCCTCTTCTAACTTCATTCATATTATTTCCTTCTTCTACTACTTATTTATAATATTATAATCATTCGGATCTTCTTTCTCTTTTTCTTCTTCTTCTTGTTCTTCTTATTCTTGTTCTTCTTATTCTTCTTTATCATTATAATCAACCATCATCATCTTCCCTTTCTTTATCATCCTCTTCTATTTTCTTCTTCTACTTCTTTTCCTTCTCATTATTATTTCATTCTTCCTATACATCTTCCATATAAAGAAAATCGTTTCCTTCGTCTTTATTTTCTTTACTTATTTCTCCCTTCCATATTTAATTCTTCTTTTACTTATGCTTAGTGTTTTTCTTCGTCTAATTCTTCTTTTTATACTTCTTCTACTTCTTCTACTCCTTCTCCTTCTCCTTCTGGTTCTTCTTCTTCAAGCTGAACTGCTTCTTAATTTTTATTTCCTATCGTTGCTGTTTTTTTAACATACAATTTATATTTTTTTCGTTTGTTACATCAATCATTTTTCTTTTGCTATTGCAATTGTTTGAATTCTTATACAATTTCCTCAGAAGTCCAATAAGAAAATTATTGATTGAAAATCCGCAATAAAACGCAAATATGACAGCCATGTTATTTTAAACAAAACTTATTGTCAGCATCTTATTATTTTGTTTTCATTTTCTATTTGATAGACAATTTTTTTCACATCTTTTTCTCGACTTGCAGTGCTCATTTTCTTCCCTTATTTATAGGCGATCATGTTTTTCAATTTGTGATGCTTCAATTTTTGTTCTCAGTAGTTTATTCGATAATTTGTGTCATTTTCATCATTTACATTTCGTATTATGTCATTTCAAGCAGCAGTCCAATATTTTATCTTACTTTCTATGTAAAATTGTTTGACTTCGATTTGTATTGAAATAAGTCTGCTATCTGTCGTCTCAAAATGTTGAATTCAGCTAATTTACGGCTTCAAAAAAAATCAATTTTATTCTACCGCTGACAAAAACACATACTGTACTTATTTTATAGTGATACCAAAACATCAACATAATTTTCAGGATTTTTCAAGTAATATGTATTCGTATTGAAAATGATGAATTGATTCAATTCTTAAACTTCCATTCTTATATTGATTTAATAGTAAAACACTTTCTACTCTGCACAAATTTTCATCACGTTTATTTACCTGGACTTATACTTTCCAAACTAATTAATCTTACCCTAGCAACATTTTCTACTCACTCATCATGCTAAGAGTCTTTGCCGAATCCTTCCCCATTAAGGTAATGATAGATAAATGATACCGTGATGTTAGGATGACAGGGGTAATCACTATTTATGCGGGTCCTGCAATTAATGTTAGTATAATTGCCAGCTGCACACTTATTACAACTGTAGGGAGAGACAAAATTTCTTCAAATTTGAAATACATGTATGACAAGACTTATCCTAATTGTTTAGACCAAATGCTAATGCCACATATATAGATGTGCAGACCCATGTACACTTTAATTCATCATGAAATGGAAAAACCGCCGAGGTTTTTCCTCATCATACCTGAACGAGCCTTATAGTCAGGTATGTCTCTAAATTCAATTCTATTGGATCCAAAACGATAATGATACTCTATAAAAGATGTTGAGGGTCGGGTTACTCGAAAATGTGAAGAAACAAATTACTAAGCTTTCTCATTCTTTGTTATGCGAGTGTGGCGCAATATCATAGAATAAATAAAATGTCCTCTGAAAAAGATGACTCATAATATTTCTTCATATAAACAAAAACACATGTATGACAAGAAATATATTGACTGTATAGATCAAACGTCAATGCCACAGAGTTCAATGTACACTTTACGTCATCATAAAAAAACGCCAAGGTTTTGCCGCGTCATTATATGAACGAGCCTTATAGTCAGGTCTGTCTCCAAATGCAATTCATTAGGGTCACATAGATACTGGTGCTTTATAGATAGATGTGGATGCAGAGGGTCTTTAAATCTCGCATATGCGGAAGGATTGTCTCCAGGGGGTGGTTCATACTAAACCAATTAGATCAAAATATCCATATCATTCTTTAATGGTTGATTAAAAGTTGAGTGATTGAAATCTAGTTCCTTACTCTCACGCTATGGGCATAGACCTATTTGCTTTTTTACTTGGCCTACTATACAGGTCTGGTGACTGATTAACATTATCCATTCAAAAGTGTCGGAGATACCCCTCCCCCCCCCCCTTCCCATCAAGTGGCGAAAAATGATAGAAATAGAGAAATAACAAGTGATAGATACTATAGATAGGACGAGGATAGCTAGAGAAGAAGATAATATAAATATTATGAGGAGGGCCTTGTCCAACGTCAGGATGAACTATAGCCTGATAGATAGATAGATAGATAGATAAATAGATAAATATATAGGTAGGTATATAGAAAGATACATAGACAGACATAAATCGTGGATGTGCTGTTTTGTAGTGTTCATGCACTTGATTCTTAAACCCTAAGGTTGAGGGTTCGAATCTCAGCCCGTTAGTAACGACTTTTTGGCAAGGCACTAAAATCCACATTTGCAACTCGCAACCCAAGTGTAAATGGGTATGGCAATTGATGGGTGAAAACTAATTGTAGGACCCTCATGAAGAACAGCTAATGCTGATATGGAGTCTCTGGGTAAACACAATTATTCGTATTGATAATATGGATAGATGAATATATATTTATATTCAGTTTAATCGATCACATATAATTATTATCATTGATAATATAGATAAATATATATTTATATCTAGCTATAGATTACTTTTCCATCTACCTATATAGATGGATATATACAAATCGATAGCTAGAAGAAGATGAAAGGAAACTCCCCAATCGGCTGGCTTTATATAACCCGTATTTTCCCCCTCTCTGATGTTAGCGCCCCCACCCAGTGTAGATGGACGCTTGGTCATTGCCATTTAACTAGATGCTTCGCTTGTATTCTGAGAAATAACGCTCGTATTTATTATAATCATTTGAAGGAAAACAAAAACTCCATAATAGGCATAAACGTCACTTTGTCACTTTGCCACCATGACTCTGTGCAAACTATCATTATTTTTCTTTTAATAAACAAAATGAACAAAAAAACAAATGGGCAGCAAAATACTGCCATTATCGACAGAACTAGGGGATTAGGAAGTTTCAAATCATTATCATCTCTCTAACTCGTTGCGAGTCTATGTTATACTCCGCATTTCTAATCCATAATGCCTTTTAAATCTACCCTCTGGATAGGATGCTTCCACGCAAAGCACTTTAAACAAAAATTGTTTCCTGCTCTCCGTAAGTCGTTCATGGAATTAAAATTGTCACTGGTATTTGACTGATTTATGTTTTATATATTATAAAATGCTTGTCGTGTGGCTATTAGGATTACAACTCATTGCATGTATACATGTACC
Organism: Strongylocentrotus purpuratus; assembly: GCF_000002235.5. Classification (NCBI taxonomy): domain Eukaryota; kingdom Metazoa; phylum Echinodermata; class Echinoidea; order Camarodonta; family Strongylocentrotidae; genus Strongylocentrotus; species Strongylocentrotus purpuratus. The sequence goes on along the minus strand of NW_022145602.1, from coordinate 2,107,606 downwards.
TTAACCAACTATCGTTGCAATTTTTTTTTGGAGAGAAGGGGCAGTTCAAATGGAACAAAGATGCTCAAAGATGTACTAAATACCCCTTGCTCCTAAAACATTGTATTTTTCCGTTCCTTTTCTGTCCTTCTCACATCTACCCACTTATGATAGAGACAGCATTACTATTAAATAATTATTTTTTTCTTTTTGTATGTAAGAAATTGATTTAAAAAAATGATATTTGATCAAAACATAGTACTGACCATCAGAAAACTAAATGATAATAATTGTAATGAGGTGAGTTAGTGCAGATAATGATGATGATGATGACGATGATGATGATGATGACGATGATGATGATGATGATGACGATGATGATGATGATGATGATGATGATGATGATGATGATAATTATAGCAAACATAAAAACAAGAACAAGAACATTAGTAATCATTATAATAATAATAATGATAATAATATTGATAATAATCATAATTATAATAATTATAACAATGATGGTGGTAATTATAATAGTAATAATAGTAATACTACTAATACAAATTTTAATGATAATAATGATAATGATAATAATACTATTAATAATGATAATAATAACAAACATAATAGCTATGATTATATTAAATATTTTTAAATGCTGTAAGAATAACCCCTAATAGGACTTGTTTTTCTTCTCTTCACAACAACAAACTGTTTCGTGATGGCATCAGCTGGTTCCTTTGTTAGGCCCTTATGTAATCACTTAATCCTTATGAGATGCAGATAATTAGTTGATTGGTCCATAGAGCTCTCAGTAAGAGTCTGCTGTTACAGCACATGTTGTAAGATGTGTGGTGAAGCTATTGTTCACGTTTTGCAACTTCTATATTCCATAACAAAACTCTCATGTCTAATTATAAGCCTCCCTAATAACAGTTTCTGCGTAAGCCTAAGATTCAGATCTGCCATTAATTTCCGTTTAAGCTGCATTAATTTGTAAGGATAGCAAAGGCATATATGCAGGATTTGAATTTGAAATGAACATAGAGACTAATATTAAGACACAGTGACAGTAGGAAAACAGAATGATTAAGAAGGGAGGAAGATGGAGAAGAAGAAGAAGAAGAAGAAGAAGAAGAAGAAGAAGAAGAAGAAGAAGAAGAAGAAGAAGAAGAAGAAGAGAAGAGGAGAAGAAGAAGAAGAAGAAGAAGAAGAACAAGAACAAGAAGAACAAGAAGGAGAAGAAGAAGAACAACAAGAACAAGAAGAGGAGGAGGGGGAGGAGGAGGAGGAGGAGGAGGAGAAAACGAAAATAAAAAGTAGTAGAAGGAGAAGAACAACACCAACAAGAAGAAGAAAAATAGAAGAAGTAAAAGAGAAGAAGATGAAGAATAAAAAGAAGAAGTAGAAGAAGAGGAGGAGGAGGAAGAAGAGGAGGAGGAGGGGGAATAAGAAGATGAGGGGAAAGAAGAGAGGATGGAGAAGACAAAGAAAAAAAAAGAAGCTGAGAAGGCTTTCAGATGACCAAAATTATCCTGGATATTTCGCCATGTTTAGAGCAAAGTAAACGTGTATTGCTTATATAGCGCTTAATAGGTCGGGAATGTCCGAGTTTCTAAGCGCTTTACATTATCCCCGGTCATCGGATTCTGGCTTGCCCACACACAATGTATGCACCTTCTCCACTCCCTGGGGAGCATTCCAACAAGAGCTACTAGGCTCAAATTGCTAAGCATACCACATTAGCTTTCGCATCCTACCGGGTACCCATTTAACACCTGGGTGGAGAGTGGCAAATGTAGATCAATGTCTTGCCGAAGGACATTAGTGCCGCGGCGGGACTCGAACCGCGGACCTTGTGATTGTCAGTCCGGTGACGTATCCACTCGACCACAACACCGAAACGTTTGAAACGAGAACATTCTACAGGAATAAACAGGAGGTCAGACAGCAACCGACTTTATTTTGTCAAACCCTAAGGCATTGTTCTCTCTTCCTATCAAGCGACTGTCCCGATAGAAGATAACAAATTTCTATTATTTTCATATCATTATCCTGGCATCAATTAGTCATTTGTAACAATATGACCTTTCCGGTGGGGATTATAAGCAAACTTAACCCAATATGATGTCATCATGCCTACAATAAGTCAAGCGAGTCCGAGAACAGTGGGGGTAGAAGTCCTAACGTTACGAGTAAGATTCAATTATCATATATCAAACCCATTTACAATAATGTATATACGGTTCAAATATTCTGCGATTTTTACTAATATTGAACGGTTATGGTGGGACTTGATAGAAATCATGCTATTATTGTTGGGTCTCCCTTATTAACTCTTATCCTGCCACAGGGCTAATCCCCCCAGTGCCAGATTTATAACGAGATAATCGGATTAACGCGATGGTACTAACAATAGAGCGTGCAAAGCACTAGGCACAGTCCAATAGGCATGAACAATAACTGCTATTACGAATGTTTGCTAGCATGCAAGAAGCAGCGTAACAATAGCGTGCAAGCAGCCTCATGGCAGGCTATGAGTTAAAGCGCGATGTTTGGACCTTACGATAGGAGTAGGTGCTCACCATTCTTGTCTGAACAATTGTTGTAATTATGTTATGCTCATGCATATTTCAAAAGAATATCATTAATAAGAAAATAGAGATTGCAATTACAGGTAATGAGAGTTAACCGTGTATTATCTGTATAGCGTTTGACAATTTCAATTTCAAAATCGAAAATAAAAAGTACCCGAAACGATGGTCATGACTGTCACGTTTAACGTCGAAACACTATTGTAAATGTAAATGTAAACACCGATTCTTCCTCCCTCTCTCTCTCTCTCTCTCTTCCTCCCTCTCTCTCTCTCTCTCTCTCTCTCTCTGTCGATGTTTGACAAATACAATCAGCCGATGATGATGTGGAATTCGCTAAAAAAAAAAAAAGAGACAAAATAATGTCTTTCATTTCATTTCACCTAACCCTAAGTCATGTACATGCGTTCTCTCTTGTCGATAGTGAAAATGATCGGGTGCATGGGGCTTATAATAGATTTGCAAGAAAGAGGATGAAATATGGATAAGACGTAGGGTGATTTATCGGTGACTCGTGATCCGAATCAGATTAGTCATTCGATGTACACTCGTGTTAAAGAGAAGATTGAATTCTGGGAAGAGGTGACAAATGATTTGTGAGCGTTATCATTGGTATTATGCAAATGTGGAAGAACATCAGATAAATCATGTTCCCTGAAAAGCATGGCCCTTCAAAAGCTTTCATATTCTAAATATGGCATGTAACATCGTGAAAATGGGGACGAATTTTTTCGCCATGTGTTCGTGTAGTCCCATATACATCTTTTTGTGTACAGTGCTTGTAACTTTACCAAGACTTGACCAAATTTCTTATCATTTCGATGATTCCAGAACCTAGCAATACTTATATGCTAGATGATCAACCTTTTCTGATCGTTTCCACACGGTTTCTTTCACTATGCAAAATCGCATGACCAGAACTCAACTTTATCTTTAAGGTTCAAATAGGGTTTGTAGAATATAGAAATCAAATTCATAGAAAAAATGAATAAATAGGACATCCTTTTTATATTGATATAATAAACCTGTATTAGGGTTATCTGTATGCCTATTATCGTAGCTTATACTGTTCAAAAGATTTAATGAAAGAAGTACCTAGATCATGCATGGAAAACTTGAAATAGATGGGTAACATCATCATTCATTGCAATTTTCATTAAGATAATGATTTATTAAGGTTTATTAATGATTGTATTCCGGTTGGATTTCCTTGTCATCATGTCCTTTTAGAGATCCTTTCTGATGTCTATACTGATTTTCTTGTTAGGCTAATTGGCTCCTTTTCTTTGAAAACGCAGTCCGAGTTCGTGATAGATAAATGATAATGATATATGTAAGATGTGTGTCACCTCTCTATGAGTAATATGTACGGTGATGGATTACGTAACAAGGGCTTAACAATAGGTTCTATATTTGTATAAGATGGAGAGTTTCCTGAATGGTACTTCTGTAATTTAATGATATTATATGTTTCGCTTACTTGCTTGTTTGTTGATTGCAACGATCATATGAAATTTGATTATTCATTTTAACCGTTTTTGAGTTTTCTTGTATAGTTATTTAATTGTACACTTACGTTAATCCCAAACTGGGTATTTGATTCACTTTTTGTAATTGTATCTTAGCAATTTTTTATAACTGACGAATTTTGAATTATTCATTTGTGAACTTATTTTCTAAACTAATTTGTAATGTACTTGTAAATTGAAGAAAATCCAAATTACATGCATGATCTCTATTCCAGTTATTTTGATTCGTTTTAATTCAAAGACTATGTGAACACCCCCCCTCCCCCCATGCCCCTAATATTAAATACATAAACTCCCCTTTTTATTTAAAGAAAAAAGTACTTATGGTTGTTTTAGTTGATTAATGAAAGGGCATGCATTTCTACGACCGTCAGCCACGAAGTGCCGGGTATATAGAGGAATGTGTCATTTAAAAAGGGGCACCGCCCCTTTTGCGCACCACGCCTCTACGCTATTTTCTGCACGCTTGGGCATCCATTGAGTAACATTTTGATTTCATTCTGTTCAAGATTATCATGAGTATCCTTTTGTTTTTTAGA